>NC_135482.1:151081305-151444430 GCF_052094955.1 Ictidomys tridecemlineatus | reverse complement strand
TCAAAAGAAGGCCAAGAATCATTAGAAACTTGTGAACAAATTCAAATGAAAATCAGTATTACAAACAATGAAACAGAAATACATTTATACCAATTTAGCTATCTAGAACATGATAATAATGATAACAGTGATAATAATGAAAATACTGAACAGTAATTTTAAAAATTGATACTTGTTTCAAATGGTGATAGAAAGAGAAATGAAGGTTTAGGGTGAGTAAAAGAGATGATTTCTCATTTTCCATGATTGAAATTCAATAAATGATGCCCTAAATGGAAAATGCTAGATATAATATTACAAGCATACTATTTGGCAATATAGTCACATTTTCTGGAATATGTAGACATAGAAACAAGATCAAATATAGAGAAAGGTTCATGCTGAGGATGTCCGTTTTAGCAAAATGTTGTAATATTATTTCTGTAGTAAACTGTATTTGAATTACTTCAATAAACTAAAAAAGTACCTTAATAAGAACAGAAAATATAAAAAGCAAAATATTAAATATAAAATAAGATGCAAAAAGTTTGTCTTTGAAACTAGTGACAGCTTAGCATTTGAAAATTTTCTCTTAAGCTAAATTCATGAGTTAAAAGAGTTTCCTGTCACCGACTATTGCTATAGTTGTACATATTTACATATTATTTGCTACCTCGTTTAGACTGCAAATTTTCAAGAAATTGTGATAATAAATATAGGTAACCAAGCTTAAATTGATTTAAAATGACATAGATTCAAGAACCATCAAAATATTAAAAAGTTTAAAAGCATCATTCACATCTCTACAAATATGCCTTCTGTCTCTGAATTTCTAGAGATTTCATTGAAAGTTCAGAATACTAAAGTTCATATTATTTTATTTTAAAAATTTTCTAAAATCCTAGCTGAAAGAATGCTCTGAAAATTATATTTGTGGCATCTTGCAATAAGCAGCATTGCTCACTTTTAATATTCTAGATATATGTGTATATGTACAATAAAAATTCAAATAATTTAATTTGGTAAAAGCTATAGCCCTCATGTTACAAAAAAAGCACATGAGTTAAATGGGTTTGAAAATCTACCTGTAAATCTGAATTGCTTGGTGACTGAATTCTCACTGATTTTTATTGCATAAATTAATGTGTCATCTTGAGAGGATTTAAAAATGCCTTTGGAGGTCTAAGACTAAATGAATAAGAAAGGTGAAAAAATACAAAGATGTGGAGTAGTAAACAAGATTAGGGACTTGTGGCTGGGGTTGTGGCTCAATGGTAGTGCACTTGCCTATCAAGTGTGAGGCACTGGGTTCAATTCTCAACACCCATATAAATAAGTATGATAAAGGTTCATTGACAACTAAAGAATATTTAAAAAAAGATTAGGAACTTAACAAATATTAAAGAATTACCTGAACAACCAATACTTTAGAAAGAAATAAAACAAGAAAACTTAAGACAGTGCCACTTCAAAAATATTGAGAATTATTGAGAATTTGGAAAAAGAGAGGAGTGGAAAAATAATATCTTGTATAAAAGTATGTAGATAATGCAAGCAGTACTCATCTTAAAATAAGAAGAAAAATAAATCAATACCTTTGAGATTGAATTTTCATGAGAACATGCATGGGAGAGTTATACTTCAGGGTAAGCAAGAACTGAAATCCTACAAGAAGTCAAAGGACAAAGGCAGAATAGAGATCAATTTAGAAATTCTAAGATACAGATAAAGTAAAATTATATTTGAGTCATGTTTTCATTATCTTCAAATCTCTGGGTTAATGCTGGCAGAAACATGCTTCTTTTAAAGTTGAGAACCATTTTTCTGTGATGAGCTACCCTAATTCAAAAGGAAATACTATTCTATCATTTTATAAGATATAAAATTCACAGAATGATTGAGTTTATTGAACATTTTCTGAGGCATGTCTGGGCCAAATTTCTAGTTCATTTAGAATTACAGACGTAAACTTGGTTGAGAATGCAACCATATACACAATTATTTAGAGTATATATTTATAATATATTAGAGAATGTGAAAATACATCAACAAAAGACTGACAAAGTCTTTATAGTACAGTATCTTCTGTGAATATGGCTTATATAGATTACAATTTCCTATTCATAAATATGACATATGAAAATAAATTACAAATCACAAATACAGCAAAATAAGCATAGCAAGAAAGAAAACAAATATAAATGTTTGATTTGTGCATACCACGGATTTTACACAATTTCATTACCATATAAATAGCTTGCATATATAATCCTCCATGCGTTAATTCTGATAAATGCAACAGTAAAAATTAAGATTAATAGAGTTTCCTGTGAAAGGTTTGCTACAAGTTGTATCTACAGCACTTTTCAGAATGTTTATGTTGTATTCTGAGAAACTTTGTGCATTCTATTAGTGATTTACAATGTTTGCTTACTTGTGTTTTTATAGACTGCTAAACTGTATAAAGTTGTTTTTTTGTTCTTAACTTTTGATGCTTAGATTTTTGCAAGTTATGAATCTTAATAATTTTGCTGATCGTAGAAGAATAAATCAAAACTGTTGAACATTAAAAGATAATTAAAAGCACTTAAATATTCATGAGTACTACAATGAATTCTACAGAAAGCCTGACATGTTTTCTTTGTCATTAATAATATCATCACTCATATTATTATTATCTCATTAAATTAGTCATTTATTAATTTGATGAGCATTTATCAGCCATCTTCTGTGCACCAGTCATTTAACTATGGTGAGAAATGAGACAACAATAATACATTCTCTAAACTCCTGAAATTTACTCCCTGTTTACAAAGAACATATATAAGTGTTCCTGCTGATGGGCAGAATCACAGCTTCTGGGATAAGGGTCCCTTGTGTTTCTTCTTTGCTAGCAAAGCAATAAAATGTCTTTTTCCTTTATCTCAAATAAAAAAAGACAAATATAAGGAACAATTGTAATAGATAAACACTTTGGTAAATGTCAATTGGTGTTAGTGTAGGAACCTGTAAGAATGACTACCGATACAGTCTTAGAGAAATCTCTAAGAAAACTAATGCTCACCTTGATTCTTGAGAAATGAGTTAAGGTAAGGTTGACTTGGTTCTGGATGTTAATTCAGTGAAAATAGAAAACTTATGTACAAGTTCAAAGGTTGAAGTCAACATGGCATGTTTCTGAAGTGAGTATAATCGGAAACATATCTTAACAATTCCAGTTCAGGATAAAAGAATTACACCTGATATCTAGGGTAAAAGAAATACACTAAAATGTTTTAGGTAGAGAATAAAGCTTTACTATATATGTAAGTACAAAAATCAACCTAAAAAATAAACTCTGAATGTTCTTAGACCAGACTTTATTACCTAAAACAAATTTTGATAACCTAAACATAGAAACTGTTTTGAGAAAAATAAATACATCAATATGCTCAGCCAATCACATGCTTAGAAGCTGCATTAATACCAAATTGCATTAAATGCTATTCTGCTAGATATATCTAACTTGATATCTTTATAAATGGCTTCCAACAAAATATTAAAAATTTAATTTCTCATTTTCCCAGAATAAGATCTAACTTCCCCACTCTATTCAATCACTCATCATTTTCCATACCAACCCTTTCAGACATATTTACATTATTTAATGTCTTGTACCATGCACACTAATGTTTAAGATGGTAGATTGCTTGGATTTATTTAAATAAAAATTCAAAGTACATAAACTGCAGTTGAGTTTTTACACTCAGTGTATTTAATAATTTCCTAGATGGAAGATTGCTTTCTTTTTTTTAGAGAGAGAGAGAGAGAGAGAGAGAGAGAGAGAGAGAGAGAGAGAGAGAATTTTTTTAATATTTATTTTTTAGTTTTCAGCAGACACAATATCATTGTTTGTATGTGGTGCTGAGGATCAAACCCGGGCCACACACATGCCAGGTGAGCGCGCTACCGCTTGAGCCACATCCCCAGCCCAAAGATTGCTTTCTAACATAAATTTTTGGTCAAGTTTTCAAGTTGTCCTAATAATACCCAACTGGTTTAAGGACTTTCTTTTGAATCACCTTTCCATAGAAACTAGTCCAACCCCAAAACCTCTTTAAAAGTTTATCATAAATACTGTTTCTGTGTTAAATTACACTTGCAGCAGAATTTCTGTAAAATAGGTATTACTTCTTGATGAAATATTTGATAGAATTTACAAAAAAAAGCCTTATTTATTTGCAAAAATTCCTTATTTGGAAATATATTATGTGACATTATTTTTTTTCCTGCAGAATCAGGAATGTTTAGGTTATCTATTTTTTAAGTGAACTTGTTATGAATTTCTCAAAAAATAAGTTCATCTCCTGTAATATCAAACTGCTTGACATAAAGTTTTACATATATATATATATATCTGTCGGATTTATAGTGATCAATCTTCCATCATTCTTTGTATTAGTATTTTGTCTACTCCTATTTGCTGCAGTCTGGCTAGGCACAAAATCACGAGCCACTCGAGCAGGAACAAACTTTATTTCTGAAACTCCCACCAATGCCACACGCGCTCCCAGGAAATATGCCAAAGGCCACACCACGCGGCCCCTCCCAGAACACGCTACACCAACAGGGAATCCCTCCTCCGGAATCCCCTCCTACCGCATTTCCCCAACCAATGGGAACTCTCCTGGAGTCCCCAAGAGCTCTAAAGTAGCAGGCCTAGGCAGACTGCAGGGGTCTAATCTCCAATTGAATGTGCATCTTAACATAATCATTATCATCTCAATGGCTTGCTGGGGTCACCTTCCAACCAAAAATGCCATGCCTCATTCCTACTTGGCTATGGCTCTCAGCACCTATTTTCCCCAATCAGTCTGAGTACAGAAACTTCCATTTCTTGATCATTCCAAAGAACCAGAAACTTGTTCGTTTCGTATATATTGAACTGTCTGTCCTATTTCCCCCATTCCTTTCCCTGGTTATTTTTAAATTTTCAATCCAATTTTATTTTTAAAATGTCACATCACCTTACCTTTATTTTTGCCTTATTATTGGGATTCCTTTTAATATTTTTGTGGTTGCTATATGGTTTACATTTTATTTATTTGTTTGTTTGTTGATTTGTTTATTTATTTATTAGTAATGGGGAGCCACTGAGCCACATCCCTAGCTCTTCTTATTTTATTTATTTATTTTGCTTAGAGACAAGATATCCCTAATATCTTGTTGTTTGGGGCCCTTATAAATTCCTGAGGCTGACCTTCAACTTGCTAACCCCCTACCTCCCCCTCCAGAGCATCTGGAATTCCAGGAGTGTGCCACTCTGCCCTATTAGTATTTACATTTAAGATGATCACAAACTTTCCTTAGATAAAATTTAATTATTTCACACATGATGTAATAACTTTACAATGATGTAATTTCCTTTATCCTTTGGTTGTTATATATGTTATTTTATTTATATTATAAAAAACACTGCATACTTTTTCTATATTTGTTTTACACAATTATCTTCTAAAACATTTTTTAAAATTTTAAATCTTTTTTAATTTTTTAAAAAAATATTTACAATATGGTAATTGTGTTGATGAAGTTGTATAAAATTATAATAATCACATCAGAGTAATTGATATATGCATTACCTCAAATATTAATTTTTTATGTTGGGGACCTTCAATCTTCTCTATTAGCCATTTCAAAATAAATGATTAATTTTGTCAACCCTATTTACTCTACTGTACTATAGAACATTTAAAAATGTTTCTCCTATTCAACTGTACCTCTGTATCCATTAGTCATCTATCTCTACCCTTTTCTTCCCCCTCATGTTTCCCAATTTCTGATCCTTATTCCCCTCTATTTATATGAGATCATTTTTTTAACTCCACCTGTGAATGTGAACATGAGGCATTTGTCTTTCTGTGCCTGAATTATTTTATGTAACACAGTACCCTCCAGACACATGGTTGTATTACTTTTATGACTAAATATTTTGACTTGGGCTTCTCAACTTGCAGACCTATGAGAAATACATAATTCTTGTTTAAGCTGTCCAATATATATATTTATATTATATATTAAATGTATAATTAATATGTAATATATATATTCCACATTTTTCAATATACTTCTCAAATTGTAAACACAGATTACTTCTTTATCATGAATATTGTGGACAGTGCTGCAATAAACATAAGAGAGCTTGTATCTCTCTCTTCAGCATTCTGATTTTCTTTCATTTGAATGCATATCCACCATGGGATTGTTAGATTATATGGTAATTCTCTTTTTAGTTTTTTTTAGGAACATGCTCTGTTTTCCATAAAAGTTGTTAGAAAATTTCGTTACCAAAAAATATTTCTCCTATTTATGCATTTTTCATTTTACAGTTTTATTTTTACATTTTTCTTTGTGGAAGTGTTTTGACTTTGTATCATAACTTATTTACTGAAAAATTTCCTTTATTGTTTTACAGGCCCACTACCAATGAATTCTGTCAAATTTTTATTTTTCTTTTCTTTTATTGGTCTTAATTTCAGAACATGTTTTCTTTTGAAATAAAATTCTATGTTGACTCTTTTCTCTAAAGAAGCTAAAATTTCTTTAAAAATGAGATGAATTTGTTTCTAATGAGAAATGTACTCTATCATCATTGTTCTTCGTACTTATATTATGTCTTTTTTCCTCTGGCTATGTTCACAGTCCTCTCTTTACCTTCACTTTTCAACTATTTGACTATAATGTATGTTGGTTGTTTCTTTATTTTATACAGCATTCTGTTTGCTCTTTGCTGAGATTCTTGAAATGTGGTCTGATGTCTTTTATTATTTTTGCATGGATATGTGTTTACTAGTTCTATAAATATTTCTCCTACCTCATTATATTATCTTGTTCTTTTTCCTGGCATGCCTCTTGTTTTCCTCTTCCTCCTCCTTCTTCTCCTGCTCCTCTTTTATCCTTTCCTTCTCCTTCTCCTCCTCCTTCTCCCTCTGTAAACTTTAATATGTGTTTCATAGTTATTTTAACTTTCCTGTATGATAGTCTCAACATCTAGGTTGTTTATGAGTCTAGTTCTGTTTGTGGCTTTGATTCTATAATATGCTAACATTCCTCCCTACCTTTCTCTGTGTATATTCTAAAATTCATCATAGACTGATAGTTGTTTTATGTAGTCAGATCATAAAAACAAAAGTAAAATAGCCTCTACTATTTCAAACTGCCAAGGTCTCGGCTTGGCACCAGAATCAGGAGCCACCACACACCTTTGTAGGTTCAAACAGCAATTCTTTATTCCAGCTCTCACACCGCCTCCACACAGGTCCAGGGACAATCGCGTTCTCCGTCTCCCGCACAATCCACCTACTCCACGAGGCTCTCTCCAAATCCCCTTTTAATCTCACGAGAACTCAACGGGAACAAGCAGCAGGAACACCCTAATCCCAGCAATAATCTTCAACTTCCAACTTCCCTAAAACCCATTATCTTAAACTGGCAACGCCTTAAACTCAAGGAGCCGGTTACTTCCTCAAACCTGATCAGCTCTAAACCCGGATCCACCTTGGTCCTTGAGCAAGGTCACCTTATTAAAGCATGCATGCAATGTCCCATCGAATGTCCTCTAAGCAGCATGGGGTACGCTTGGCAAGGAAATTTCGATGCGTCATTCCTACTTGGTAATGGCCCTCAGCACAAACTGACAAGATAGACCATTTGACTCTGTGTGGCTCTTTAATTTTATTTTAATTAATTTATTTTATTGGTTATTTTATTTATTTTATTGGCTAATTTTATTTATTTAGACACCACAAAGATTCATCTTCTCATCCTACATCTGAGTTAAGACAATTCTCATGTCCCGTCCTTTTCTAGTTTCTTGAATTTGTGTCTTTTTCTTAGATTTTAGGTAACATAGTTATATTTTGATCTCAGATTTCTAATTCGCAAAGTTATGATATTTTGGGTTAATCAGTGATTATTTATATATATTGTTACAAAGATATAATCCTGCACTTTCTACAACCTAAGGGAAAATGGATGGTCTCTCTACTTTTTAAAAGATCTTTATTTCTGCAGATTTACTCAAGTACAGTTTTCTTCCCATGAGGAATGTGGTAAATTAAGGTGCCAATATACCAGGAGAGTTGCTTTTCTTGTTTCAGTATGTTTAAAATTTGCAAAGGTTTTTCCCTTTATACAGAATTATTACAGGATGAGATACTTTTCTATATTTAATACATAGAAGTATTTGTCTTATTTTTGTATTACTTTAATTTTTAAATGCATTTTTAAAATTTTCTCTAAGTGTTACGTAATTCTTAGGAGTGAGGAATATTTTACCTTTGTTTTTATACAGTGTTGTCTTGACATTTGGGCTGTTTAGAATTTGCATCTTACTTAATCTCTGTTATGGATATAATGAATGATTTCTCCAAAATTAATATTTTGAAATATAATCTCGAATATGATGACATTTAGAAGTGGGGCTTTTGGGAGATAATAAGTACATGAGGATGGAGCACTTATAAAGGAGATTAGGGCCCTTTTAAGAAAATGCACAGACATCATGTTTCCACTATGCTTGTTCTCTGCCATGTGACCATAGAACAGTAAGACAGACATGTGCCAACTGAGAAGCAGAACCTCACCAATGCCAGGATCTGTTGGTACTTTGACTTGGGCTTCTCAACTTACAGACCTATGAGAAATACATAATTCTTGTTTAAGCTGTCCAATATAAGACATATTTGTTATAACAGCCCAGAATATCTTTTACAATCTCTGAGTAGAATTCATTGCATTTCATCACCCCTCTTTCATGAAAATTTCTCCTTCATCTGGATCTTTCATTCTTCCTGCTTCTCCTCACCCATCACTCCCTCCCCTTTTGACTCCCTCTTTTACTTTCTCTCTTTCTTTCTCTTTCTCTCTCCTGACCTACTATCTCTCTAACAAACATACAGTATGAAAAATTTTGAAATATTTGTTTTGTTCTGAGGAAATTTAATCTGCAAAGGTCCAGATAGTATTTAGAGCTTTATGAATTTATAAGTATGACTATGCTTTGATAAAACTGTATTTTACAAAGAAAAGCAGAATCCAGATTTGGCTTACAGACTATAATTTACTAATACTTGCTTTAGACTCTCTCCTCCTTGTTTCTCTCTCGTGTGTGTGTGTGTGTGTGTGTGTGTGTGTGTGTGTGTGTGTCTGTCTGTCTGTCTGTCTGTCTGTCTGTCTGTCGTCTGTCTTTCTCTCTTTCTCATTCCTAGGTTGTGTCATCTTTCCATTGCATTTGTATATCTGTGACCACTGTCTAATATATCTTGGGTCTAAACCTATCCTCTGAGTTCCCTGCTTCTAAGTCAGTACTAGATATTTTCAATAAAGACATTTTAATAGGCATTAAACAAAAAATAAGCCATATACAATTATTGATATTTCCATGAACTTTATCTTCCTTTAAGCTTTCAATCTAAATAAATGTAGGCATCATCCAGTTTTCCTAGATCACAGAATTCAGTCTCTTTTAGTTCTTTCTCCATCAGCCAGTGTTAACTACCAAGTGATGTTGAATTAAGCTTAAAATATATTTCAAATCCATTCAATTTACTTCATTTCCACTGAAATTTCTCTAATTTGAGCTACAATTACATCTTGTACCAAATGCCTCCTAATTGTCTCCTCATTTATTAAATAACCATCACTTATTCCATTCTCTTAAAGGTAAATTTTACTCACAAAATCAAAATAAATTCAAATCATTTTCCCTCTTAAAATTCTTCACTGATCTTAATAAGTTTAGTTTGAAATCCTAGCTCCTAAATTTCATCTACAGATTCCATCATGATGTAGAATCTTTGTATTCCTTTCTTATATCAGTTTTACCTCATTCAGTAACTTCCCGCCATGCTGGCTTATTTTCAGATGATTGAATCCATTAAAAGGTGTTCTCATCTCTTCTGAGATGGATATGCACAGTGCTTCTCAAATAGCAGTGCCCTTCATGGATTCTTTACAGATAACTCTTTATTTCTCCTTGTGACATAAAAATTTCTCAATCATACGTCCCAAGAATCCAAATCTGAATCTGGTGATTTAAATTCAATTTCTGATGTCATTTTATGTTTTCTTCAAACAAAATTTAACTTTTTGATTTTGGTTATCTGTTTCATAACTTTTTCTCCATATAATATATGCTATGGCAGAGCAAGACTCATGCTTGTCCTTAACTATTTTATGGCTAATACTTGAAAATGGTATGTAAAAATAATAATCATAGAAAGTCTGGACTGAATGAGTGAATGAATTTTTAAAGGTGTGTTATTATTTTGACTTGAAATAATAAATTTGAAGATTTAAATTTGCTTCATTAAAATTTGATATTTATACAATGTCTCCAAATAATAAAACAGTTTAGTAGTTTTTAATATGTTGTATGGACCTACAAAGATAGAAATTATTTAATTATTATGCAGTAATTTTAAGGACAGTAATTATTTGAATCCACTTTTCATTGCTTTGAAAATACATCTGAGTCAGGGTACTTTATAAAGAATAGAAGCTTATCTATCTTACAGTTTAGATGCCAGGACTCTATGATCAGGTAGCCCCATGAGTTCAGTCTCTGGTGGGGGCCCCCTTGGCTGCCTCAACACATGGTGGATAGCATCGTGGTGGGGACATGTGTAAGAGAGAGAGATCACATGATAATACAAGAGGCCAAAGAGTGAATCAAGGGTCAGCCCTGCCACTTGGTAACAACTCATTCTTCTAAGAATTGATAAAGATCCCTTAAGAGCTACCTTAATCTTATCTGACACCAGTACCCCTAATTGCATCTCTTTTGGACTCCCCTTCTAAATGTTCCATGACTGCAACACCACTCCAACATGTGAAGTCTTGAGGGATAAACTGCATCCAAACTTAAGAGTGATATAAACATAAGTTATATAAAAATAAATATTTGATCATAGATACCATGGAATAATTTGAAATTACAAGTGCAATATTCCATGTAATGTTATATAAGAATTTGCCCAAATTACCTTATGTTTTAGCTGAGAGAAAACTTGATAAATCTGTGATGCCTGTTACAACAGGAAAACTATGTATATGCAAATGTGCATGAGTGTAAATGGAAGTGTATGTGGGAGGTATAAAAAAATTAAAATGTTCCCCTACTGCCTTACCCATTTATAAGTGTCATTTTACTTATATTTTCTCCGTATTTTATTCTTATTTCTGTTTTTATTCTATATACCAAATTCTATATTAATTTTGATTGCTAGGAACACATCCATGAATTTCCGTCCTCCCAACAAACTAAATAGTCAAATGTAAACTCATGAAAATTCAGTATCACTAGAAATTAATTCAACTTTTTAAGGATTAAAATTCTTTAAAATTGGATAAATATAATCAGTGATCCTTTCCAAATGAAAACTACTCTGGTGCAAAAATATTGATTTTATTTTCATGACAGCACTTCCAGAGACTTATCTCTGCTTTAGCTTTTTGTTACTCTTAAGTATTTTAAAATGCATCTCATATAAACATTCCTCTAAGTAGAAGTAGCAATAAATCTTTAATAAATTCCAAGCCAAATTTTCAGTTTCAGTGATGAACATTTTGCTACAAATGTATCCCTGATAAATTATATTAAAAATGAATAAACTAAAACTTATTATTAAATGGCTTGCCTCTTTTTTCTGAGCGTACTGTTCCTATTTGAATTTGTAAGGAATTAAATATCCATGCATTTTTAATGAAGCATGGATGAATATACCAATCACTTGAGAGTTATTGACACATCCATATCCATATGATATTGTCTTATTAAACTATTTCTGCTCTCTTCTTAATCGGTTTATACATTCAGTATTAATAATAGATGAACATTTTTAATTCATTTCTGTTGTTAAATCCTATTTGTACTACTGCAGGAACATTATTAAAACTGATTTTATAAAACTTATTTCTCAAGACGCATATGTAAAGGAGTTATTCCTCTTTTAAAAAAAAATTCTATGTGACTAAAATTCCCAAATCACTATAAATTATTCATTTGTTAACTGCCAGACATAACTCCTTTCTTTCACTGCACTATTCTCCTTGAAGGTGGCCTCAGGAATGATATACTTATCATTGTCCAAGGAATACATATTGTTTACTAATCTGTTAGAAACAGACATTATTCATCTTGCTTGCTGATCTTTAGCAAAATGCTAATAAATTAAACTTGGAAGTCTGAGGTAATCTTTATTTTGCATACATAAGCTGGAAATTTTACAATTTTCCAATAGTATGCAAGCAATTTGAAGTTTTAGTGTTCACTTATGCATTTTGATTCACAACCACCATGACAATAAAGGAATAACCATGGATCAGTTTGTCCATGACCTGAGAATAAAAATACCCTAAACCATTGCATGATTCACAAGATCTATCAGATCACAATTTTGACTAAGAAATGTGTTATCTTCTCAATAAGTATTTTGATACTGGAGTAAAATGCTATTAAAATTTTCTACTGTGACTTAAAAGTTCAATTGATAAGACCCCAAATTTTCTCCATTTTTCCTGGTGATATCAAAATGGATTTTCTACAGTGATGTTTCTCAAATTGTAGATTTCATGAATCAGAAACAATAGAAAAAAATGTGGACTTTCATAGTGTTATGGTTTGGATGAGAGGAGCCCCCTAAATGTTCATGTGTGAGACAAAGCAAGAAGTTTAGAGGAGATATGAATGGACTATGAAAACCTTAATCCAATCAGTGAATTAATCACCTAATGGGATTAATTAAGTGCTAACTAAAGACAGGTGGGGTGTGGCTGGAAGAGGTGAGGCATTGGGCGTATGGCTTTGGTGTATATATTTATAACTGGCAAATGGAGATCTCTCTCTCCCCCACCCACCCCCCTCTCTCTCTCCTTCCTGATCAACATAGAGCTGCTTCTTTCCACCATACTCTTCTGCCATGTTGTTCTGCCTCACCTCAAGCTCCAAGGAATAGAGCTAGCTGTCTATAGACTGAGACTTCTGAAACTGTGAGCCCTCAAATAATCTTTTCCTCCTCTACAGTTGTTCTGGTTGGACACTTTAGCAGTAAAAAGCTGACTAAAACACATAGTCAGTAAAACTTACTATTGTTGAAACTGGAGAAAAAAGTTCAAAATAAAGCAATAAAAACTAATACAAAAGAATACTAACTATCCACCTTTCACAAAACATGTTTTTATTTAGCACCCATTTCTGCTAAAAAGAACTCTGCTAGGGATACTGAGGCCAAAAAAAAAATTTCACCATCACCCTCTTGCCTTTGTGAACTTTGTAGCAGGAAATGTGATCATACTGAATATTCAGAGAAATAAATGCATATTTTAAATTATAATATTAACTAGGAAGAAAAACTACAGAATACTTTGAAAGTATTACAGGTAGATACATAATTGTTTAGGGATGCAGGGAAGATTTCTGAAGAAATAGGATCCCTGTTAAAATCTTAAAGAAAAGAAAGAATAAGTAAAGAATATTACAGGTCTAAGATTAATTTCCCTCTATTACTCAGAAAACATTACACTTGGCCCAGGCCTCTAAAGCAAGTAGGACAGACATTAGGCAGCCAACTCAGTCCATAATCACCTGCATGTAATCATCTTTACAAGAACTAGCATAACAACACTAAGTAGACTGAACTAAGAGATCAGGGAGAGATATACATTGCAGGTATGATGAGGCTAGAGAAATAAGCAGCAATTCATCTCTACAAGAATGATCCCAAATACCCTTGGAACTAAGAATTGATGAGCTTTAGTAGTAGAGTGATGTAAATAGATTTGTTTTACATTAGGACCCTGAATATATATTTTAAGAATATCTAAATATAAAGAAAACAACTAAAAGAGTGATCTATAATAATAGGTGACAGTGAAAATTCAGACACTAAAAGATTTAAAGAATGTTTAACATGTAATAATGATAAGAATTTCTGTTCCATAGAGGTAGGGTTAAATTAAACCAATATCCCAATTAAATATTATATTATGGAAATATAAAATCTGTATTTTAATAAAATAACAATAGTATTTTTTCAGATTCTGAAAGTATAAGGATCTTAGTTTTGAGTTTCTTTATATTTAAATTTATACAAAATATGTAACAATCAAAATCCATTGGGAAAAAAATCTTGAATGTTTTAATATACAGAAAACTGAGTTGAAAATGTCAACTATTCTGTTGAATATATTTTCTTACTGAATAGCTCCAAAAAAACAAGTTGTAGAATATTGTGATAATAATTACAGATAAGTTACTCTTTAATTTTCTTATTTAGAAAAAATATTAAGTACAACTCCATCTTAATTAATTTATTAATTATCATTTTTCCAAGGCACATTTCAGGAAAATTACTGGTAACATAAATTAAATTACATTGTTTCTGACCTTTCCGCTGGCACTTTTCTCATAACATGTACATTCTATTTGAGGTATTCATGTGGTTAATAAACTTTTGGGGCAGCAGTAACATAACACATAATACAGAATCAATGTCAAGGGGAATCATGTATCTGTGGATTTCTATGTCCAGATTCTAGCTCTTAGAGTAGATATAGTCTGATGTCTTCAGTTTTATTACCCTGGTTCTCAGGAATTAAATAAGACCCTAAATACCACAAGGGATAAAAACTGCAAATATAGGTATAACCTCTAATAAACAAAGAAATATAATCTATCTTTCTTCTTGGGCTTCTAAGTTCTGGTTTTTCTGTTCATTTCTCACACAAGACTACAAAGAGTTTTCATCTCTGAACTCCAAAGCAACACTGTTTGGAAGAAGAAGTTCATTCCTGGAGTTTCTCTTCACTTGGGTTTTGACTTCAATGGTGCAATTCATGTCAATATTCCAATATTCCAGAATATCTCTGAAAATAGGATTCTGATATCTACCATGCACACACAATAGTCTTTAATTGGATACCTTATTCATATCATCATCTTCCCCATACTTAAGCAAGATCTTTTGAATATTGAAAATATTTATGTTTCATCTTTAATGATCATGATCCTTGTTGTTTGTCAGAGTTTTATTTTATGAAAGCTCTAACTGTATCCTAAACTATATTAGGTCAAACACTTTATTTTGCCTGAATGGAAAATAATGGACATAAAATAATTCCAAGCTTGCATGAACTTTTTCTTTATTTTTTAATTGGTCCTTTTTAGTTTTATATAACAGCAGTTTTATATAACAATTTTGACATAATCATACAAGCATGGAATATATCTTATTCTAATGAAGACGCATACCCACCATTCTGCAGTCTCCTATCACTTGGTATTCTACACATATCACTCAGAGAAATCCATTAACATTAGTATAGTTCTTAATTACCTCTTTGTTAGCATGAGTGGTTTGCTTTGCAGATTTTTTTTTCTTTGTCAGATAAAACATTTCCTTGTCCAATTTAAAAGATTTTGTTTAAGCAGATCCCTGAGCTAATAAAAAAAAAAAAAACATTTTAAGGCCATTTAGAGGTCATTTAAATATTTGATGGTAGTTTAGAATAATTTGAAAATTTGCTGAATTTTTGTTTTTATTTAAATGTATTAATAGTTTTCTGTGTAACGAGTTTAGCCTCATTTGCTTTGCAGGCAAATTACTTTAAAGTACAGAATCAAAACCATTTTCTAAACAAGCTATGGCTATCCTTAAATCAGAGAGTCTATGGACAATGTTTTTATCACCAAATATCTGAAATATTGCTTGTCACTGAGGATCAAAAGACAAAGGAAAATTTACTGGTGTACTACACACACACACACACACACACACACACACACACACAAATACTCCCAAAGTGTATGTCTGTGCATTTATTGTTCTTTCCCTCATAGAACTTTTCCCAGAGGAAAACCCTATCAGACAGTAAACTGAAAAACAAGAGAAAAAAAAAGGTCTCACATTGAATTTAAAAACACAGAAGTAATGTACTCTTATTTGAATCTGTCCTTCTTATTACATGTGTCTGTATTTGTGTCAGGATCTTTTATGGCCTTAAAATAAACCATTCATAAGTGAAAGAATTAATGAAGTCAACTTTCTCAAAAATGAATTTCTCCTACTGTATTTTCAGGCTCTAAAGTAATAAGTTTCTGAAACACTATAGGAAATATCTTCAGTGAATCCTAAATTGCAAATATCTTCACTTTCCACATGGGAATACAGAATTTGCAAAAACCTTAATATAAATGAAGGAAAGAATGTACTGACTGTAGAGTGGCCTTCTCATTTTTACTTTAGAGGTGCTTTGTTCAATAACGTATGTCCATTCTTAACCACACAGAAGCTCCGTTCTTACTTTAAAAACAGTATTGATTTGATTCCTCTGCATCTGCCATATGCATGGTGCCACCTGTTCTACAACAGCAGGGCCAAACCCAGGCCTTCCCCTAGCTTGTATTATTCATCAAGCACATGTGCTAAGATTTTACGTATGCAACCTGTTCCAAACTCCTATAAATCCTCAACCCTTTATGAAGTTAAGATGGACAGGAGATTAAGAATAGAATCAGAGATCTCAGCTGAGTTTACATAAGCCTGCCCATGTGCTGTGATCTGAAATGTGCTTGCAGGATAGCATATACTGAAATATGCTCCAATCAATCCAAAGTTTTGCCTGAATAGCAGAAATCCACTTTACACACACACACACACACACACACACACACATACACACACACACACACAGTCATTTCAACAATAGTAACTTGAAGACAGAAATTATCCAATTCAGGTGATCAAATGAGTAATATTTATGTCAGTTATCATAGCATGTATAAAATAAATATCGTTATTATTATTTTAATCATAATACATAATACAAATTAAATTATAAATAAGAAGCAATTGCATTTGTATTAGCGAAACTGACATCTAACTACAGTTAATGTCTCAGTATTCTTGATTCTAGTTTCAGTTCTCTGTGTGTGTGGTTGATGATGGGTTTATAATTAGCATAAGAAAACAGTTTTCTCTTTCTTGTTCATCATTTTGTCCCCAGAGCATATCTAAGTTCAGCACATAACTCGGTAAATATTTATTAAATAAACAAACAAACAAAAACTTTATTGGTATATATGGCATGCATTTGTTGATTATTTTTTAACAGTTGTTCTTATGTTTTGCCACACCAGTGGTCAAATATATGATCTCACTTATTGATTAGAGATGTATATAAAATTATGACTTCAGGTTTCCATGGAATTTGCACTGCTCCTGAACTGTGTTTTCTAAACTGGAAGATGAGAATATTTCTGTTTTTACAAAATGAGTAGGTGGAAGCATTCTAGATATTTAAGGGTGTAAAAACTGGAAGCCTGGGTGTTTTAGAGTCATGGCACTACCATATACGTCAAATAAATATTATGCATTTCATATGGCTTTCTTGTGTGCCACATGTATTCATATGACAGAGAAACTTGTTTTATAATTTTTTGAGCATAAAATTCAAACTTTTATTATAAAAACCTCAACATGCTTTTTGCATATTTTATAATAAATTAAATTTCAAAATCCATGTATTCTGTGGATTAGGAGAAGGTTATGTTTAATTTTGTTCAAAACATCATCCAAAGTGATTCACTATGGAAATCAAGCCACTAATGGCAATGTTGTTTATGGTACTGGCTCATAAATACTAAAATATTGTTGGTTGTTATGCATAATTCTGTCTGAAAGTGCAAGCATTTAACTAGTTCATAATATTATTTTGATTTAGTAGTACTCAAGTATATTATAATATATATTTATTTTATATATTACTCTCTCTACATATATGTGTATATATATATATAAATACATTTGTGAAGTACTTATATTCAGTCTTTTTATCGTTTTATCTATTTCTAAACTAATAAAGTGTGTGCAAATAGATTGTTATTTTAAAATTCATTAAAGGAGAATGTTGTAGGTTGAATTATGCTAAAATGAATATACTGAAATTCTATCACCAGATACCTATCAATGCTACATTTGCTGATATAATCAAGGTAGGAATAGGTTAAAATGAATTAAGGTGTTCCCAAAATAGAATAACTAATGGCATTAAGAAGAGAGAGAGAAATTCAGAAGAAGAGACAGAAAGATACATAGGGGGGAAAGGAATTTAAAAACAGAGCTAGAAAGTAGATCATGCTGCCACAAACCAAGCAACACAAAGAGTTACTAACAACCTCCAGAAGATGGCAAGAGGCCAGAGTGTATTTCAGAACTTTCGGAAGGAGTATGACCTTATCCACATCTAGCCTCCAGAACTGGATGGGAATAGATTTATCTTATTCTAAGCCACTGAGTTCATGGTACTTTGTTATTACAGTTCCAGGAATCTTATATAGAGAAGAGAGAGAGATTGCAAAACATGTTTAAAAGATTGAATATTACATTTACAGCAATTAAAACTACTGAAACATTAATAAATGTCTATAGAGTTTTGTACCAAGTTTCATGGTTCCTTAGGACGTTCTGGGACTCTGTTTTTCCAACATGCCCATTAATAATAACTACTATTCCTCCAATTTACTGTGCCCTTAATATCTAAAATACCTTTATCTGTGTTTGTAATTCTGATGTAAATGGCATTTCCTTTATCTCTACTTTAATCACTATCATACACAGCCCAAATCAGTCAAGTCTCTCCATTCTATATCCCTACAATCAGATGTTTGTTGGTATGTCATTTTATCTTTACTTGTTGGCAGTAAACAAACAAGTATATTCTCCTTTTTTAGAATGTTCAATAGTGTACCAATCTTTTCCTCCATCATTTTTTAAAACAGGAATTATATCTTACTGAAGTCTGTACTCTCCATTGAACTGACCATCATGTTTTGAATTTAATTTGGAATTAATTAAGAAAATCCATGAACAGACAAATAACATTTTTAGCTGCAGAGTAAGTTTTTCTTTAAAATAAAAGTTCTAGGACATCAAGTAGTTTTCTAGAAAAAAAATAGAAAAAAAAAGAAAATCAAGAATTTACGCAATAAAAGACATAATAAGAACGTCCATTAACAAAGAGGGGCTAAGAAAAAAAATGTTTCAAAAACACCAGAAACAGGAGAATTGGGAGGGGCATTGATTTTGGCCAGCAGCACCAGTGATACTAGAGACATTCTTTTTTTTTTATTGGTTCTTCAAAACATTACAAAGCTCTTGACATATCATATTTCATACATTAATTTCAATTGGGTTATGAACTCCCATTTTTACTCCAAATACAGATTGCAGAATCACATTGGTTACACATCCACATTTTTACATAATGCCATATTAGTAACTGTTGTATTCTGCTACCTTTCCTATCCTTTCCTATCCCTCCTCCTCTCCCCTCTCATCTTCTCTCTCTACCCCATCTACTGTAATTCATTTCCCTCCTTATTTATTATCCCATTCCCCTCACAACCTCTTATATGTAATTTTGTATAACAATGAGGGTCTTCCTCCATTCCCATGCAATTTCCCTTTTCTCTCCCTTTCCCTCCCACCTCATGTCTCTGTTTAATGTTAATCTTTTCTTCCTGCTCTTCCTCTCTGCTCTATTCTTAGTTTCTCTCATTATATCAAAGAAGACATTTGGTATTTGTTTTTTAGGGATTGGCTAGTTTCACTAAGCATAATCTGCTCTAGTGCCATTCATTTCCCTGCAAATTTCATGATTTTGTCATTTTTTAGTGCTGCGTAATACTCCATGGTGTATAAATGCCACATTTTTTTTTATCCATTCATCTATTGAAGGGCATCTGGGTTGGTTCCACAGTCTAGCAATTGTGAATTGTGCTGCTATGAACATCGATGTTGCAGTATCCCTGTAGTACGCTCTTTTAAGGTCTTCAGGGAATAGTCTGAGAAGGGCAATAGCTGGGTCAAATGGTAGTTCCATTCCCAGCTTTCCCAGGAATCGCCATACTGCTTTCCAAATTGGCCGCACCAGTTTGCAGTCCCACCAGCAATGTACAAGAGTACCCTTTTCCCCACAAACATACTAGAGACATTCTAAATAATGAAGTTGAAGTGGGGAAAGAGCTCCATCAGGGCCAAAGCCTCACTTAGGCCAATGATGTTACCTTTTTGTGTGACTGCACAAAATATTCTCCATAATCTTTCTCCCTTGCTTCCATTTCCATCACAATGAAATAAAATAAAATAAAATAAATCAGGAAAAAATATGAGAAACAGTAAAAAAAAAAATGACTAGAGCGAAAGAATATTTTGCCTGAGATGGGTAAGACAGAAAGTAAAATTGCCATGTCCTGTAAGTTCCTATCATGTCTAAATAGAGATGGCCAAGTCTGGTAATGGCTTTAAATGATAAAACAGGGAAGCTTAATAATGCTTTTCTAACAATGATATTACCCACACCTAGCAAAAGCAATTGTTCATTTTCTTTCTTCTTTTGTTCACTTAGAACAAGAGAAGTGTCATGGCTTCAGAATTAGGTTATTTCAATAAGAAAGCCAATTGTATTATAGATATCAGCAGCAATGCATATTTGGTAAATCTTATAACATTCTATGACACCTACACAATATCTTACCAGTAAAAACTGCTTTAGCTGTGACATTTTCACTGTTTGCATTATCACAAACTCTTATATAGGCATATATTCCAATTTTGAAAAGAAAAGCTTTCACAAACATTATGACATTTGATTGAATTGAGTAACTTTAAAATCATGCCTTATTAAAATATCTTCTAAAGTGAGATTTCTCTTTGAAACATTTATAAGCAAATCTATAATTGTAACAAGCACTCTTTCCTCAAGATAGCTAATAAGAAATTTCTTTTACTAATTTTTCTGGAACTTTTTGCTTATTCTCTCCCTCAGCCCTATGCACATTTTATGACTTAAAATGTTAAGGTAGAGCTTAATTTCCTAACCTCAGGCATCCTCGGTGCCTTTTGAGAGCCTATAAACAGAACAAACTATTTGGTGGTCAATCGGAATAAATTATTTTTTTAAAAAAAAAACAATGTTTAAATATTATTCAAGTGTAGAGTATGATGTACCGTGCGGCATGTCGCATCAGAAAAGAGGAAGCTTAACTTGCTGGCTGCTACGGCTTCCCAGACCTGAGGCCACTTGTGGCTAAGAGAGCACCTAGTGATTAGCCAGAGGGCATTGCTGTGGTTGTGATGAAGAATCGGACCACCTCTAGGACAGGCTCAGAACCCTTCTGCCCTAATGGACATTACAACCTGTAGGATGGGTGTAGATGTAAATTCTCCCCACCCTGCTGACCTTTACCCTGATTGGCTCCTGTACATTATATTAGCGGTGTGTGTTTTCTCATTAAATGAGATCCTGCTTTGACTGTTCTCCCTGGCGCATCTGATTGTCCTCCTGTGAGGGAGGGCTGGGTGCGGGTAGCCAGTCAACCTTTACCTTTCCAGAGTGTTCCCCCAATCTCTCTCGCAGGTCAGGAGGGAACAGGGGGCTAAAAACCCGACATTCAAGAGTTCCTATTCCCAAAATGATCTTATATTTTAAAGAAGATTTTCTGTACATCTATAAACCAGTTGTATAAGTGAAAAAAAAAAAAAAACAACAACAAAACTAGAATCCCTAAAATTCCAAGCAATGTAGAAACTAATTGGGAAGACCCTCTCATGAGCTTCCCAGTAAACTGTTCTGTCTACGGTGTGTCATACTACTAGCCACTTAACTATCTAATCACTATTTCATGTGCCTTTTTTATTTTACTAGAGGAGGTTCTACTTCTTCTTTCAGTACCTATGTAAATGTAAAAAGAGTTGAAGGGTTTTAAGGTTTGGATATGAGGCGTCACCTCAAGAGCTTCCTTGTCAATGAAGGAAAGTTCAGAGATGAAATGATTAAATGATGAGAGTTGTAACATAATCAGTCCATCCTGATTTAATGACTTAAAATGTCAAGTTAGAGTTTCAATGTACTGACTGGTAACTACAAGAAGGTATGGTATGGCTGGAGAAGATGGGTCACTGGGGGATGTGCCCTGGAAGGGTGCCCTTACCTGGAACTCTTTTTTGTCTTTCTTTTTGCTTCCTGGCAGCCATGGGAAATGGTACTCCACCATGCACATTGGCCACAATGTTCTGCCTCACCCCATGTTTAGAGCTATGGAGTAGGTCCACCATGAACTAAACCTCGGGAACTAAGTGCCATAATAAACTTTTCCTCTCTTAAGTTGTTCTTGTCAGGTATTTTCATCACAGTGATGCAAAGCTAACTAATACAAAAGGTATATCTGATATTACAAATATAGCTAAAATTACATTGCTTTTATACAAAATATTA
The DNA here is from genome assembly GCF_052094955.1 of Ictidomys tridecemlineatus. NCBI lineage: Eukaryota > Metazoa > Chordata > Mammalia > Rodentia > Sciuridae > Ictidomys > Ictidomys tridecemlineatus. The sequence goes on along the minus strand of NC_135482.1, from coordinate 151,422,137 downwards.
CCATCATTTCATATGCAATGAATGATGTAATTGAGTTGCTCTCAGCTAAAGGGAATTTTGTCTTCAAGGAGAGTTTTGTCAATGTCTACAAATACTTCATTATGTTATTTTTGGAGTTGTGCTCCCGCTATAGAATAGGTTGTGGCCAAGGATACTGCTAAGCATTTGGTAATGCACAGAGGACAGACCAACTCTGGTAAGAAAGAATTGCCTAATCAGAAATGTCAATAGTATCAAATTTGAGAAACTATGATTCTTTTTTTCATAATACCTATGAGATAGGTAGCTACTAACACTAGATTTGTGATTTTTATTTTAAACGAGGCAATTATGTTCACAACTTACCAAGGTTACAAAGAAAATAAGTAGTCGGAACTTCAACCTAGGCAAACTCTGATAGTTTGGTACAGGGTACATGAGCATAGCATACGCTCGGTGTTCTCATTGATGTTATGATACCTAATATCTTTATATTCACACTCTTGTGTAATATCCTCCACTTGTGCTCAGAATGGATCCGGTACATTGCCTCTTGGAAATGGAATGCAAGAGGAATGTTGAGATGTCACCTTCAAGATTATGTTACAAAAGACTCTGGTGTACCTTTGGCTGGTGTACTCTCCCCCTGCCTTTCCTTTCTTATTTCATTGATGCAGTATGTTGCCATGATGTGAACTGCCCTGCCAGAATAGCTCAGTTACCAAGAATCTGAGAGTGACCACTGGGCAACATTCCTGAAAGAAATGAATCCAACTCTCAGTACATGGTTTGGAAGTTGATTCTGTCCCAGCCAATCTTCCTTATAAAATTTCAGCATTGGCTGCTTTCTTAATTGTATGTTATAAAAGATCCAAAGTCAGAGGACCCAGCTATGCCATGCTTTGATTCCTGGCCTATAGAAACTGTGAGGTTATAAAGGCTGAGTCAGGAGGTTCCGACCTTAAAAAGTAAATTCTAAGCCAGTAAATTCTGAAAAGATTCATTATTCAACACTAAACAACTAGAACAGACATATAATTTAGAGTTCATTTTAATGTGTTTTTGAAAAATGACCACAAGATATTTATATTTTTTCCTGCAGAAAGAAAAACATCTTATTCTATCATTATAAGCTGCATGTATAAACTACCTTTAACTGCATTCAGCAAGGTAGTTAGTGTAAATAAATTAATGAAGTAATGTATTTAAGTGGGGGTTTTAATATTTTACTATTGGTAATGTAACTGTCATAGATACTACAACATCAATATATATAAAATCTTTTCTCTCTTGGCATAATGTTATAAGCATCACTCAATATATATAAAATGCTGGTAAAGTATCATAAATAAATAATCTTTCCATATCAAGAAGATAAAAAACAAAAAATTTAAACATAAAAGTATATCCTAAGCATAACATTTTAAAAGTATCATTTTTTTTAATAAATCAGTTCTTAGGTAACTAACAATGACATGAATCTAAACTATTTCTAGAATATGGACTGTTCAGTTTCTAGTTTTTTCTTCTTCTTCCCAAATGGAGCAACTTCTTCAGAGTTGCCTAACAAGCCAAAGCTACATGAAACCAGAAAAAAATAGTGGCAATTAAACAGAGCACAGCTGAACTTCTCTCTTACTTGCCTTGTTTTACTTGCTTTTAAAAATGAAGCATCCCTTCCAACAAATTCCATGAAGGTAAGTTAAAAAAAAAAAAAAAAACTTAGTTGTTCAAAATAGATCAAGATTTCTCTCTTTTAATCAAATATCCTCTAATTAAATTAATCTTATACTTTAGTATTTGAATGAATAATTAGCATGATTATCTTATCTTTTGCTTCATTACACTAGAATAAAATCTAATATCTGGAACTTCATGAGGCCCAGGAGTTCCCAATTCCACCACAGAAAAAAAATTGTTTTAAAATATGTTTTGACAAACACATAAAATATAAAGATTTTTGCTATAAGAGCTTCCAGTATCATGTATACAATTATGCTAAAATTGAATTAATTATCTTATATTTTACACTCTTCATGTGATTTTCCAGAAGTTTCGTTTCTCTTTAATAATTCTACATAGTAATCTTTCAAAATAAATAAGTAAATAAGAAATATATTTAAAGAATTTCAAGCAGTTAAGCCCAAGCTAGCTTACAAACAGTAGCACTATCACTTGAAATAAAATAAGTGGATCTGTATGAGAAAACACTTCTGAAAATAAACTATGGAGATGATAATAGGCTTAACTTGTCACCAACATTTCATGTATTCCACACACATTCATTGTGTGCACTGTTTGCCAGCAACAGGAGAAAGAATGGTGATAATGTCAGGCAGGCATGGAGCATATAGTCTAGGCAGAAAACTGTTCAAACTGTAAGCTTATTTTAATAGCCAAAGAAATATCATTCTATTTCTAGCATTTCTAAAATGTGTAAAACTTTAATGTTATTCATAATTTCTAAATGTATGAAGCATATGCAGACTATTTAGCATGGATAATAAGAAAACACACTTTAAACCTAAATCCATATTTTTTCCCATAACCACTTATGGCAAGTGGCAAAACTATTACCATTTAAAATGGCAAATAATATTCATAGGCTCTGATAAATAGGCCAAATTATACTCCTGACATTACCAGAACGAAAAATGTAAAACATAAGACACCAACACGAATCTGTCCCTGGTTTTGAAAAGCAATGGTGAAAGAAAAAAAAAATCTATCTCTAGGAACATGCGTTGAAATAGTCTACATGACAAGTCTCAATAAGGTATATGTACCTCACACTCAGTCATTTGAACTGTCTGAACTCTGTCCATGCCCTGTCACAAATTCTACCTCTTCTTTCAGTGTCTACTCCTGGTTAATTCACAGCCTCTACATTCATTGATTCTGATTCTGAGTTCTTTATGTAATTTAAAATTCATATAGATAGCTTTAAATCCATGTTGGTTTGAATGTGGAGATTCAGAAGCAAGGGAGTTTACCCAAGAATACTCAAATTGACTAAAGGAACTTCAAGCATGAGTGGTTTCCACTAGCAAGAATAGATATAACATTTTTTTTTTTTCAAACAGGATGACATACCATCCTGGAAGTTGATCATCCACCCATACTCAACTAGGAAGCTTACAACAACTGATTCAAAAAAGAAAACAGAAGTCAGCTTATAATGAGAAAAGTGTGTGTGTGTGTGTGTGTGTGTGTGTGTGTGTGTGTGTGTCTTGGAGATGGTGATTTAAAAAGTTTAGTCTGATGCAGACCCCTAGAAAAAAAGTAAGGCATTTATCATGAACTGAGTTTCTAAGAGTTTCCTTTCATTTCCCCAGTTTTCCCACCTGGTCCTTTGTTCAGAGAAAGAAAATATAAATGACCAGGTTAATAAGGATAATCAAGTAGTATAAACTCATGGGGTAACTGCAGAGCACATAAAGAAAAAGGAAAAATTAAGTGGCTGGACCTTAAGCTAATTATACTTCTCAAACTGAAGGTCTACAAAATTACAATTAAGTCATCTTTTAAACAATGACAGCCATGCTCAGAATATAATTCCTGGAAGTTTTGCAAGGCTCATGGTCAGCCCACAAGTGTGTAGACAAGTATGTAGAGAGAGGACAATATGACCAAGTGGGTGAGCCTAGCCTTGAAAACCAGGCTCCCTCTCCACAAATACTGAATTAACTTTGCAGAAGCACCTGGAGTTATCTAGGAGGATCATACAAGATGACGCCTAAGCTTTTACTTTTCCTAGCATATGCTCATTATTTAAATGGGTATAAAATTAACTCAACCTAACAGGAGTTTGGAGGAAGAAACAATAGATCCCTAGGAGTATGTCTCAGTTAGGTTTGTGTTGCTGTGACTAAAAGATATGATAAGAACAACTTAAAGGAGAAAAAAAAAAACATTATGTGGGGACTCATGGTTTCAGAGGCTTCAGTCCCATGTTGGCTGACTACATAGCTTTTGTCCCAGCATGAGGCAGAATATCTTGGATGAAGGTCATGACAGAAGAAAACAGCTCAGAACATGGAAACCAGGAACCAGAGAGAGGGAACTCCAGCATCAGTGACAAATTACAAACCCCCAAAGTCACATCCTCAGCAACCTACTTCATCCTATCACACCCTACCTGCCTTCATTCCACCTAGTTGATTCATATCAATGGATTAATAATTCATGATCAACTTACAAATCTAATCATTTCACATCTGAAAATTCTTGCATTGTCTCACACATAATCTTTTGGGATACTTCATATCTAAATCATATCAGAATTAATTTGTGTATGGTACAGGACAAACCAGCACAGTAATTTTTAGTCATAAGAAGACACCCTAATAATATCTCTCTAAAATTCATCTCAGAGATGTAACAAACTTGGAAAGAATGTTGTTACTATGCTTACAATAAGGGAAAAGATGGAAAATTTGCAAATTAATTACTATGTTGCTGTTTAACCTACAGAAAACCAAGGTTACAGTCAAGCTATTTTAAAACTGAAAATCTAGAGAAAAATATATACTTGCAGGGAAAAAGAAGACATGCACACTTATTCACCTGGAGTACATGCTGCCTTATACCATATATTCCAGTTAGAAGACAAAGGTCAAAAAATTGTAACTAATTACTAAAGATAAGAATGACTTAGAATAAGAACTTGATGCCTCCAGAGACTGCCATATAGGAGGATTCAAATTCCATCGCAAAAAATTACCTCCATTAACCCCATCAGCCTTTATCAGGGAAAACTGTAGAGAATTCTGAGAAAGTTTTTATGGTGCTGCTACATAAGGAAAGATAATAGCAGTTATTTCTGAAATTCTGCACAGACCATCCAGCTATCCTTTCCTCAGTTAATCCAGACATTTAATCTGCACCTCCAAGAACCAGGAGCATAGCACAGATCTACAACTGTGGTTAAATTAGAACATTATAGAGAGTCCTGCACCTCTTTCCCCAACATCAATAACTATCAATTAAGGGGGCATTTTAATGTTGACAAAAGAGCTCCTGGACAGGGACTCTCACTAGGGCAAAGGAGAAACTCAAACCCAAAGGGTGAGCAGACATGAACAAAATAAACTCTTTTACTGAGGACACACTCATCAGATAAAGGTTATCACAGGTGTATTGTATTAGAGAATCCATGCCTAAAATGACAACATCAAAAATAATCTTAAAGTTAGAAATGAATTTAATTTGTGTCATAGTTTGAGTTGGTAATCTGTATGGCTTAGAGGTTGAATGTTCTCCCAAGGCCTTTATGAAAAAGGCTTGGTCCTCAGGGTGGCACTATTGGGAGGTGGTAGAAGCTTTAGGAGGTGGGGCCTGTGGGAGGTCCTTAAATCTTTGGAATCAAGCCCTAGAAAGGGATTGCAGGATCCTGCCATCCTGTATCTGTCTGCTCCTGTTCCTGATGATATGACTGTTTTGTGCCTAATGCACTTCAGCCACCGTGTGCCATTGTCTGCTGAAACTGAGCCATTGCAGGTTTTATGATTTTGAACTTCTAGCTAAATAAAGATTTTCTCTTTATATGTTAGGTGCCTCTGATACTTGAGTATAATAATTCAGAGCTGAGAAACATACCATTCAAAACAAACAAACAAAAAAAGCTATGTGATTGTAGGGCTACATGAAAAGTGGAAGGTCTTCTAGGATCAGAAATGTTTACATTTCAGTTACACAGCACATTGGTTATACCTCATTGTAATTATGGTTAAACACGTGAATGGAGATCTCCTAAAATGATACAACAAAGAAATTTTCAAATGATTATAATAATGTATTAGTACTCAAAATCATTCAAGATATATCTGCTTGAAAGAGTGGAATATTGTTTTTTAATCTTGAGAAAGAAGAAAACCCCTGGAGTATATGCTAGGGGTTCAAAACCATTTGAAAGATTTTCAAATGGAAAAAATGGCACATTTTCCATATGGTGTTGATGAAAAGAAATACTTAGAACAAATGCAAATAAGTCAATACTTTCAGTCACAAAAGAAATAACTTCTAATTGGCCAAAGTGAATCAAAGCTAAATATATTACTTGCAATGTGTCTCATTAAAGATTTTCAAGCATATTTCAGTAACCAATACTTAAAACACATTAATTGTATCAGAGACATATACCAAGGTTTTCTACTCAGATGCCATATCAATGCCTTTTAAGAAAGAAATCTTATGATTGTGTTTAAGTTGAAAATTATATATATAATTAGATGAAAGAAATCTTAAAAGTAATTTTGTAGATAGTATTGATTATTTCAATAGAAAAAGAAAAATAGGACAGCCACTTTAAGCAACTCAAAAAAAAAAAAAAAAGAAAAAAACTTTACAGAATTGGCAATAGATGAATAGCTAAATGTACTAAAAATACAGAAGCTGCTTTGTATTATGTATTGCTTGTGCTTTAAGAATGCTCTCTTTTCAAAAGAAAAGTGACCTCAGTACATTTCATGAATCATCTTTCAGACAGGGAACATGGGGATTTGCCAATATCAGTGAAGGTGACTCTCCTATAAATTTACTTTCCCTTTGTCTCTGTCTTCCACCAGGTTCTTAGATAAATTTAAAAACACCTTGTCATGTAAAAACAACATCTCTTAATTTATACTTAACTATGAAGAACTCTATAATTTAGAGAAAATCTTGACAACACCTTGTGGTTTGTCTTTAGTGAGTGTACTTCATGAAACAAAAGCCTTGTTGGTTTAGATCTACAAAATAAGATAGGCTGCTAAAAATAACAGAATGTGAAATAAGACTTGCAATTAATCAATATTTTTTTAAAAAAAACTGGAGCAGAACTGGTTGAACAGATGTGGAGGGATTTGTGTTCAGGATGGGAAAAGTATTCTGGATCCACACAAAATGTCTATTTGTTCAGTGCAAAGTCCTGTGGGGTCTCTTTGGTGAGGAAGTAACACTTATAACCCTGGCTTATCCTCCAGTCAGAAAAACACAAGGATATTATCTATCCACATTCCCCATGAGAGATCTGCCTACCTTAAATTTAAGAATAAATATTGTGAAAAAAAATACAGTGAGTCCTACTTTTATTCTAATGGCTGAGATCAATGAATTATTAAGTAACTCGGGCATTAATGCTATATTACAATAAAATCTAATGAAAAGGTAACTTTCTTTATTTAATACAAATAAAATGCTTTTTTAGAGTTTTTATAATTTTTCAAACCTGATCATCATAAATAATTCAGGTAGTTAATATTCATATAGTTTATATAAAAGCCAACACTTCCAAAACGAATAATATTAAGGAATTTGTGGGAAAATAAATAGTCAAACTATGTGAACAAATTTGTCTTCTGCAAGTTTCAATGTAGTTTGAAGTTTAACTACATCAATAACTGATGGTAAATCTAGACAGCCTTCAACATGAAGTCTTTTGATCAAAGATGTGAGTCTTGTGTCCATGGTAATAAAAGAAAGAAACAAAACTGGCAACTTGACATAATGTTTTAGGAAACGGCACATAAACCCAATCGCCAATGACACAAATATTCCAATTAAAGCAAGGTATATGGTCAAGTCTGTTATAGCAGTATGTATATATCTATTAGAAGTAGAGGGCCTATAAATGAGGTAAATACATATTTTGAACTATTATACAATCTATAACATTTTAGATATAAAATATACCTATGTTTTAACACTCATGTAAATATCCTAATTTATTCAATAGTCATCCTCGATGGCAGATGAGTGTGTTAGGACTTGGTATGGATTATCAAGAGATGCTGCTTAGAAAAAACAGAGTGCTCTCCACAATTATTAATAGCTAATATACATAAATGCTATACTGCTAATTCATAAAGAAAACTATAAAAATTATATTCTAAACATTTTAATTTAAAAGCATGCAGAATTATAAGCAAGTATTTGTGAATCTTAAATACTGACATGAAAAAACATAAATAAATATACTTAAGAAGCCTGAAGGGTAAACCCATAAGTTTGATGGTAACCTGAATGAGACTTATGAAATCCATCAGTAGGGGCTGGTTATGTAGTTCAGTCGTAGAGCACTCACTAAACATGTGTAAGGCCCTGAGTTTCATCTGCAGCACAGCCAAAAATTAATCAAGCAATATATTAATAAAGATCAAAAAATAAAATTCACCAAAATGTTTGAAGAACATTGATTGCATTATTTTATTCTGTTAGTCAGTTTTTCATGGCTTTGACAAAAATTCATGATTAAAAAAAAAAGTTAGCGGAGGATATGTTTATTTTGACTCACAGTTTCAGAGGATTTAATCCATGATGGATCGGTGAATTCTACTTCTCTGGGCCCAAGGTCAAACAGACCATCACAACAGAGTAGCATGGCCAAGGAAAGATGCTTACATCACGGTAACCAGAAAACACAGAGATGGGGGCAGAGGGAAAAATTATATAATCCCCGAGCCATGACCTAATAACTCACTTCCTCTAACCATGCTCCACCTGCCTACAGTTACCATCAAATACTCCATTCAAATTATTAATTCAACAAATGGATTAATCCATTGTTTAATTTACAACTCTCATTATCTAATCACTTTACCTTCTGCATGGATACAGGAGCTTTTGGTAGACACCTCATAACCAAACCATAACACCAGCAATATTTCATAATAACTATAACCTACATTTCATAATCAGTGCATAATTGTTTTATCTTAAAGCTTTTCTTAAAATAAAAATCAGAATTTTGGAATATTCTAACTCTTAAGGTAAACATGCCAAAAAGGACAGAGAAAAGGTCTACAAGAGGTAACTATTATGTTTAAAACATCCAAAGAAATTATTTGGAATTGAAAGAGTCTCTAACATCTGACTCTAGGAACTGAATCCTTCCTTCTTTTTCCATTCCTTTCATTATATTATCAACAAAAGTTCCTATATCTTCACTACTTTTTACTGTTTTTATCATCACTTTTATGTAAAACCGACAGAATTGGATAATACTTCCCCTAGAACCCTGCCAAGCTGAAATCACATCCTGTATTTTATACATCAATGCTAGGAGGGTAAAGACAATCCTAAAGGTATTGTCTTAGCTCACAGTTGCCACTTCTGGATCATTATTGTCCTAAAAGAGACTAACAACAAAACCACAACAGCAGAATTTTCTTTTTCTCTGTGCATTAAACAGGGGTCAGTTGATCTCATTCCTTCCTAACTGCCTTCAAAAACATTAGCAATCACTGTATAATATTTGTTGTACATCTTTCTTCTCTTCTCCAACTTTTGTCATTCTCAGTTCTAGCAAAACCCAATGCATAGATTTAATCTATTACAACTTACATTTCTTTACTGGTCTTTAAGTTTCTTGGATAAGTCAACTTCTTTGTTTGCATCAGAGATTATGTACTATTTCTTAACTTTAGTCATCTTTCCATACATAAAATTTTCAACACTAGATTCAGCTTAACAAATATTGATTCTATGTCATGCCTTTCCTTGTTCACAAAAAGAAAGAAAGTCTTCCAAGAGAAAAGAAAGCAAAGAAAAATCGGAAGAAAGGACAGGATGGAATGGGAGACCTAAGGGGAAATAAAGATTAATATGAAAGTGGAGCTACTAAAACTTTTCGCAGTATAGAGCAGACAAGAAATATAATCTAAAACCCATTTTCTTATCTCACGCTTACTAAACATACTTGGGTGTGTTATTGTGAATCCCGCTGTCTTTACCTTCTACTTTTAAAGAAGTGAACCACTTCAGCCAGGCCCCCAATAAAATGCATTTTTAAAAAGACTACCCAAATGTAGCCTCAAGGAAAAAATATTTGCTGCTGAAATACATAATTTTAAGAACTTGCAAAATGTGCATAATAGAACATAGAATGAAAGTGATGTCACCAAAAAATTGGTGTCTGCCACATTTTAGTGAGAAGACAAAGTTTAAGGGGAAGAGTATATCTAAAATTCATTGAAATACCAGGGCAAGGATAACATCATGTACCATTTCCAAAGAATTTAAAGACCAATTTTCATTTTTTTGTTATGAAAATATTGGCATGTTATGCTTCATAATTAGGTCACATGTGAGGCCATACCAGGAGTCAAAGATAATTCAGGAAGTTGATTAGAAAATGTCCCTTTCAGCCATCTTGCTTTCTGCTTATCTGAACCTGACACTTGCAGCTGTCTCCCATGCATATTGAGGCAGTGAAATGATTTTTATTAGAACACAGTTAGTGTTGTCAGTTTGTTTCCAAAACTTGGCTTTGGCTAAAAGGATATTTCTTCCTGAATATCTGCCACCTAATTCCACAGGGTTTATATTTGCTTTGTTTGGATATTCATTTTCTGGTTTTCTATTGGAAATTTTTTTTTTAACTATGGAAGGTAATAAAAGTACTATGCAAATAAAATAATAGCAAAATCTGCAGCAGTTCCATTAAACAGTCATTAAAATATATATTTTCACAATTAAAATATGTATGTTAAGATATTTGGTATAATTTGGTAAACTTTTTCACTCACAAACATTCCTGTTTAGAATGGCACCTCGAAATTATGATTACTTTCTCATGACATCTTTATTTTTATGGAATTTTTCTTATTTCCACTCCATTGCTCATGGGAATATAAATATGTTCTTCTCTGATTTGTAAACATTTTAAACAATGGCTTTTCCCCATTTCTATAAGACTTACATATAATTAATAGAAAAAGAAATCTATCTTTAAGTAACATAAAGAAATATGAGGGCTGGGGTTATGGCTCAGCAGTAATCACTCGCCTAGCAAGTGTGAGGCCCTGGGTTTGATACTCATCACCACATAAAAATGAATGAATAAATAAATATATAAAATAAGATATTTAAAAAAACTTATTAAAAAATAAAAAAATATGGTAGGGCATATGTTGACCTTGCTGATCAACTGACAATCCCATTATATTTAAATTGAATATTTACTTGAGCAATTAATTTATGAAAAATGTGATTTTTTAATCCAATATTACTGAAAGAATTATTGAATAATGGTCTTTAAATTACACTTAATAGAAAATTACACTTAATAGATTAGTAAGCTTTAAAGAAAATTAAAATGTATGTACTAATATTTTTTGTACATAAGTTCTTTCTTGCCAACAATTGGAAACAGTGATATGGAAATACTTTAGGTTGTTTATACATCTGTCAAATGACATAAAAAAGAGCCATAATGCTGAGACAAAATAAAAATGAAAATTGCTTCTCAAGCAACCATTGAAAAACTCTTTAGTAGTTGAACAGTTATCGACTGGTATGGAAATGAACCTTTTGCTATTTGTAAGCATTTTTGTCTGTTTCCTCTGCTTAAGATGATTTTTTGGTGTGGACACTGTAGCTTACCTGTCTGATAGTTTGCCATTTTCTTCCCACTATATTATCACTGCCATAACAGTGCTTCTAGCTTTAAGTTTTAAGCTACATTTTAAAAGGTGGCTTTATAATTATGTTACAGTGCTTGAGGAGAAACTAACTTAGAAAGGGGGAAAGTGATATTTTCCTGAATGGGTACCTCTTATATGATGGTTAGAAAATGAATTTTTTTATTAATGGCTATATTTCATATCAAGAAATATATTAGTATTTAAGTCAAAATGTAACACAAAGAATTCTTTAAGATATAATAAAAACTCTAAACCCTTAATTACTTGGCATAAAAGCAATAAGATGTAATATATATATATATACACACATACACATCCATGCACATTGATTTGGTTAAGACTTGAAATGGAAAGGAAAATAAGTGAGAGTATAAAATACAAGCTAAAGGCAACAAATGTAGCAGAAGGGATGAGACAGGAAGGATAATAGCTTGCTATAAATTAAGAGGGAAATAAAATTAATGATGAGTTTTTAGTAGCCAAGCTACTGAACTAATATTTTAAACTTGTCTTGAAAGGGAAAAATGGGAGACAGAAATCTAGACATTTGGAGAATAATGGAGACCAGACTAATTGCACTTTGTAAAAACCTGATAAAAAATAGAGTACACCTAGATAGAATTAAATATGTAAAATGATAGAGTCCAGGTGTAATTTGTAATATAGCAATGAAATAATTATAAGCACCTTAGAATGTCTTAGAAAATCAGAGTACAAAAAGAAAGATAGCTTTAGCATTAAAAAAGCTAAAAAAGTATAGCCAAGGAATTATTGCTGGTATAAATCTAGTTCCAATAGATAGCTCAATAATATAAAATATTTATTTAAGAGAAAAATTGCAAACATTCTTGGCCTCCCTGGGAATAATGCATCAGGTGCTTTCTTTGTAGGCAAATATATGATTATTTTGTCTTTTAAAATAAATCTATCTATACTGACACTAAAAAGAAATAAATATATAACATATAATCAAACTCTTTCAACAAAAACCCACAGATTTGGAAAACTCAAAATAGAAAAAAAAATTCTATGTAAATGTTAAGCATAGGAAAGGTAAATTGTGTTAACTATAAAAAGTAGACTTTGAAAGAGAATAATATCAGCATAAAGAAGGCTATTACATTCTTACAAAAGGTCATTTTGTTAAGAACTTTTAGTGTAATATGTACATACAATGATAAACCTCACCAAATAGAAAAATGGGAGAATTCAAAGGAGAAACAAATAGATTCATTAACAAAATTGCAGACTTCAGTGTTGCATTGTCATTCACTAAAAGAAAACAAACAAACAGAACAATGCATGTAATTTGAGTAACACTAATGTTTAATTATATGTTATTAATCCTTCTACTAATAATGTATTTGCCAAAGAGGAGCCAAAACCAAGTTTCTATAAATTTCAAAGAAACAAAATTATACAAAGCATGTTATATGACCAAAATAGTATATTATTAGAAATCAACAACTAGTCAATTAAAATATTTAGAAAACTTTCAAATCATTAAAATTAGAAGACATCTCTATAATCCAAGAGTCAAAACAATAAGATGAGAATTTTTAAAATACATTTTAATTTAACAATAGAAATACAACATAACCTTTGAGGATGTTAAGTAATAAAACTATTGTAGAAATAAATAGTTGCTGAAAGTAAAAGTATATATATTTTATAATAGTAATAAAGCTATTCTAGTAATAAATGGTTGTTGAAAGTAACAATTCTAACCTAACAATTCTACTTTTAAAATATTTCAATGCAAAAATGTTTCCCAGTGTTTGCATGTTTGAAGATGTTCATTACAGAATTATTGATAGTAAATGGAAATTGGAGACCACTCTGAAAGTGTATCACTGATGAAATAATGTATGCATCACTGTAGAAAATATGCTAGTTAGAATCAATATTAAGCAGATACCATCATGCTGATACAAAGGATCTACCTTGTATTTTCCTTTAAAAAATAAACAAGTAATTTATAATGAAATACATTTACACAAATTAAAAATAAATGAATAGGTGCAGATGTAAGTAGAATTGAACATGCAGTAGCAGGAATTTGAGACCTTATTTATTCTTTGAAGTAGGAGGCAAGGTCATCTGCTGGGAGTCAACTAGATAGAGAAATAAGAAGAATGGAAAAGTTTGACTGTAGAAACTAGTGAAAAACAAACAGAATAATACATTTTCTACTAGGATTGAGGTCCAGCTGAGGTTAGTGACTATGAATTTCTATTGCTAACCATCTTCTTGGTGGGTGATTTTTCTCCAACTGTTTTAACTGCCCTGCAGGACGCCTGAAGAGAGCTGAGAGTGCATCAGTCAAAAAAAAAAAGTAAGAAATCCATTCATTTGTTCAGGTAAATTTACAGATTTGTCTTCTCTATTGTTCAAATTATCTAGGTTGTAATTACCTCATATTTACTTGATGCTCCTTGTGGAGAGCATAAAATGAGCCATGATTAGAAATGGCAGAGTTTGGAAAAGATGAATTTCAAGTTTAATATATGTTTGAAAATCTAATCACAAGTATGATTTCAGGTCGTTATCTTTGAAAAGCTGTGCTTTAGAATGTGATATACTATGCAAATGAGGAATAGATTTAATCCAGACACTGTCACTAATAAACATTGTGTGTCCAGACACCTCCCTATCTTTTTGAACATCAGTCACCCATCTATAAACTAAAATGACTGTACATCTCTCCTTACATCTCTCCTTACCACACTGATCCAGTCAGTCAAAGGTTTAAGTTCAAATTTCCCAAATTAATGCCAAAATGTTGATCCAAAATATACTCTGCTAAAGTGAGTCTAGTTCATATTTTGATATGAAAACACTATAGTGAAATATAGATAAAGTCTTATTTTGGAATAAGAATCTCAAGAACAACTCATCTGGTTAGTTTATATGCATTTCATTTGTATACATAATGTGCATGCATGAACATATTATATATTACATTAAACTTATATTATATATAACAATTTTATTATATTTTGAAGAACCTTAGGCATTAGCCAATAAGCCAACTTGGATATTGTTTTTGGCAGTTCTGTCTTCTCAATATTCATGGGTTTTTTTTTTTTTAAATCATACAAAGATTGACACATTGTTAAATTTCAAACCTTCTTCCAAATAAATAGTATAATATATAATGTACAAACAAATGCATAATACACAGACATGCAAACATACACATGTATGAATGCATGTATACAATCTACATCTACATGTACACATATGCATTTCTGCTCACAGTTATCTGATTGATTTTATTTTATTTTTCTGGGTACAGGATTGGGTTTCTTACATCTATCCTTTAGCTAGAAACTGTTATGCAATATTCTGGCAAATGGGTTGGGGGACAGAAAAGGTCATCACACTTAGTGACTGGAGCAAGATTATTTATTCTTTCTTGTGTGATCATAGAGGCATATGTTAATATGGGCCACAACATGGAAATCCGGTCCCTTGGCAAATAACCCAGGCCAGCAGTATGTTTTATTGTTTTTTGTTTGTTTGTTTTGTAGTGGTTCTGTGTTTGGGTTTGGGGTCTCTCTGATAAACTTCATGATTGTGGCATGCTTGGTGACTAGGAAGTTTCTGAGCAAAAACACAGAATGCCTGGTTGCTAGAAAGTTTCTGTGCAAAGACATGGAATGTCTGACTGCTGGAAAACTCCTGTACAAAGACACAGGATGCCTG
This sequence comes from Ictidomys tridecemlineatus, assembly GCF_052094955.1. Lineage (NCBI taxonomy): Eukaryota > Metazoa > Chordata > Mammalia > Rodentia > Sciuridae > Ictidomys > Ictidomys tridecemlineatus. Next base: position 151,407,048 of record NC_135482.1, on the reverse strand, counting down.
GCTGCCATAGCAATGTTCTTCATGAAGAACCTCCAACCTCTGTGTTGGAGTCTTATCACTTTCAACTCTCATCTCAGGTACACAGCTCCTGGGAAAATAGGGACTTGTACGTATTCTAACTGTGGAAATGTACAGGAAAGCATTCCTCTGGTGAGCAAATTCCCAGGGGGCAATTGTCACTCTGTTTCCCATGTTTGAAATGCTCAGCAGTTTCTCCTTGAAGCTAGTAAGATAACTATACAGGTGCAGTATCTCGTTTCTATGGTAATGTCCTTAGAGAAAAGGGCTCTGTGTCTTACTCACCTTGGATTTTGATCCCAATTAGGATTAAAGAAATACTAAATAATTATGTAGTCATGGTACTGATGACCAGATGTCACTTTGATATAAATAAATGTGGCTTCTTAGAGAGGCAGCCACTTCTTTTCCTGCCTCTGCATCTCGTCTCTGTGTCTCCTTTTATTTTCCTTATATTTTTTGGTACCAGGTATTGAACTCAGGGGCACTCAACCACTGAGCCACATACCTAATGCTATTTTGTATTTTATTTAGAGACAGGGTCTCACTGAGGTTGCTTAGAACCTCGCCCTTGTTGAGGCTGGCTTTAAATTTGAGATCCTCCTGCCTCATCTTCCTGAGCTGCTGGAGTTACAGGTGTGTGCCTTCATACCCAGCCTATAGTATGTTTTGTATGAGCAAGAAAAACGCAAAAATAGTGAAAATCAATAATAAAACCTGAATACCCCACAAAATATATCTATATTATCTATTTACCCAGAGTTACTTATAATAATCCTAATTGTTCCCTTCAGGAAATATATTGAGAACCCTAAAATAAAATACTTAAGGCACAATTTAACAATAGAGTAGTACAGTTTTATGTAGTTCAAGAGTGGAATATTTGCTGATAAAATATTTGCTTATTTTTATAAACTCTTTAGTATGATCATTTTATTTCTCTATGAAAGTTTTAAAATATTCATGTTTCTGATCACCTGGGATGTTATTGTATCCTTCAAACTTCTTATTGCCTATAACAAAACTATAAATTTTCATTTTGAATTCACTAATTCAACTTGTTTTTAATTTATTAATTAAAAATATTGTTTTAATTGAAAAATTAAAAATAGTTTACATTGTTGGTATATAATTTGTTTTAATATATATGTACATTTTATGTTGATTATATCAAGCTAGTTAACATATCTAGCACCATGCATTCTTATATGGAATGAGAAAATTTAAAATCTACTTGCAGCAGTTTTTAAGGATATATTTTTATTTGCTATAGTCACCATGCTCTTCTTGTTTTTGTAGTTGTTTTTGACATTCTTATTAACATCAGTCATGATAATTACCATTTTATAAACAGAACTTTGTTGCTTTCAATAGCTTATTGTTTATTTTTTATAGCTTTCTCAGGTACTTATTCAAAATCTAAATATCAGACTAAATTTATTTATTTTGGCCTTGGTTTATACTGGAGTTAAATTTTCTGTTATAGAACTTAGATGGTTTCACATATTTCACTTTTAATCAATGAATCTAAAAAAGCAGAGTTCTTCATGATTTTGTTTTAGTGTAATATAGCAAGAGAGTACATTAAAAAATTCCATGTGCCTTCAGTGGCTCACATAAAGGTTCTGACCAGTATTGAAGAGACTGCTCTTCTATGAACAGATGGCTACATGTGAACTCATCCAAGACATTCAAGCAGATGTCTGTCCTGAGGTCATCCTCTCACAGATTTGAAGGCATGCAAATGCTAATCCAGATCTAAGCTAGATAACTTTATTTTCTTTTAGAAAAATTGGATGGATTAAATAACCTAATTTTTGAAAGTTGGTTTTCAGGAAACCACAGCTGTTTGAAAATCAAAGATTAGACAACAAGGCACTCCTTCTATATAACATTTCACCAATGACAAAAAAAAAATTATGGATTGTTTTGGCTATATCATAAAACTCTGTACTTTGTAGAAAATTTTTGTAGAAAGTATGATCATAGATGTTACTTTATTTAATTCTAAGCAACAGGATTATTTTGTTAGAAAATTAAATTTTACAGTTATTAAGGGATAACTGGAGACTTAGGAGATCTGCTAAATTGTTCACATCATTTCTGAAAACAATTCTTTTTCAATACAATATCGAGAATATATCTAATTTCAATGTTTGGGTAATCATTTAAGTTATATTTGGTTGTTGGGTTTCAGGCAATAAATATCTGTTATTGTAGAAATTCAAGAACAATTCAGTAAGTCCATTTATTTTATTTCACATTTTTATGAAAACCTGATCTGTTCCAGTTACTTTTAATTGTGATTATTGATTCTTACATATAAATATAGGAAATGAATGGGGATCACTTTATATGCCAAGTTCAGGTGTTCAGATTGGTAATTTCCACAGTAATGATAGTAAATATTAATGCATCTAGAAGATGGTTTCTGAAAGTCATTTTCTCTGCATTACCAAGAAATTTCAAAAGTAAAGAGATATTCATAAGTTTTGTCACATTTTTTTCTCTTCAGTTTTTCAATGTGGGATATGAGAAGATGCCATAGATTTTACCACCATGTCCTCTTGTTTGAATTTTTATGAAATTCATTACAAAACTTCACCTGTTTAAATCTTCCAGATCACCTTGTTTTCACTAATTATTATAAACCTCAAAACAATTTACAATGATTTTAAAGTACGACTAATGTCTGTATCTATTTTTATTGTGACAAACCAATCATTTCTTATAACAAAAGTGATACACATGGACACCTTTAATTCCATTGTTATTGAATATTCATTGACTTATTATTAATAAAATTTAAAGTGATATAATAGCACTTATGATTCCTTTTAACATTTTAAACAGAGAGAAATCTTAGAAATTATTCATTTATTTTCTTATTATTGTTTTACAAAGATCTGAATTTGATAATAGTCCTTTTTCCATAATCTGGAACCAATGGAATAGTCAACTTAAAATTACACAATGCAAAAAAAAAAAAAAAAGAAGAAGATTTTCTGTAACCATTTCAGGGAGGTTTTCTATATTATGAACACAGATACACCCAGTTATTGTGCATATTATTAAGAACATGTGGAATAATATTGAACATGGAAGAAGAGCAATTTCAAGGGGAAATTAAAGTTTATTTTTAATAGTTATTGTTCAATTATCAAAAATTGTAATATTCATTAATTTCATTGTTTCTCAGAATAACTATGAGAAATAAAAATAGTATTCCCTCTGTATTAATACCTAGTCTATCAATTGCACAACACTAATATTTGAAAAGCCTAAAAGTCTATGTTAAATGCATACAGAATTTTTTTAGTCATTATTTTTTAGACAAAGCAATATATCAATTAACTACAGAGAATTTATCTCATGTTGAATATTATAAAGAATCTAGAGATTATTTAAAGGACATGGAATGTGTTTATAGATAATATGCGCATATTACACTGTTTCATATGAGGTATTTGAGCATCCTCTGATTTGTTCTCTCATGGAGGTTCCTGGAACCAATCCCTTGCATAAAAAAAGGGACAACTATGTAGAATATCTTTTCTACAAATGATAAATCAGTCTTAATGAGGTGATTGAATTAGTCACTTATATATGGAAAGGATTGGTCTAAGAAAAGATTCTTTTTTGCAGCAATTTCAGTGTTTTTTTCATACCTATTAGTGTCTTCATAAGTAAAACTTTTTAAGTGGGCCTTTAACTTATTTCATATAGATCAATTCACCTAATGACTGAAGCTTATTGGAAATATCTGAGATAGCTACTGTGAAACAAAGATAAAATTAGAAGTCTTCATAATATTGTCTTATCATCTTTATATTCTATATTGTTAAGATTTATAAACACCAAGAAACAGTGAATCAGTCTGCAATTATTTGAGCAAGCATCTACTGTATAGAATGATCTACTGAATGCAGTGGTCACTAAGAAGAGATCTATGAAAACCACATTTAAAATGAGCTGGATATGAGATGGTATATAATAAATCAATCTAATTTTTTTCAAAATTAATAGGCATTAAATGTGTGGTCATGTCAATTAATATTATAGAAAGACTAATAAGGGAAGACATCGTGTTTTGTGAGTAATCATTAATGAATTCTCAAACTATGGACAGAAATGTATAAACTCAAAATAGCTAGAAATATCAACTGTACGAGTCTAAAATTTTTAATTTCATGTGATTTCTTGACTTGTATCAATTTAATATACTTTTCTTTTTAGGGAAATACATGAAGATATTAAGGAAAAGTAAACCTGGGCAAACTGTGAGAGAGCATTCTGAGTATTAGAAGAGACCCATTTCTTACTGTAGTACATAAGAACTACTGAAGAAATATGCATAAATAGCATTTTATGTTCATGCAAAATAATAGAGTGGTTTTTTTTTATCAATAAAGATCAAAGAAACTAGGCTGGGATTGTAGCACAGTGTTAGAGTGCTTGCCTAGCACATGTGAGGCACTGGGTTAGATCCCCAGCATCACATGTAAAAAAAAACAAAAAAAAAAAAACCTAAGTAAACAAAATAAAGGTATTAAGTCCATCTATAACTTAAAAAAATCCATTAAAGAAACTGACAAAGTCACGAGAATTTACAAAGAAACTAAAAATGGTGTAGTACTAAATTTGTAGCATAAAGGGTATAATTTTATTGACACCTAGAGACTTTTATTAAATGAAATATATTAACAGGCAATAATGAAAACTAGAAATTATTCATAAGTATACTTATCACATTATTTTTGATGCCTAAACATTCAAGGAAAAATTACATTTTAAATGTAGCAAATATTTGAATTATAAATGTATATTACATAGGTAAAATTAATTTAATTTCTACTCAATGAAGTGTGAATTATAAAATAAATATGTATAAATTTTATCTTGTATCTTATAATGATAAGTTTAAAGATTTAAATTATAATTTAAGAAGTGAACTTGTAGATTACTAATCATATAATGCTAGAACAGTAAATAAAGTGCATAGATAAAATATGTGCAAAGATTCTAAAATATTACAGTTAGATTATGATTTTTTAATTTTTTTTAGGTTCTTAAGTTTCAATTAAATAAGTATACATTTATTATTGTTATGATTTGGATACAATTGTTCCCCAAAGATTCATGTTTTTAAGTCTTGGTGCCTAATGCAGCAGTGATCAGAGGGGGAAATTTGAGGAAGTGATTGGCTCATGAGGGCTCTGACTGAATGGATTAATCCATTAAAGGTTTCATATTTGATGATATTATGGGGGAATGGAGGAAATAGAAGTTGTTGGGGCCTAGTTGTAAAAAGTAGAACAAGAGGTTTGCCCTATAATGGAACATCTGATCCCTGCCCCTTCCTCACTCCCTCTTTCTCTGTCTCTACTTTCCAATTGCCATAAGGAAAGTTTTATTCCACTATTCCCCTTCACCATGATGTTCTGCCTTACTTCAGATCCAAAGCAATGCAGCCAATTGACCATGGACTGAAACCTTCAAAACTGTAAGCTAAAATAAACCATTCGTCCTGTAAGTTCTTTTACTCAAGTATTTTGTCCATTGACTGAATACACTTAATGCGAGCATTAAGTGATAATGTATGTATTACCTAAATGAAATACAATGAAGATTTTAAAAATAAAATAACAACTGTAAAACAAAAAAATACACTAAGAACTGTATACAATTTGATCAATTTCACAGTATACTATGTTGATTTTTATTGTAATATATATTGTAATATATATTGCTCAAGGTAAATTTTAACATTCTTTCAAAATTAACTAAATTCCATATTTTATGTTAATAAATTAAGTTTCATATACTTTGTCTCTCTGCCATATACCTGTAACCTAATATATATTAATAAATCTTAATTGAATAAAGGAAATCTTGAATTTGAATGAAAAGAGCATTAGTGCATCAATGCTGATAAATAATTGTCCTCAGGTAGTTCATTGGATGCCGAATTTCGGAACTCTAGAATCAATGACAGAATACTATGCTGCTTTTGACATAAGAAAAGTAGATTCAGACAGATAAAAGTATTTCCATGACATCACACAAAGACAAGAAATTTCTTCTTGATCTGAATGCTTATAGAAATTCAGAATGATTTATAAGACCTGTATTTTTAAAACATGATATTATTTGATATTAAATTACATTAAAGGTGTGAAATATTTAAATCACTTAAAAATGCCAGTTTGTTATTTTATTCACATGGTATATCTATTTAGATGTGTATAAATGTAAACATGAGAAAATAAGTCAACCCATATAGAAATAATGTTTTGTTAATTATAGCCACAAACAATTCCATTTATTACATATGATAATAAATGTGTATATACACACACAAATATACATATATACACATAGATGGATGAATACAAATATACAAACCTATATTTGAAAAACACATCATAGCTCTGCTAATTATTTGAATTTTTTCTTTTAATGATCAAATGGAAGTTTATGGATGAGAATGAGGAAGATTCTTCTTTAGAGTCTAACTTTACCGTTGAGTAGTGAGTTAGGCACTGGGGAGGATCTAGCTTATTATTTCTATATGTCAGAAAGAGGCAGAAAAACAACACACCTCTGGCAAATACACGGTGTTCTGAAGAAGAAAATGAACCAATATTGTTCTCTCACCAGGGCTATTTGTGCTAGATATGGATAATAGTCACAGGTGGTCTGATCTGTTCTTTTCCTATTTTAGCTGAGAAATAGCTTTTCATACGCAGGACAATTCATTCCTATTTAGCTCCAAAAATGAAATATCCTTGCATTTGTGACCAAACTGAAGTTACCTTCCTTTTATCTTGATCAAATCTTCTCATAAGTAGACCTTGAAAAAATATTTCGTACTTAAAGAGGAAAAAATAGTCTTTGTAACATAAACAGCAAAAAGTGATGTGTTAGTGTAGTCATTTGGTCAGTAGCTAATATTAATTTATTTTCCAACTTTTTAGGCACTTGAGAGAAAGACTTTAAATAGTTTGTGCTAATTTTCACTCTGATATAATTTGGTATACCCCATACATATCAAAAATGTCTTTACTTTTAAAATCTTCAATTAGATGATTAACTCACACTTTTTCCTGTACTGTGAATTGTAGTGTTCTATGCAAAACAATTAAGGGTATTTCTAACTAAAGAAATATACAGAGAACAAGATCATCAGTTTGTAAACTGCATCATTAGATGCGTGGCCAGATATTTTCAAAGTATTAGATGTTATTTTGAAAAATATAAAAACAGTAAAAACTGAAATTAAATGAAATTTACACTAGATTATTGTATCTTGTGGGAAGGGAAGTTATTCCAAAATATTCTAACAAAAATTAGAACCAGAGCTGGTATTGTGGCTTAGCAGAATAGCACTTGGCTAGCACATGATAGGCCCTAGATTTGATCCTCAGCATCACATAAAAATAAATAAATAAAATAAAGATAATGTGTCCACTACAACTAAAAAATAAATATTAAAAATAGAATCACATCAAAAGTAGCTGTTTCTTTTGATTCATTAACTTTTTTCTATTGCATTTGCAGCTACTTAATAAATTAATTGTGAGAAAAAGAAACTAAAAGCAAGTTAAAATATATATTTACATAAATTTTGAGGAATGAACAACATTGTTACTTTCTTATACATCATTTATATTTTATTTTTTTAAATTACATGTGTTTTTTATTGGTGTATTATAATTGCACATAACAATGTGATTCATTGTGAAATACCTGTACATCCACCAAACATACACTGATTAATTTCATTCCTTCATACTTCCCCTTTCCTGCCATTCCTCCCTCTGGTCTCCTCTAGTGAATTTCTTATTTATTTTGTTTAATTGGTTTATTATAATTAAACCCCCAAATGGGATTTATAGTGATGTATTCACACATATATATAGCTAAATTTGGTCAATTTTATTCCCTTACACCACCAGTTTCCCTCACCTCCTCCTTGCCCGTGGATACCATTCATTTATATTTTCTAGAGTTCTATTGATTTTTTGGATTCTATCATTCCACATTGAATATTATTTTCTAGTCAATCATAAAATAAATCTCTAGGGCATGTCAAAATAATGTTTAGTGTTCAACTAAATTATAAATGGGAAGCCAATCTATATTTATTTTATGATATTCTGATAAAATATTTAAATCAAATATTTAAATTACATTATTTTTAAATATTTAATAATGTTACTATGAAAATTTAGCTTAGACAAAATTAGTAATTTTTAATTTCTGTTTATGCAACTTTTTTTTTCAGGTTTTTGTTGTATACTTCTGTTTTTGCATACTTAATATCATCTATTTCATAATTATAAAGGCTACTGAATTTTTAATATATAATTTTATTCTTACCAGAAGCACTTAGAAAGAAATAGAAATACTTTCTATAATGGCCAACAAACTCTGATCAATTCATACCTATATTGATATTTGCCCATGTTACAGCACAAAGCTCACTCATGTAATGTACAGTTCAGTGGCAATTTTGGTAGCTTTAATACATTATATTTTTTCAAACAATTCATCCTAATAATTGCAGACTTCTAATTTGTTTTTATCAAGAAAGATTTAGTTTATAATTCTTTATCTTCCACTTCAACTTATTATCACTAATCATTATGAAATATAATTTTTATTGCTTTGTGATATATTATGCAAATTCTTTTGTATATATCTATAAAAATGTGAAAGATATTATTAAAATCTATTTATTCTTCCTTTAGATCATTAATCAAAAAATTATCTACCTCTGTATCTAGCATTTTCAGAAAGTTTATGTACATATTCATCATTAATGTTTCCATATGGTTTTCTTTCTCTAGGTTTTTTTATTTGATAGTCATTAATATAGTGCTAACATCGATATGTTATATAGGAAATTATAATAATTAATACAAGTGGGTAAATTTATACTGTATAAGAGTTATGCAATGTATCATAAAACACTTTCCTAAAATTAAAACAAGTGTTATCTTTCTTAATAATGATAGTTTCATTTAAGAATATATTTTGTTTTTAAATGCATATTTTATTTATGATGCATGATTCATTTGGCTTGTTAGGGATTAAACTGAATACATGTAAATTTCAGCATATGTTATTTCCTCCATTCAACAATGCACTACAATTTCTTAGTTCCTTTATGTTAACATCCTGCAAAACACATTTTGTGTGACAGACATTTTGATTTGAAATTATGATTATGTTCCCATACAGATTTTAATACAAGATTATGGATCATAGGTACTTAAACATTTTATTGACATTGTTTCCTACTTAATTCAGAAAGAGGTTTAAAGTAGTTGGTTAAATTATGATTCGTGATGCAAAGCAAAAAATTTGGAAGAATGCATATTTTCCTGTGCTTGATTACATAAGGCTAATGGCTCTTGAAACTGTTATTGTTTAAACAGGACATTTTCTTAATACATCTGAATACTTTTCTTTCCCCATTGTATATTTATCGAAATAAGGATTATAGGCCTCCGTGGAAAAGATCTGGGAAGTTCATCACCAAAATCTTACCTTGATTTCCAGAGCTTTTTTCATTGTGGATCAGCCTTCTCATCAAGGATTTGAAATCTGAGAAGTGGCTCTGGTATGGAACTGAAAAAGGGATCCAGACCTTTTAGTGAGACCAGCCTTTTTTGACCATCCAGGTTAAACAATGACTCAATTCTTTCAGGCATAAGATTCTAGATTCCTCAAAGAGGTAAAAAGGGTAAACCTAAAATGTCATGATCTAAATTTAAGGAGAGTTTTGAATGGTTAGCCAAGGTAAGAAGGAAATAAATGAAGCTTCTTACTTGTGTCATATTTTTGTGCAAACCTTCCAATTTAATAATTCCTTGGGATGGGGGACAACAACAAAACACCAGATTCATAAGGAAATATTCCCAGATGGAATAAAATTATCTTGTAAAGCATGAGGATTTGAAAAGAGCAGAGGAGATTGTAGTGTATGTTATACCCTGACAGCTTAATCTCCTCTTTAGCAACATGACACTCAATTATAGTCACAGACTGATAATGCAGCTTAGCTTAGTAACACAGTGTCCCTGAGTTCAATTACAGTACCAAAAAAAGAAAAGAGTATTCCAGATATTAACCTGATATTTCATATCAACTTGCTCATAAACCTTTGCCTCATAGTTAATTTCCTAAAGAAATTAGCCACCCTCCTACATAATGGGCCACTATGCTGTTCCTCAGGCAAAGAAGTGTTTTTCTTCACTATATATAATTTCAATGTCTTGAATAGATTTTCAGTCTTATTAATTTTTTGTAGCTAATCATCCTTGACGTATATCGGAAAAAGTTTCATGTCAGATGGCTTCAACAGATAGCTTTTGAGATTCCCTTCCTTACACATTATCATGGTTTATCCATTTATTCAATCATAGGTTTGTGTTCATGTTTCAATTATTCTCAGGCCTTGTTTGTTTATTTTGAAGAATTAATGCTTATAATAATTACAAAACTTTGCCCAGATTCCTTTACATATAAAATAAGCATGACAGCATTTGCAGAATGTTATGAAGAATACATAAAATGAAATATGCAAATCATTCTTCACAGCACAACTCAACAGATATAGTTGTTGGTACAGTTCAACAGTTCTACAGTTCAACAGTAAGGATGTATAGGACCTTCGCTGGAGGGAGTTTTTTATAGTACTGTCTCAGTAACATTTTATTATGATTAAGCTTAGTCCATGGTACTAACATCTTCAAGAAATCAAGAAAAACATTGAAATAAAAGCTTCTCATTTGAAAGAGAAGATTTTTTCCCTTAATCCCAAATATCAAACTATTTATAGAGAATAGACAATTCTGGTGAGACAAACAAAAATGTTGTATGGCTCCCCAAAGTATTTTAATTTGCACAAAAACATAGAAAGATGAGGTTTCTACCTTGCTGATGGTAATTTAAAGATAGCTAGGAAAAATACAGGGTAAAAAATACAAATAAGCGTTTTGCTAATTTTCTTCAGACTCTTTTTTCCATGGCAGATACAAAAGGGCAAATGATTACATGTTTTCTTTCCAAACCAGTATGTAATCATAGAAAAATCTGAGAATTATTGAAAGTAGAAAAGTTATTGCAATTCACGAGATTCTGACAAAACTAAACATATTCTTACTATGGGATCCGTTAGTCATACTCTTTGGTATTTACCCAAATAAAATGAAAATTATGTCTACCTAAAAACTTGAACATGGGTGTTTATAGCAATTTTATTCATAATTGCCTAAATCTGGAATCAACCAAAATGTCTTTCGGTAGGTGAATGGATAAATAAATGACACTAAATGCAGCATTACACATGCTAAATATAAATGAGTTGTCAAACCATGAAAAGACATAGGGGAAACTTAAATGCACATTACTAAGTGAAAGTAGGCATTCTGATAAAGCTGTATACTTTTGGGGAAAAACAAGACTATGAAGATTTTAAATATCAATGATTGTCCGAAATTGGCAGAAGGGAGGAATGAAGATGTACAGCACAATGATTTGTAAGGAGGTGAAGAATACATTGATATTAAACTATAATAATGTATACGCATAATACATAGGCCTTTGTAAAACCAAACAAACAAGAACATAGAACATCATTAATGAACCCTAATGGGAACTATGATCCTTGAGTGATTATATCAATGTAGGTTCATAAATTGTAACAAGTATCCCTCTCTGGTGGGGAATTTTGATAATGGGAGGGTCTATGCATGTGTTTGGTTAGCCAGAGGAATTATTATATCTTTGTCTCAATCTTACTGCAGAAATAAAATTGCTCTTCAAAAATGGTGGTGCATGCCTGTAATCCCAGTGGTTTTGGGAAGCTGAGGCCTGAGGATTGCGAGTTCAAAGCCAGCCTCAGCAACGGTGAGGTGCTAAGCAACCTGGTGAAATCCTGTCTCTAAATAAAATTAAAAATATGGCTGGAAATGTGGCTCAGGGGTCGAGTGCCCCTGAGTTAAATCCACACTACTCCCACAAAAAAAAAAATGTATTTAGGAAAACAAAACAACAACAACAATAAAAAAAACTCTCTGAGTGAATAATACACTACTATGTAGAGCAGAGATTAATATTTTTTCTCTGAAGGACTAGAGTAAATATTTTAGGCTTTAAGGGAACCCTCCTACATAAAGTCCCTTTGAATATTGTTCATTGTGACTTTTGGGTGTTTTTGTTGGTTTGTTTTGTCATTGATGTATTTGTTTGTGTGTTTGTTTGGCTTTTATTGACTACTCTTTAAAACTGTAAAAACCATTCATAGCTCATGGACTGTACAAACAGGCTATGCACTTGTTATGTATTCCTTAGCTTAGTTTGGCAGCTCTTGTTCAAGGTTTTTTTCTGTACAGTATGATTTGTAAACATAAGCATGATGAGAAATGGTCAGGAAGATATGGATCTGTTAAAATAGGAAATAATCCTCTATGCTAATAAACATGACTTCTGTCAATAAAATGGAATGTAGTGGGTGGGCATAGAATGGTATTCTTACTTCTAGTTTGAGCTTTAAACTCTCAAGTAAGCCTGGATAGGTGTAATTGGAATGAACTATAATATACTCAACATGACTGCACCCTTGATTTTTACACATGGAGTAGCATTTTGAGCAAAGAAAATCCAACAATGTTTTTTATTTCAATTTACCATTAAAATATCATTTCATAACACCTTAGTATGTTTGAAGGATAGGAAAAAAGTAACAATAAGAAAACAGAGAGTGATTACAGATGATGGTGACATCTTAGACAATGATATTACTTGTAATTTTCCTAAAAAACTAAGCGAAGGCTTACTGCTTTCAGAAATGATAATACCTTGGCATTCTGTGCTATTGATACGTGGCTATGAAACTTGAAAAAATGCGTGAATTGGAATCAGGAATATTGTAGTGTTTCTAAGAAAAGAGATGCCACAGTAAGAATTTTACCTAAAATTGTGATAAATGTAAATATACAATTACTTATAGTTATTGGAAATTTCAACAAGAAAAGTATGTACCTTTAGCAGTTTATGATTATTTTAATTGATGCCATATTTTTTAACTTATTTTAACTAACAGTCTTAGATAATGATTGATGATGATGATGATGATTAGAAAATTGTATAATTTGTCTATAAATGTACCAATTTGAATTTCATTTTTGCTGCAATATCTAAATGTATTTTTAGGCTAAGGTAAAGCATAAGTCAATCTAGAATTTGATATCCTCACAATTCTTTTCTTTAACTGCATTAAAGGATGCATGAAAGCCGGGCATTGTGGCACAGGCCTGTAATCCTAGGGGCTTGGAGGCTGAGGCGAGAGAATAGGGAATTCAAAGCCAGTCTCAGCAACTTAGGAAGGTCCTAAGCAATTCAGCGAGACTCTGTCTCTAATAAAATATAAAAAAAAGGATTAGGGATGTGGCTCAGTGGTTGAGCACCCCTGATTCAACCACCATACCACAAAAAAAAGAACCAAACACAAAAACAAACAAACAAAAAAAACCCCATAAAAATCTGTTAGAATTATAGTAGAATATACAATGATAAAGAACTCAAGGGGGTTGCCTTAAAAATTGCTTTTACCAAACTGGAGATACTAAGTGGATGGTCAAGCATTCACCCAAAAACTTAAGACATACAATCACATGTTATTGAGAATAGAGGAAGCGTTAAATAACTGAAACTAAGTTTGCAATAAATCTTGGGAAAAAATGTGTGGAAAACAATGTTAATCAGTGTGTTATAAGGATTTTTTCTTTAAGTGTAGTGTTTGGATATCTTAGCAAGAATGGCAAACACTATTGTGGATTGCTTAATAATCCATATTTTAAAGTTTGGGTTTCATATTTCCAGAATTTGTGGGACATTTTTAAAATTAATAGTGTATGTGTGTGTTATATATTTTTGCTTTGTAAACCACTAAGAAAGGACCAGACCTGTGGAAAAGTTATGGAGTCTCTCTTCAAAGAGAGACAATTAAAAAGAGATGGAATTCTAGAACATAGACTTCTTTTCTTTTATTAAATTTTTATTTTAAAATAGAGTAGAAAGATCACTACTGTGACTTTATTAAATATTCTAATAGCCATTTATTTGATTTTTCTAGGGATTGAACCCAAGGTCTCACACATGCTGTGCAAACACTAGACTCCTGAAATACACCTACAGTTCCCAAATCATTTGCTCTTACAGCGATATTTTTAATCTCATAACTAGCCCATGCTTCAAAAAAAGATTTTAATAGGTATATAATTTTGATAGATATATAATTTCTCACATTTTTTTAAATATTGCACACAGAAAAATGTGTCCCACAGATTGCTATAAACTCATCGTATTTCTTTCAAAGATATGTAAAATAATAGGAAAATTAATTTCTCAACATGAAAATATTTATTTTTTGCTATAAAATATAACTAATATACATTTGAGTAGTCACAGCTTTTGGTTATTGCCATTACTTATGGATCACGATATGCGTTTTTTTTAAGAATCAATTTTTAGTGTCTAAATTTTTGTTGTTTGCATTGGAAACTATTTAAAAATCTAGCCAAAATATTGCAATTAAAGTATAAATAGTATATCCTTAGTGCAAAAAGCCACATTTTAGGAGTTATGACTACTGAAAGATTTGTCATGTTGGGTTTCCATTGTTGTACATTCCAAACAAGCTTTGTGTATACAACTTGTTTTTTTATCATCTGTTTCTTAAAATCATAAAGCCAATTGTGCATTTAAGCTAGAGAGAGAACCTCAGGGCATGCCCATCTGTCTAAACAAATAAACACATTTCCAGCAGAGTTATGGGGACAGATTGTTCTTTAAACTGATGTGATAGATGTGAATGTTTAAGAAATTATGAATTATTAAAGAAAGAGCACACAATTTTAACACAGAGCTTTCTATTACTATAATCATATTTCGAAGAGATTATTGACTCTGGAGTTTCTTTACTATTATTATTAAAATAACATTAGTAGTAGAATATTGCCAGATTAAAGTAAGGTACTAAAACAATGAAAAAAAACACATTAAAAGCAATTGAATATTGCAGAAATAAAATCTTCTGATTTAAGGAATTTATTTAAGGACATATTTATAAGTTCAATGAATTAAAAGAAATTTAAAATACATGGATTCTGTTAACTAAATTTTATTTTAAAACAGAGTAGAAAAATGACTAGTCTGACTTTATTAAATATTCTAATAGTCATTTATTTGATTTTTCTAGGGATTGAACCCAAGTCCTCACACATGCTGTGCAAACACTAGACTCCTGAAATATACCTAAGGTTCCCAAATCATTTGCTCTTACAGCAATATTTTTAATCTCATAACTAGCCCATGCTTCAAAAAAAGACTTTTAATAAATGTGTTTTAAATTTTAAGACAATTCATATTTGTAACAATGCAATATTGCAAAAATCATCTTCTCTACAATTGCGTTAGTTAAAGAGTTAGCATAAACAGAGAGAACCATCCTTACTGCAGATGTGGAATGATAAATATTTTAGATGTTAGCAGAGTTAATGGGAACTAATAAAGATGTTCAAAATTTTAGTTAAATCACTACTCTTCTGCTTTCTGAAAAGAAAAAAATCTTTATGCACTACCAATTTTCTTTAAATCCAAAGTCTAATATTTGAATGAAAAGGAAAGAGGAATTGTTAAAAAAAAATGTTTACAACTTTGTAGTCATGCTACAAACTGGAAGGAGCAGATTGCTAATCAGAAATGAGAAATTACTCCAAGAAAATAATTGTGATCACACAAAGAAGTTTTCCTTCTTCATCTTTAGAAAGGTAGTTCATGCAATCAGAGTTAATCATTTAGGTTCACAGAGGGGTACGTAAAGATGTCAATTGATTTGTAGTGGTGACAGGCAATTTATCTACACTTCTTAGTGAAGATAAAAATTGCCATCTTCCTTGCATATGCAACTTTGTGAACCAAAATTCTAATTATGACTTAAATATATTCTCTTTCAAACCAAGTATATATACACACATATATATGTATATGTGTGTAAACATATATGTGTATGCATATTTTTTCAGTGTCCTTTAGTTATGTGTCACGTGCCATCCATGGGCTGTGTGTGTGAGCTATGTGCACTTGAACAATATGAGGGGACTGGTCTGGCATTCTGCACTGATTAACTGTGCAATGTAAGTGTGCCTTTCCTCTCACTCTGCCTGTGATACCACACAGCACCGGAGATGGGTGTGACTTGCCAAGATGTCAATCAATCTGCTGACCACAAGACATGACCAAGCAATACTCCACCTTTAGAAACCCTATTCCTTGCCTTATTTGGATGAATATTCTATTGAATGCATTTTCCCTAATAAATAAAGGGGTTCTGGGTGTGCTCTCTCTCTCTCTCTTCCTCCCTTTCCAGTGCTGCCCAGTATGGAGCTGACCCTTAAGGTCACAGAGCCATTCTTCCCTCATTCTTAGAAACTCATGTTCATTTTTTACTTGGTTTCTTTGTTATTTTTTCAGTTTATTGCTGGAGCCAGCTCTTTGAACCCAGTTCATCTTGCCAGCCCAGCCAGCTGGCAAGAGTTAGATTACAATGTGTTGACTTAATTGTTTTTTTCAGTTATTTTGCATCTTTGGAGTTAAATATCTCTACTGGAATAGGGATTAACCATGTTAATAGCCCTACTTCCTTATTTTGTTGTATATCAACTAATACATTTTATAATATTTTGAGCTGGCTTCTTGCTCAAAATTGCTGTAACCCATCAGCAAATGACTTTATTCTCCATACTTCAATATCTTCAAGACTCCTCAGTAAATTTAAGAGTTTTGAAGCTATATTCACCTTCCTTCCTTCTTGATATGTTTTGTTTGCTTTAGTAAACATTTCCTTCCACCCTAGAAGGATTCAAATCTCTATTTTATTCCTGGTATTACGAAAATTCACATTGACATATGTCTGTGACTGGGCCGTTCTTTTATTTTATTGTTTTAGAATCCTTTCTTAGAATTTACTATAAAAACATTTTGTGTGTGTGTGTGTGTGTGTGTGTGCACGTGTGTTATTCTTTGGCTATTTTTCTTGTCAATCTTATATATTTTCCCTTTCAGGATACACTGTTATTTGAATGTCAGACCTCTAAATCTTACCTATCTTTTCTGTGTCTCAATGTTTCCATTTTAGTTATTTTATCCACTTGATTTCTGGTGTTTCTATACAATTATTTTCACTAACATAGTTTTTATATTCTTAAACTCAGTGCTATTTATTAGCAATTTTGGTCATAGAATCAATAATTATTTTCTTTGAAGACTAAAGCTTTATTTTGTCATTTTATTTTACCACCTTTTGTGTCCTCTCTGTTCTGTACTATTTGTCTCTGTTTCTGTATATTGTCTTTCATGATGGAGGCTTTTAACAAATAAACTGATTCTCTTTATTGACATTTCATATTTAACTCTTAAGTACTAAAAAATGACTGAGTATTCTGGTAAAGACAAGCTTTCTGACCTAATGAAATTAATGTAGGACGATCAGGGAGTAGAAAACCTTTCCACTGCTCTTACTAAATGTCAGCAACCACAGCCTTTCTATCTGAGACTAACTGATCCAGAGAATACTCTGACTGAATAGGATAAATGGTCCTGTAAGTTTTTTTATTTTCATGAGCTAATTTTTATTTAAGATCTTATCTTCTTTCAGTTTCATCCTGCATTTGCTTGGCCTCTGTCTACCATGTAAGAGGACTCAATTCCATTAGTTTATGTACTTCCCAAGTTTTACGATGAGCTGGCTAGAAAGACATCTAGGCCTCAGAGCTGGTGTACCTTTCTGGGAGTCTCATTTTCTTTGAACACTCTCTAGATCAGACTCCTGCCCTTCAATACTTGTTCTCATTCCTATATTCCACAATACCTCATGTTACTACTCCCTGCTTGGGAAACTATCTTGCTTTTAATTTTAGGCTTTCCTTCTGTAGAGAGTTACCCTTTCCCTCTGCTCACACTGCAAAGTCATGTACCACTTTATCCCACTTCCAACTTTTATGCTTTGAAAGTTGTTATTCTCATTTATTTCCATCAAATATTTTTTTCTCTTTCAATTATTTTCAAATGAAAGATAGATATTCTTAGTAATTTCATCTTGAAATTACAAACTTTGGTCCAATATTTTTATAGTCATTTGATAATTTGTGATATTTACAGGATTTTAAAAATTATCTGTATTGTTTGTTGTGTTTCAGTGTTGGAGATCAAACCAAGCCCCACACCTGGAAATCCAGCATTTTACTGCTAAACTATACACTTAGCTTTTTTAAAATTTTTTTATCAGTATTTCTTAATTGTACATATATTTGGTGCTTGGTGACAGAATCTCAAAGTGTATTTATCTTACAGCCACAAACATACATATACTTTCAACCCTCTATTAATTGCTATTCTGTATTCAAGTTATTTTTTTAAACTTACAGCAAATTATTTTGTGTACTTTAGTCTTCTTTTTGCTTCCTTTTAGTAAATTTACATTGCCAATATGTATTTATCTATCTGATGGTTGTTGGAGAACCACAGTCTTACTGAGTGCTTTGAAATGGTGCTGCAAAATAACTTTGCATTTCTGATAGGTTTTATACAAAAACTTTCAATATATGATTACAGTTACATGCACAATTTTCTGACTTTTTAATTCCTTTATCTACCTGATAACATTTCATTATAAATTACATTGAAATATGTTATTAAAAATTCAAAATTACTATGAAGTATAGTAGTAATAGGATAGCCTCTTAAATTACACATCATATCCTAGCAGTCTACAGTTATAAGCACCTACCAGCTATTACACATTAAAAGCATTTGGGCTCAATCACTCATAAAAATAGACATGAGAATATTGGCTGATTGCATTCATGCAAAATCTTTGCACCTGAAACTATTGACTTGAATAGCATATTTAAAAATTTGGTTTGAAAAACATGGCCCGGGAATTGAAATTTTAGGTAATTTTTCAAAACCTCTTATAATTCATTTATATTTTTCCATCCGTGTATTTTTCAAGTTTTTCTCTTATGAGTAAGATTGAACTATTCCAAAGCTCAGATGTTAAAAGTATTCCTTAAGCTCACCTGTGTTCTGTTTGATATTAGCAATAGCATTTATATTGTTCTGTGTTCCATTAGTTCTCTTAATTTACATAATCTAGATTTTTTATTGTCATGCATATCTAATCACAATTGAGAGCATTATGTGGGAAGAAGTAAAACATACATTTTTAAAATGCACAGATAATTCTTTTCTCCTGTTTCTAATTCTTCCACAACAGATCACTCTTTTTTTTTTTTTTTAATAAAAATAAAAGTTGGGCTGGGGATGTGGCTCTAGTGGTATCGAGCTTGCTGGCATGCGTGCGGCCCGGGTTCCATCCTCAGCACCACATACAAACAAAAGATGTTGTGTCAGCCAATAACTAAAAAAATAAATATTAAAAATTTCTCTCTCTCTCTCTCAAAAAAATAATAATAATAAAAATAAAAGTTTATTTTGGTTTACAGTTTTGGAGATTTCCATCTATGATAAATTAAAACTATTTCTTTGGGGCCAAAAGATGCATATCACAGCAAGAAGCACATAGCAGAGCAAAACCATCAACCTCATGGTTGGGAAGTGAGAGAGAGAGAGAGAGAGAGAGTGAGAGAGAGAGAGAGAGAGAGAGAGAAGCGAGGGCTTGGATCCCACAATCCCTTTCAAGAGCACACCCCAGTGACCTAAAAACCTTCCAGTAGCCCCAAACCTTATAGGGTCCACCAATTTCTAACAGAGCCAGAGACTGGGGACCAAGCTTTTGGTACTTGGAAATTTGGAGGATGTTCCTTATTTAAACAATAGCACAGACCAAGAACAAAAGAGAGAAGCCTAAAATAACAAACACCAGAAACAAAAAAAAAATGTCACACATTGGTTCAGTAGTTTCAGAAGAATGAAAAAGTTTTATGTTCAACTAGTTTGTCATTTCAATGTTTTCTTTGCTTTCTTCCACATGCCTATCTGCTTAAAATTTCTTCAACAAATCCCATTATTTTACTGAAATGCCAATATTCACAAACTAAATTAAAAAAATCTTAATTAATATTTATATCAGGTAATTAAACTTCTTATATTTCAAATCATTAAATATGCTATACAATAAGCATCAGGACATCAGAAACAATTTTTATGTTGTAATAACTTAAACACTCAATAATTTTTAGATCAATATTTCACTGAGCCTTTATGAAGGTCCGATTTTCTGTATTATTGGACAGGAAAATTCTTTAAAAGTTAAAAATAAAACTTAATTACTGTATTGGAATATTTTTTTATTGCCATACATTGCCATAGGGATAGTTCCCTTTGTATTATATTTTAAGAAGGCCTATGTCATCATATGAATATATTTCTATCTTGATAATCAAAATGTAAATAAGCTATAGTTCTACATTTAGACTTTATTTCAAGGTTCATTCTTCTGTAAGAATAAATTGTCATTAAAGATGTACCAACTGATTCAGAAGAATAAAGAACAGCTGTGAGCATGACCAAAAATCATTAATATATAGGCAGATAGAGTA
The DNA here is from genome assembly GCF_052094955.1 of Ictidomys tridecemlineatus. Taxonomy (NCBI): domain Eukaryota; kingdom Metazoa; phylum Chordata; class Mammalia; order Rodentia; family Sciuridae; genus Ictidomys; species Ictidomys tridecemlineatus. The sequence goes on along the minus strand of NC_135482.1, from coordinate 151,386,397 downwards.
TACATGTTGATAAATGTAAAAAAAAATATTTCTGGATAGCATGAAAATACTTTAGTTAACTACCTCTTCATCCTCAGGGTCTCACACAAAATTGATTGTTTTTTATATATGAAGAATAGCTTGTTATTGCAATTCAAATCATTTCAAAACTTGTACTGAAAGCAAATTTTTGTAGTACAGTTATGGAGAGGATAAAAAAGAGTTAGTAACAAAAAATGCTGACACATCTATAACTAGACTCCTGCAAACAGGCTTTGCTATAATAAAACAGTTTTATTAAGCACTTAATTAATTGGCACATTAAAATGATAGGGCCCAACTCATAAAAATGACTTATGAGAACACAGCCTTCTTTCCCTGTGTTAACTGAAAATGAAAGCTGTACATACCATTTAATTAAGAAAAATGTAATCAAGAAATAGATCGTGTGGGTGTTCAGTTTGGAAGCAAAACTTGCAGGTGTGAGGGGACAAAGAAATGTGATCATGGCAACATTAGTTGAGAGTGCCATTCACTCAAAGTGGCTAATAAGCTAAAGTTTCACAGGCATACCAAATCGAATTCTCTTCAAGAACTCAGAACCTCTATGTTGCAGATTTTAGTGATTTTAATTCTCAATTTAGAGTTGTCTTTAAGACGTATATACAGTAATCCTAAATTCAGAGTCATTTGAGGCAATCTGTTCAAAGGCAGCTCAATAATAAGAAACATTCAACTTCATGTTCTTTTATAGATATTGTGCTGAGGATTTTTACATGGATTAATTTTTATTTCTTTCAACAAATCTTTTCATGTTCACTGCAGTGTTACAAATAGTGGCTTAGAGACATTAAATACCATTTCCAAAGCTACAAAACATGTAGTAGAGATGGTGGTTTTCAAAGCAGCCAATATAACTGCCCAGTCTGTGCTATTAAATTTTATGCCCATTATCACTGTTTTTGAATTGAATAAAACCCATGTAGTAGGGGTCATTTCCAAAGTGTCTAAGACAGGTAGTCACAGTGCTATGTATAAAACATGCTAATTACTTCAAATTACCATCCAGCAAAATAAACAAACAAACAAAAACCAGAAGAAGACGACAAAGAAGGAACCATCCTATCTGTTCAGTGGTCATAGTTTTGACTGAAGAAGGGCAAGAAATGTAGTTTTCTCTAGTGACTAGTCTAAAAGCTACATAGAATTATCCTTTTTCAGAGTTAGGCAAACTTTAAAGCTTATTTTTGTCTTACTTATAAAATGCTATTTTCTATTATGCCTTTTATATTAATAAAATAAAAGATGTATTTGCCTTTCCTAATGAATACAAATTCTTTGGTTCCCCAGAGTTTTTCATTTCTGTCATTGAATTATGCAAGAGTGATTCATCATATCCTCATCAGATACAACAAAGAAAGAATATATTTTTCTCATCTCAGTCTATCAAGATTCTTTATCAAATTTTATCTTTTCCTCTTTCTCATCAGGAAAACATGCCTGAAATTTAACTATCACATGTATCTGAAATCTGATTTTTAAAAAGTACTGTAGTAAAATAATGAAATTATGCTTTGCAGATTAAATTATTTATCAAATTTCAAAATGTTTAATGTTATAAAACATAATTTTAGATAAAATAAAATTGAATATTAAAATGTAATATTACTCATCAAGTATTTTTCTTGTAAAACATTTCTCATTTGGTGAGTATAATAAAACTTCAAAATTGAAATCACAACAGTCATTTGCCTTCAAATACTCAAGTCAATTGCTTGTTGAGAATAAGATTTCTGTTTTTAAGATATTTCTAAGCAATTGAAAAAAATAATATTGACAACATTAAATATCACTATGTAAAGAAACTGAATAATTAGTATTTTCTAAAGCAGTTTTACAAGACATTTCAAAACATCTAATGTAATATGTTAGAAACATAAAAGGAAGCAACTTAAGAATTATGAAGTGACTGAAGCAACAACAAAAAATTATAAGAACAATAATCTCAATAGAAAGATTTCATGAGTGCATTTGGAATTTATATATAAATAGTATAGGAGAAATAAAAAGCTAGTTTGCCTGATTTTCTACAAAGCATATGAACACAAATAATATAAATAAAATTTTGTGAAGCTGCTCTTTGGTTTTGAGTTTCTTATGAATGTCTAAAATTGTAACCAACTAAGTATATATTGAGAGGTTCATTGTTTTTCTCATTTCGAGAAGTTAGTTTATTTGCAAAGGTTTTACATCCAAAGTTCTGTCCAAATCCTAAGGTGTCTTTTAATAACTCACTCTCTTTGGAAATAAACTGAGCATTTAATCCTCTAGTAAAAAATTATGTTAAATGAGTAGCATATGCATATTTTTTAAGCATTAAAGATTTAATACATGTAAGAACATTTAATTGTATGGCAAATAAATAATTCAGGCTTTCTGAGGCTTCTACAATCTCTGGCACATTTCTCTTTCCTTCTTACCTTGTTCCTTCCTTTCTACCTATTTTCTTTCTGACATCTGTTTCTTTTTATTTTTACAATATTTTAAAAATACATAAAAAGCATAACTTGCTCAAGAAACATCAAACAAACAAATTTAAAACTATAACTGGCATATTTGGGCACAAATAATTTCCTGAATCCTGGTCATTAGAATAATCACTTCAAAATTAAAGTGTGGATTATTAAAATTAATTAAATTATTTGAATTATTATGATCAGGATTCAGTGAAAATTGAAAGGAATAAAGGGTAAATATGTTAAACTTGGAAAACATATAGTATATGTTGCAATTTTCCAACTCTGTCATAGAAAGATTTATGCCATATAAACAGCCCTTAACAATAGGTAGATTAATAGCTGTGGCTATTTAGCACTAAAATCTTATTTATAAAAACTTGTGACTCATATTTATACAAAAATGTAATTAATTTTTATAGCAGCTTTATTGGTAACAGGCAAAACATGGAAAATTCCTTGTTGTTCTGCAGTGGGTTAATGGTAAAACAAACTATAGGAGTTCAATTTATGGAATATTTCACAAAAAATGCAAAAGAATCACTAGTGATGAAAAACATGAATGAATCTCAAGGGAATTGTGTTTAGTTAAAAAAATTTCAAAATGCTGCATATTTTGTGATTCAATTTCTAAAACCTTATTCAAATGGAGTATAATCTAATTATCTTAAGGAGTCAGGGATAGGCAAGAATGGAACATGTTGGCTATAATATAATACAAGAAAACCAATTTTATAATTAAAATAATTTAAAATTAATAAAACAGAGAACTCAAACAATATTAACAATAGATATCAAAGCAAAGCTTAAATACAAAATTTTATCAGTCTTATATATTATTCAAAAAATTCCTTATTAAAATGATCACTCTTTGCATTCTCCACTTTTACACATTTTCTTAGCATCATTTTTCTTTAGTAAATACAAAACAAAACAAAAAGAAAAACAAGAACACTTTTACTACTGAAAATACTCAATGCACTTCAAAATTTCAACATCGTAAGGTGATTCAAAAACTATAAATAGGATCTACCTTTTTCTTTGACACAGGATTTAAAAAAAAAATTTATTGCAATGAATAAAAATTCCAGGATGAGTGCCAGACTGATTTTATCTGCTACAAAACACTTTCTTCCTTGCTTTTTTCCTTCTTCGTTTCTTTTATTTTAATCAAAAGCAGAAAAAAAAAAATGCTGCTTTAGCTAAAGTGCCCAGATTTGGGGCAAAGACAGATTTTCAATTGTCTGAAGAGTTCTGATCCCTAGACAGGACTATACTGTCACTTATGGCACAAATTAAGTGTTGATTAAAATCTGGAATTAAGTTTCTATAGATCAAGTAAGACAGTTGCTTCCTGCATTTAATAGAAGTAAGTTTGGGGGTCTTTTACTCTTTGTTCAAGGAAAGAACTTATGTCAAACAAAGACATTCAAATACAACATCCTTCTTCCAGTTTGTAGACTACAGTTGAAATATTTTTTTCTTTGCCTTTATTGAGGTATTATTTATAGAATAAAGTTCAACCAAATTATATGGACAAATGAATGAGTTTGGAAATTGCATAGAATCACATGACTAGCACAGTTTCTGAGATAGTTCCCTAACCTGTTTTATTTTGCAGTCAATCCACCTCTCACCTAAAAACCTAGACAACCATTGGTCTGCTTTATGTCACTAGAATTTCAGGTTAGCATAATTTAGTAGAAATAAACATAAACCTGCTCTTTTGTGTTTCACTTAGATTACTTAATATAATATTTTTACATATGCTAATATTTTAATATTAATATCATATATTTTGTAAATTCTAGTGGTATTTCATATTATGATTATTTCAAAAATACTTCACTTATTTATCAATTAATAAGCATTTTTCTAATAGTTCTTAATGACTAATTCTGCTAATAATATATATTCATATATTTATATGTCACATGTATTAATCTCTATTATGTAGTTATCTACAAATTGAACTGTAGGATTTTAGGGCACAAGTTCATTTGATTTTAAGATACTGTCACTCAACTGTGCAAAGTAGATGTGTCATTTTGTATTTATACCAATGGCATATGAGATTTCCAGATGTTCAAAGTTCTTGTTAAAACTTGTTATTACAGCTCTTTTCAACTATAATCATTTAAAAAATTACTCCAGACAAATTTGCATCAAATATTGAATAATAATACTAACATTTTTATGAGTTTTTTTTTTGGACATTCATGGGTCACCTTTTGTGAATTAACTATTGAATTTCTTTCTTATTTTTATAGTGGATATCTGACTTATTATAAAGTTGTAATATAAGAACCCTGATAAATTTTAAAAAGTGCATGCAATTTTAGTACCAGAAAATTAAAGAAAAGGTAATAGGAAGAATATTTTTAAGACAATACTGACCAAGAACTTTCCAAAATAAGCAGCAGATATCAAAACATAGATTCAGGAAACTCAGCTAACATGAATGATACTGTTAATCAAAACAAAGCTGGAGGAGTTATATTAATTTCATCCAAAATACATTTCAGATAAGAAAAACATACCACAGATAAAGAAAGATGTTACATAATGAATAAGGGGTCAATACCTCACAAATATTTAACAGTCCTGAGTATATATGCACCCAAAAACATATGTTTAAATATATGAGAAAAAAAACTGGTAGAACTGAAATAAAGACATAGAAAAATCCACTATTAGAACAGGAGACTTAAGTACTGTTCATCATTTATTGATAGATCAAGCAGGCAGAAATTCAATACAGATATAGTTGATCTGAACAGCACTATAAATCAGATTCATCAAACTGATGCTCATTGAAAACGTCATCTAATCTCAGAATAAACATTCTTCTTTAGCTCATATAGAATATTCATTGAGACCAATAATATTCTTGATCATAAACACATGTTAATGACTTTAATGAAATATAATTCATGTAAATTTATTATAAAATTGCAATACAATTATATTGAACATATATAAGAGAAAAATATCTGGAAAATTCCACAAGATTTGGAAATGAAACAAAACATTTCTAAATCATAAAAACCACACATGAGCACTCAAGAAACATTTTAAATAGCACAAACTAACTGAAAGTGAAAATATAATGTCTCAAACTATGTGGGATGCTGTGAAAACAATGCTTAGAGACAAATTTATAGAAAATCATGCATGCATTAAAAAATAAGAAGGATCATAAGTCAATAACATTAACTGCTATTAGGAATCTTTAAAAAATGTAATTCTGCAACCTGTACACTCAGAAAAATGAGAAATTATATCCCATCTGATTCAAATGTATGATATACCAAGATCATTGTACTGTCATGTGTAACTAATCAAAACAAATTTTTAAAAAGTAAAAAAAAAAAGTTAAACCCAAAATGAGCAGAAGAAAATAAATAATAAATATTCTAGCAGAAATCAGTGAAGCTGAACCAGGTGGGGCAACATATGCTAACTACTCAGGAGGCTGAGGCAGGAGGGTTACAAGTTCAAGGCCAATCTTGGAAACTTATCAAGACCGATCTTAAATATATATATATATATATATATATATATATATATATATATATAACAATAATAAAATGCTTGGGTATATAGTTCAGTGGTAAATTGCTGCTACATTCAATCTCCACTATCATGAAGGAAAAAGAGGAGAAAGAGAAGAAGAAAGCAATCAATAAATGGATGGCATCTAATGAAAAAAACTGTTCAAAGCAAAGAAAAAAAAATGTAAAGAGAGCCTATATTACAGGAAAAATCTTTGCCACCTGCACCTCAGATAGGGCATTAACGCCCAGGATAGCCAAAGAACTCATAAAACTTATCAGTGAAAATACAAATAACCTAATCAAAACATGGACAAAGGAACTAAACAGACACTTCTCAGAAGAAGAAACACAAATGGTCAACGAATGCATGAAAATAATGGTCAACATCTAGCAATAAGAGAAATGCAAGTTAAAACTACATTGAGATTTTATCTCATACCAGTCAGAATGGCAATTATAAAAACTACAAGTAAAAGAAAAACAATACAGGATTTCAACAAAAAAACAAAAGCATTTTTTAACAATAACTTGAAAAATGAAAATTATCAAATTCACACAAAGAGAAAAGATAATGTAAATACTGTGATATGTTAAAGAAAGTTAATTGACAACTAAAAACCTTCTAAAAATAAAATATAAATCCATAATGTTTTCACAGATTAAGCATAACAAGCATTTAAGGAAAAAATGGTTTTAACTCCACACATCTCTTCCAGCAAACAAGAAGAGATAGAAAACTTCTAAACTTATTCTACCAGACCATTATCTTAATTCCAACAGTAGCTAAAGACATTACTAGAAAGGAAAACTGCAAACAAATGTCCCTCAGAAACATAGATACAAACATCTTAACAAAACATTTCATACAACAATGTAAAAAAGGATTATAAGTTTTGGCCAAGTGAAACTTATTATAATATTGTACAATCCTGAGATTTCAGTTCAAATAAAGAAGCTTCATTTAATATTTGGAGAATGTTAGTTTTATCCACTAGATCAACAGGCTAAAGAAAATCATATGGTCATATCAATTGAAACAGGAAAGCACATAACCAAATCCAAGCACAATTAATGAAAAAAAATCTCAGAAAACTAGAATAAGGATACTTTTCTTAATTAAAAAAAGAAAGAAAAAAAGGAAAAAAGAAAGAAAGAAAGAAAAAGAAATAAAAAAATCTGCGACATCAATGTTTATAGCACCACAATTTACAATAGCTAACTGTAGAACCAATCTACATTCCCTTCAGTAGATGAATGGATAAAGAAACTGTGGTGTATATACGAAATGGAATATTATTCAGCATTAAAAGAGAATAAAATCATGGCATTTTTAGGTAAATGGGTGGAGTTGGAGAATATTATGCCAAGAGAAGTAAGACAATCCCAAAAAACCAAAGGCTGAATATTTCTCTGATATATGGATGCTGATCCATAATGGGGATGGGGAGTGGAGCATGAAAGGAATGAAGGAACTTTAGATAGGGCAAAGGATGTGGGGGGAGGAAGGGGGAAGTGTTGTAGGAAAGATGGTGGAATGAGATGAACATCATTACCTTAAGTACATGTATGAAGACATAGATGGTGTCACTCTACTTTGTGAACAACCAGAGATATGAAAAATTGTGCTCTAAATATGTACTATAAATTGAAATGCATTCTGTTATCATGTATAATAAATTAGAGTAAATAAATGATTTTTTAAAAGAAACTACCAAAAAATGCAATCAAAGGAAATTTCAGCAAACATCCTTCTTTATAAAAAAACACTGATCTTATTCTTCCTAAGAAAAGATAAAGGGCCAGAATGTTTGCTATCACCTGACCTATTAAACATAACAGTGGAAAACCTAACTAATACACAAAGGTAAGAAATTTGAATACATTAAAAATAATGGAAAGAAAAAAACTGTTATTATTTTAAGAAAAAATATTGTAGGAAAACTCCATAAAATTGATAGAAACATAAACCAAAAGCATACTAGTACAGATAAAAGATTTATACAAAGTTACACCATACAGGGATAACATACAGATATCAACTGTGCTCCTACACTGTGACAAATAAATAAATAAGGAAAAAAATTCTATGAAATATACCATTAAAATATCACATACAGAGCATGGAACACTTAGAAATAAACCTCACAAATTATGTACAAAACCTAAATGTGGAAAATTATAAATACTAGTAAACTGATTTTAATATTAAAATTTTTAATATTTTAAAAATTAATTGAAATTTGTAATATTAAAATTTCTATCCATCTAAGTTGATGGATAGAAATTCCTTGTTCATGGATTGGAAAACTCAAAATTTTTATGATGTTAATTGTTTTCTACTTAATCTAAGTCTTCAAGGCCATCTTAATAAAAATATTGAAAAATTATACTAGGGATCAACAAACTGATTCAATGTTTATGTGGACAGGCAATAAATAGACCTGTGACAATCAACACAATTCTGGAAAAAATGAAAACTTGTGGAAGACTCACATTATAAATTTCAAATTAACTATAACATAGAGTAATGGAACATAATATATACATCCTGGAGCTAGACATAAGCAAACACAAGCAACTGATGTGATCATCACAGGCAAATCTGTATAGGACATTCTTTTTTGTTGTTGTTGTTAACACAAATTGCTATAACAATTGGACCTAAGCACATGAAAATTCAATTTAACAGGGATATCCCATGTCACATAAAATATTATTCAAAAAAGGATCATAGACCTAAATGCAAAGTGTAATACTATAAACTTCTAAAAGATAACATTGAAGATAATGCACATGATTTGGGGTTTGGTGATGAGTTTTTAAATACAACATCCAAAGGAATATCCAGCTGAGCATAGTGGCACACACCTGTAATCCAGCAACTTTGGAGGCTGAGGCAGGAGGATCACAAGTTCAAAGCCAATCTCAGCCATAATGAGGCGCTAAGCAACTCAGTGAGACTCTGTCTCTAAATAAAATACAAAATAGGACTGAGTGCCCCTGAGTTCAATATCCAGTACCAAAAAGAAAGAAAGAAAGAAAGAATATCTGTTTAAAATGATACATTGGACATTAAATTTTAAAAAATTAATTGAAAATCTTTGTCAATAAGATGAGAAAATAATTAACAGCCTGAGAGTAAACAGTAACAAAATATAACTCTGATAAAAGACTTGTGTTCAAAATATTAAAAAACTCGTAAACTCATCAAGAAAACAAAACAAACAAAAAGCAATTAAAAGGGAAATCTCTGAAGAAAACCTCCCTAAGGATTGCATATTGAGGGAAATAAGCATATCCAACATGTTCAATGTCATTTGTCATTAGGGAGTTACCAATTTCACAATGGTTAAATTAAATACAAAACAAAACAAAAACTGAAAATATGTACTGAGCATGTGGAGCAATAGGAAGTTTCATCAGTCGCTCATGTGAATGCACATTGATAAAGCCATTTTGTTAGATAGTTTGGCAATTTCTAACAAAATGAAACATAATCTTGCCATATGATTCATGAATTGCATTCCTATATATATATATATATATATATATATATATATATATATATATATTTATAGTGATTTCAAAACTATGTCCACAAAAAAATCCTACATGTGAATGGAAGATTCATCATAATTTCATCATTGACAAAAAAATGGAAGCAACAAAAATATACCTAAATAAGGAAATGAATAAATAAATTGAATCATCTCCATACAGTGTAATAGTATCCAGGAATAAAGTGAAATAAACTATCTAACCACAAGAATAAGAGGATGAATCTTAACTTCTTGCTAAAAAAAGAGCTAGTGTTATGCATACTGTATGATTTTCATGATATGTTATTTTTTAAAAAACTACAGAAAGAGTAATCACACTAGATTTCCTGAAAGGGGTATGGTAGGATGCGGTAGTAGATGAATCACAAAAATACTTCAGGGAAATGAAACTCTTCCATATGATACTATAATGGTGAATGTAAGATATTAAACATTTATCAAAACCCATTGAAGCTTGGAGAACAAAAATTAAGCTTTATTATTTTTAAAACAATTTAAGAGAAATGCTGATGGAAAAATGGTAACAATTTATGAAATCATCTCACGGAAGGGTAGAGGAATAAGACCCTGACATAAGTAGTTTTGGAAACAAGTGATATATGTGAGACTAAAGGCCAAATAATTCTTAATGCCAGATCCTAATTAGCAAAGTTGGTTCTTGCGGTGTTATGGGAGTATAATTAACAATTCTGAAACCATTGTACATGTATAATGGAACAATTAAATAAATGAGTAGAAGGTTGGTGGAATCTGGAATATGATTAATAGAGGGGGGATTCATAAATTTTTTAAAAAATGGAAGGAATCTAGAAAAATCTTTGGTGAAGAATTAGAGTTTTAAATGTCAGTATGAATTCACGTTCCATTTAATATAGATACAGTTTGTTTCACACTGAAATACCTATAAATATATGTATTCAAATGTATATGTGCATATGTCCTTTCTCTGTCAGCTAAGGGAAGCTAAAAGCAAAACCATCCAGAAACAGCAAGCACACCACCTACCTACACTGCTTTCTAATATTATTTGCCAATAAAGAAAATAGAGCTAGTTGGAGAAATTGTCGTTTCTAAGAGTAGGAAGAAAAATACAGAAAATGAGCATGGGACATCCTGTATTTCAAGATAGGATGAAAGTATTTTAAAAAGTAGAATAAAAGAAAGAAAACCCATTAGGATAAGGTTATGCAAAAAGGATAGAAATCAACTGAAAAAGTGCTCAATTGAAAAACCTGCAATAATCTAGCAACAAAACACAGAACGTAGTGTGGAACCATAATGAAAAAATAAACATTGATAAGCCTATAGTAATGCAAAAAAAAATGGATAAATAAATAAAAAGTAGGAAAACAAATTATCCACCATGTAGAAAATCCAGATAATATACAGAGACACTTCATTTTTAAGGAAGTGTATATAGTATCTCTTCCTTAAGTATGGTTCTGTGCAGTGATTTCAATTTAAAGAGTAAATGAGAAGGTTAAAAGTAGTAACTCTATTACCAGAAACCTAATAAACGTTACACCAATCCAGGTGAATAATATTAATATAAGACGATAAGTCATATCATCATAAGTGTATGCTCTTGGTCAATGTGCTATGAATGGCATGTTTTTCCCTGGTGTTTTTTTAATCCCAAAATATATTACCCTGGTGTAATCAAAAGAAAATATCAAACATATGCTAATATTTAATATTCTACAAAATACCTAGCCAGTATTCATCAAAACTGTCAAGGTCATCAAAACCAAAAAAAATTGAAGCATTTTCACAAACATGAGAAGTTTTATTAAAAATAACATGGAATCCTGAAAGAGAAAGTAAATATTTAGAGAAAAAGTCAATAATCTAAATTAGTATGCACACTAATTAATAACAATATTTTAATATCTATTCATTAATTAGAAAAATTTTTTGTTGTATATAAGAGAACTGTCAATACTAATGGCTCCTTTCACTTACAATAATGTTTTAAAGTCTGTAGACATTTGGGTTATTTGGATTTTCTGAATGCTACTACTATTAACATTTAATGCTACTTTTCATACAGACATGACTTTAACAAGTTTTCTGATTTATTTTATTCATTTCAGTTCCTTAGTTGTGCCTCTTCTAACAATCACTTAGGCTCTAATATTTTTTAATTTTATAAAATGATGTATGTATTGACATATTACTATAACTTATTTTTAAACATTTTTATGCATTGGAGATATTTGGAAATGTTTACTTACAGTGTGACATGGAACTTGTATATTATAATGAAGTAGGAAAGGAGACACATAATAGTCTTACCTATTTAGTAACAGATGAAAAACCTCATGGATGATTGATTGACAAGTTATCTATATCCAAATGAGATTCATAAATTTTTAGGCAGAGATTTTAGAAGAATTTGTCATATCTACTTCCTTCTCATGTTATCCTAATTACAAGTATTTGAAAAGAAGATATTATATCATATGATTCATATCCCCATCAGAAATGTTAATTTCCTTCTTCATGATTCTGACATATGTGCCCTATAGTTGAGAACAACTCTGATGAAGATGTTAAAAATATATGAGTTACTCTACCCTTTTTTTCTTTCATAACACCACTGAAACATAATAATGATTAGTAGGGAAAAGAATCCACATAAACCTGTAGCAGTCTTCAGCATTTTATAAGCAACAACACTCTATCACTTCAAACAAATGGTCTGATTAACATTCATGTTGAAAATCTGGGTTTTCTTATTTGGTAACAGGATTTGAACAGAAGGGCACTTAACCACAGACCCACATCCCCAGCCCTTTTTATTTTTTCCATTGAAACCAGGTTTCTGCTAATTTGCTAAGGGCCTGACTATTTTACTGAGGCTGACTTTTGAATTCAAAATCCTCCTGCCTCAGCCTTGAGTCACTGGATTATATGCATGTGCCAAGGCACGGAGCTTCCTTTTATTTTCATATTTTCTCAGACATTAGTGCGTGCTTTCTAAGTTTAACATACTTTTCCATTGTAACTGAACATTGCATAATCACAGACATTACAGAGAAAAATAAAATTACTTTCTTTTCTTCAAATTCTGAAAAAGAATTCATGTCAATATTTAATAGAAACAGAACTAGTTGTGTTGTAATTTAGTCTGGAGTGAGCTTAATTTAAAGAATGAGTTAACACATTTTAAGTTATCAACATAATTGCTACACAATTCATGTGTTATTGGTAGGCGACGTACACCTGATACACAAATGTCCTCTATTGGATTTGGACATTTTGTTTGTTTGATTTTGCTGAATATGATTCTTATAAAATTTGTTTGGAAAGAAAAACAATTGCCTTTATGTTTGGTGTCTTCACTTGCTTAATCTTGAGCTCCTCTTTCCCTGTTCTTAACTTTGGCCATAAATTAGCATCTAACTACTTTATTTCACTAATTCATCAGTGTATTTATTCACAGCATGGATAAAACATCTGTTATGTGGCAGACACTGAATTTTATTAGTTAAACCATCTTTTTTAGTCATGGAAAATGAAGACTCATAGTACTGACTGATGTCCTTGAAGCTCCTGAGGCACCTTTCCTGTTGACCCTTATAAGTCATTTTAAAAATAAATTGAAAGAAGGCAAGTATGATATAAAATAGCTTATGAACTTCAGGTGATAGAAATAAATCAGATAAAATATTCAACAGGAAAACAAAATATGCCACTTTTTGCTATTAAAGATAATATTAACTTGATGTCTGTCCTCTACCAGAATGTCACATATTTGTATATTTTAAAATTGCTAAGACGGTACATTTTAAATGTTCTCATTATACAAAATGATAAGTAGATGAGATGGTGGATATTTTAGTTAGTTTGACTTAATATTGATAAAATAGAGATATATGTTATAATATCATTTCGCTACTCAACTTCATATTTGATTGTGTGCAAATTAAAAGTAAAAATACTTTAAAAAATCATTTTAAAATCAAACAAATACATGAAAGAAACAAAAATAATGTAGTATCATATTAGTTTGTCATATGACATCAATGGTATAAAAACAAAAATTTCAATAAACATATTTAGATTCGCATGTTCATCATTAACTAAATTCTTTCCCCAGTTGATACATTAATACATTTACTTGAAATTATAATAGAAATTAACATGATGAAAACATTTCTACTCAAGCTGCATACACAGAAACTATGCATGTAGGTACTCATCTAATTTGAAAATACATTGAAGAATACAAAACTATGTTCAAACTTTTTTAGCTTATATTACACAATAAGAGCACTTATATTGATCTTCTGTGGAATTCAGTGATGAATCTCAGCACTCTTCTATGTTTATCAAATAATGTATATGTTGATTAAAACTCTAAAGAAATCAAAATTTCCTTACTAATTACATCTTAGACCTTCTGATTAGATCTTTAACATAGTTAATTCATTCTCTAAAATAAATAAGCCCTGTACAATGGATATCATAATTTCCATTTGATAGACATATTGCTGTGATTTAAAATAATGTTTTCTATATTTTATAATATTATTATTAGTATATTTTATAATATTTCTTTAAAATCTTATTAATCATATTGCTTATCTTTGTGGGCTTTTGTTCTTTGTACTTTTTCCACTCTAAATTTAAAACATGTAACAAATGAAATATAGTCAGTAAATACCCCTTTTGGTGACTAAGAAAGATAATTTGGAGAATTGCATTTTGACCAGGCTAACCAATCCTTACTTCACAGCCTATGTTAGATTATCATAGATCAGGCCAAGATAATCAAGTCAGACTTCTACTTATATGAACAGTCTGCCCTATAATGAAGAAAACAATAATAACACCAAAAACTACCTAAAGTGAGTTTAGGTAGACATTTGAAAGATGCTGAAAGCATCTAGTGACACACAATCAGGTCCCTTCTATCAAACTTACCAGTTAGAAACCAAGTCATTCCTCCTCACTTTAGGTACACCGATGTCAAATTTAAGAAAAGAATTATGTTATCTATATACAAAAGGATTAAGTTGCTAAAGATGAGTCAAGAAAGAATGTAGTATAATGGACATGGATTGTTTATTCAATATGTACCCTGTATTGAAGCTACCATTTTTACTGATAACCTTATTATAAAACATATTTCAACTCCCAGAAGGAAATAACAATAATCCCAAACAGAAAAAAAATAGCCATGTTATAAAGAACTTCAGAGGGAAAAATAGAAACATCTCAAAATACTATTGATGTATAAGAACTTATACTACTTAAATAAAAATTGTTAACGTTGAGGGAAACACACATCATCTACCAGGATGACCTGTTGCACAGACAGACTACCTCTAGTAACACTACATAACATTGCAACTGACATCAGCAGACTTTTTAAACATGTACAATGATGGAATGGTCATCATTTATATGTGTTTTATTTTATTTAATTCCCCAAAGAAATTATTTTAAAATTCAATTTGTATTAAATTTCACATTTGTTATAATAAAGTTGACTTCTACCTAACAGTTATCCCCACATATATTTAAGAATAAAAAACATATTTCAAAATGTCCTAAAATAAAGAATTTTTCAATTATAATTTATTTTAGTCCCATTAGGCAAAATAGTACCTCAATTTACCATTTCTGTATTCACTTATTCAAAATAAAATGGGTGTCTTTGCTGTAAGAGAAGATGAAATTTACACTAAGGGTTACAACAAAATTAAAAGGATTTTTCTCTCCCTAAATGAAGCTGATTTTCAATGGGACATGTCAGTTATAGACAAAGGAGATAAAAGAATTAATACACGGAGCTTTATAAAGAGGTGGACAAAGACCTATGGAGTCAGCAGCTTAGACAGGTTGGACATATCCTATGGTACATCACTGAAAATAATATTTGAAATATATACATTAAAATTAGGGGATACACATGATTTCGCCTTTAAAATAATAGAGTAATCTATTGGGTAAAGGAAGACATTTGAAATATGTAAGGCTGGAATATATGGATATTATTAAAAAAATCATGAAAGTTTACCCCATTCTTATATTAAATATAAAAAATTATTTCAAGATGTATTATTAACATAAACAAAAGCTAAAACTTTGAAGACATTAGGAGAAGTTAGAAAATATCTTTATATTTGGAAATAGGCAACATTTTTTAGACAAAGAAAGCAACAATAAGAAACAGATAAATTTGATTTTATCAAAATTTAAAACAACACAAGAAAAAGCATCATTAAGAAAATAGTGAAGTATGTTAGGCACTGAAAGAAACCATTCAGAAAATATTAATCAGAAAATTTTAAAAATAATAATGGTTATTTAAGCTAAATAAAGAACTCCTGAAACTAATTACAAAGGCACAGAAAGGGAATACTCAATTGAAAGGATAGGAAATTTTAAAAGATATATGAATGGCCAACAAAAACAAAAATGTGTTTAAATACATTAATAATCATACAGATTTATATTAAAACTACAATGAGATATCCTCATCTAGAAGACTTTTATAAAAATTTTAGCAATATCCTATATTGGCACAGTAGATGAATATGAATTTGTTGGTATTGAGACAGGAAAAAGGCACAACTTTAGAAAAAGGCCTGATACTGGTTTCATTTACTTTCTAGTTAACTAAATAAATATAAATCAACTCAAAGAACTATCATTACCATTTCTGTGTATTGACCTTAGTAAAAATAAATTATATGTCCACAAAATGACTTTTTATATTGAATTTACTCATATTATTCAGGACACAAATCAGACCAGGTGTTCATCAATAGAATAATTTCTATACAAATTGTGGTGTATACATAAAACAGACCATTACTCAGAGAAAAAAATTTAAAAAATACATTGCTTATACACACAATAACATGGATGATACTCAAAACTTCATACTGAGTAAAAGAATTATCATTCAAGAGTACATATTTCATAATTATATTTAAGTGAAACGAGAACAATCAAAACTATGGTTGAAAAATATACAGAGCAGTGTTTGCTTCCAGCATAATGAAAGACAACTAGAGAGTCTAGAGAATATTCTGGTGTGTTGGTAATTGTCTATATTTTGATAGAGATTACATTTTTTCAAACTCTAGGACTGTATGTTTTATGAATGTCTAGTTAACTGCATTTATATTGTACTTCAAAAAAAGGAATCTTAACACATAATAATAAAATTAGTTAATTGTATGCATACTGATATTTTATTATATTATTATTTTATTACATTATTTCATTTATTATTTTATTATATTATTATTTTATTATTTTATATTATTTTATTATTATTATATGCATTTGTCTTCCTTTTTGTAGTATTGGGATTGAACCCAGGGGAGCTCTATCACTAATTCAGATCCTCAGACCTGTTAAGTTTTGATTTTGAGACAGGATCTTGCAAAGTATCTACCTGGCCTCAAATCTGTGATGCTTCTACCTCAACCTCCTGAGTATCTGGGATTACAGATATGAGCCACCATGCCTGGCAAACAGAAACTACATAAATGTCTGTAATTTTCTTGCAAAAAATTCTTATAAAAATAATAGGAAATAGGAAGCAAGATATGGAGGGATAAATAGATTAAAAATATTAAATGTTAATAATTTAATGGCAGAATATATAATGTTAGTAATGTAAGTGTTCAATTATATAGTACTTTATATTTTTTTGAAAAATGTTCATTTATAATATCATAAGTGAAAGTTCAAAACTAAAATTAAATTTGGAGTGGATAATATTCCAGAAAGATGGACTAAGAAGTAGGTGGCAAAGACGTTTAGAGGAAATATTGCCTTCTTTAGGTATTTCTTTCAAACTTTCAATTATCAGAATCTTATTGAGGAGATCAATGTTTGCCTCAAAAATATGTTTAATCCTCAGTGTGATTTCAAGACATATGTAGGATACAAAGTCAAAATGTGGTTACTACCCTCTCAAATATCACATAGACTGATGTAGGACACACTTGTGTAAATATTTGACAATAAGGCAATTGTTACTATAGCAGAAAATACATCTGTGCTATCAATATAGAAAATGAGTCTCTCAATAGGTCTGGGGACTTAAAGGAGTATACTCAGGGATGGTGAGGCTTACACACATATTGACACTAGGTGCAAGTTAACCATTTTAATAAAGTTAAAAAATTTGGCTCCAAGAATAGAACAAAATGTATGAAATTATAACAGCATGAAAAAACTGCATTTTGGGAGAACTGAAATTGCTTCAAAATTAATTTGGAAACATTTGGAAGCAGGGTAAGAGGATAATTGATTCTCGACCACTAATCCAAGACATTTTCAAAGGAATTCTATAAGTTGTAGGAAAATACTTATAATAGAATAGATATGAGTGGCCTCCAAAATCCTGTGTTAACCCTGGAGATGAAATGATTAGCTTATAAGAGCTGTATCTTAATCAATGGATTAATTCATTGGCTCAATTAGTAAATTTTTTTAGGTGAGGATAATATTTTATTTTTCTTAGTAATGACATTTATTTTCCCACAAATACTGCATGTGGCATTTATGTACTGAAGCTAAAAAGTTGATTACACAGAAACTGAAACAGAAATGCTTCCCAGATTCAATTAGTAATTTGAAAGGATTACTGTACTGGGTGTTAACTCTAGGCAGGTGGAGTGTGACTGGAGTAAATAGGTCTCTGAGGATGGACCCTTCTAGATTAGGACTTGTCCAGAGATTCTCCTTCACTAATTCCTTCTCTCTGGTTCTTGGTCAGTTACCATAAGCTGAGCCACTTCCTTCACTCTACTTTCTACCCTGGTGTTCTAACTCACATTGGACACAGAGCCATATAGCAAGGATTGAACCAAGGACTGAACCTCAGAAATAATAAGCCCAAATTAAACTTATTTTTTTCTATTTAAGTTGTTCTTGTCAGGTCTTTTGGTCACTAGGACAAAAATCTGACATAATAATTCATCTCATTCTTAGATTTCTTCTTTACTATGTTCTTATTTAATACTATTTAAATCATTATCACAAACTTAACAACTTAAAATGATACCCTGATATCTCAATATTTTATGGGTCAGTAATCCTGATACTAATTTATATGGATGGGTTTTCTACCTTAAGATCAAGTATGTTTTGACTAAAATTTGAATTCACACCAGTTTATTTGAGGAGGAATCTGCTTCCAAAAATACTTACATTGTTATTGCAGAATATATTTCCTTTTAGATTTTTGGACTGAACTGTAAGTTCCTTAGCTCACCATTAACCAGAAGTTACACTCTGCCTTTTGTTATGTTAGTTTTGCTAACATGGTAACTTCCTTCAAGAAAGCTAATAAGAAAGTGTCTGCTAGCAATTTAGAGGTTGATATAATGTATAATATAATCATAAAAGACTTGAGATCATGCTAAGAAATAAGATATTGAGATGTGGTGGGGTGTCCAGCACCTCACTAGGGAATTCTTGTCTCCTGGGAGGGATAAGCCTTCTGAGAAATTAAAGTCCACAATAATTAGTGAAGAACAAAATACAAAGAGTCAGAAAGGATAGATCTAGTCCACACAGGAGCTGAAGATGGACAATTAGAAAATGGTTCCCATGATTTATTTAAGGGGGTATATCAAAGGCAGGGGTAAGGTTTCAAGGGTGGAGTCTTGCTTCATGATGTCTTGCAATGAGCAGGTTGATTGGCATCTTTGCAGGTTATACCCATCTCAGAGAGGCTGTGTGGCTGAAGCAGGTCACCCCATCTCTGGCACTGTGTGGGACCTGGCAGAGTTTGAATAGGGTTCACAATGTGTATGGGCAGTCTTACACAGAGGAAATGTCTACTGGAAGTTCCCAGACTAACAGATTTTCCTATTCAGTTTGGCTGTTATGCACCACAGTCCATACAAAGCCCAGGGATGGCTCTCAACACTCAGGGAGATGGGATTAAACAAAACTGAATACTAGGAGTTGGAATTGGAAGACTGGAGTATACTACAAACTGTCCAGTAAACTAAGCATGCAACTAATATGAACATTCTTGGCATTGTTTTAGGTGCTGGAAAGGAATAAGGTGGTAAACAAAAGGTACTTAGTACCTTCTTCATAAAAGTCAGTCTCTAATAGGAGTAATATATAATATATAAGTAATATATAAGATTTTTGTTTTAGAATAATCCTCATGGGCACATGAAATAATGATTAAAGGAAGGTCTTGGAGATCAACAGATGGCAAGAGTGATCCAGATGAAAAAAAAAAAAAAAACGAGGGGGGGGCGGGGCAGGGGTTGTGGCTCAGCAGTAGAGTGCTGGCCCAGCACATGTGAGACCCTGTGTTCAATCCTCAGCACCACATAAAAATAAATAAATAAAATAAAGGTATTGTGTCCAACTATAACTAAAAAATAAAAAATATTAAAAAAATAATGGTGATATTAGAGAACACAGATTAGGATGATTTCTAATCTTGAACAGTTGGTGTCACTAACTAAAATAAAAGGGACTCAAGTTATAGGGTAAAAGAAATGGGTTAATTGAATTTTTTGAATTATAAGTGCATGAATGTTGACATAGAGATTCTATTAGGCAATTCATTTTGGAAGTTTTGGAATTATAACCTAAATCCATTCTGAGTACATTAAAATTTATTTTAGTAAAACCATATATATATTGTCAACATGCATCAAATGGCCGTCTCATTTTGTTTTCTTTTTCTTTTTTTTATTAAATATTTGGCCTTTATGCCTTTTTCCCTCACTATTCCATAAATGCACACTCAAAAATGCCAACCTACCATAATGAATTTACTGAATGTCCTTCTAATATACTTTTCACAATTAATTTATACAATATAAATCCACATATATATATACAATTTTCTTTCCAACCACACTCTGTGCATGATTTATTCATCTTTCTATCTAGTCTTACAATATAATTTTGGTTTCAGATTGTATATATTGAGAAGCACATTGATAGTCTCAAAAAAATCTAATTCTATTTTTTACTTTTAAATTTAGTAATATAGATTTATCCATATGTATAAATCTGTTTCATTATTTCTGACTCCTGCATAAATTTTCATCAAGTATATATACATTTTACTTTCACATTTGTCTTGTGATAGACTAATATTTCTACTCAACTCTTTCTTAACAAAACATTTTGGTGAACACTTTAAATGTTACTCATTCTACATGTCTTCCATAACTTTATTGGGCTTAATGCCTTGGAACAGTATGACTGATGTATGGGATATGCACACACTTACATTTTAAAAAATTATCAGTACATAATAATTTCACACCCTCAATTTTAATAGGTAATTTAAAAATGTTCCCCTATAACTATTTATGCTCTTATTAGTGCTAAAAATTATGACTTTTAAATGTATGTTTTCTGATGGATTTACTGAAATACTTCATTGTATTTAAACTTGCATTTCTTAAATACAAATAACATGTATATCAATCTATAAACTTACTAATCACTTCAAATAGTGGTTTCTCTGAGAATAATGCATGTAGAAGGTCAGATATTACCACTGACTATTTATTTTAAATTTTAGATATAAATTTTTGAGTTTAAATCATGTTAATATGCTCTTTTTTTAGTGTGTGAGGTGCTTGCTGGGGATTGAACTCAGGGGCACTCAACCACTAAGCCACATCCTCAGCCCTATTTTGTATTTTATTTAGAGAAAGAGTCTCACTGAGTTGCTTAGTGCCTCACTATTCTAAGCATGGCTTTTAAATTGCACCACCTTGCCTGGCATGTTCTTTTTTTTAAACCCATAAATTACTATTAATAAATCAAAGTTATCCCTTTTTGTATTAAAAAATATGAATATTTTTCATTATCAGTATGAGCTAAATTGGTTCTAATGAAGAAATACTTTCTAAGTCCACATTACTGTTTCATATGTCATTTTTTTTACTATTTTATATAAAAAGGTTCAACTTTATTTTTCTCCATACAGTAAAACCTTTTCCAAATACTATTAGGTTAATAGTCTATCATTTTCCTATTAATCTATGATGCTAGTATATTTAATTACATATCACATATCATAGATATGTTTTTATGACCTTTTTGTAGTTGATAGTCAAGTGATCTATTTGTTTACTATTGTTATAACATTTTGATATATCAGTAACTAGAAATGTGAGACCCTTGTTTTTATGCATGATTTGTTCATTTTCTGTCTAGTTTTATTTTTTGTCTTTTGTTTTGTTTTTTTGCAATGATGGGGATTGAAACCAGGCCTTTGCTCTTACTAGGCAAGTACTAGACTATGAGCTTCCTCCCCAGACTTCTTGTTAATTTAACATCTATGAGTATTGATATTTATGTTTCTCTTTGGTATTCAAAATAAATTGATCTGTGGGTCATTTTACTTACTTAATTTATTATTCTTTTTGTCATATAATTATTATCTTTCCACTTTGTATATGCATGCATTTCTGTTAGACATATCTTTAAGAGTAGAGTTGTTTAGTTATGTTATTATAGATTGAATTGTTTCTCTACAAAATTCCTAAGTTAAAGATCTATCCCCCAATGGGACTAAATTTGGAAAAAGGCCTTTTAAAGAGATAATTAAGGATAAATGAGGCCAAAAAGGTCATCGCTAATTGAGTAGGGCTGGCATCATTGGAAGAAGAGGAAGACAAACACAGTAGAAAGGCAATGTGGAGAGAGCAAGAAGGTTCTTTCTACAATTGAGGATGATAACCCTCACCAGACACTAATCTCGGCAGTGCCATTTTATTTTATTTAAGCCTATAAAACTATGAGAAAATAAATGCTGTTTGAGCTACTTAGTATTTGGTATTTTGGTAGCCCAGAGTAGACAAAAACATGTTGTTAGTCTTAGTAAATAATGACAAACACAATATTAGAATTTATAAGAGGCACCAGTGCTATGACTGCAACTCAAATACTAAGAGGCACCTGTATTACTATGGGTCCAGGCCAGTCCCTCTGAGCCTAGTTTCAGGCCAAGCAGAATACTGCAGACCCAGCTCTAGGCTAGGTCCCTGGAAGACATCAGCAGGACACATGCCCCTGGATCTTGTTGGCCATCCCTCTAGAATCTGAATGAGTTGACTGCTGAAGGGCTTCCTTGCCAAAGTAGTGCCCCTCCAAGCCAGTGTTTAACAGAGCTAGATGCTTCTGTCAACATCATGAGATGACATTACAGGAAAAACAGTCCTCAGAAAATGACTATGTTCTGTTTGTTCTTTGCAGAGTAAAAGGAATTGTGAGCTATCATACTCTATTTCATTACTAGGAATTAATATTCTCATGTTTGCTTGAAATGACCTTAAACTGATTCACTTAAATTCTTTGTTAGTGCAAGAGAAGCAAATAAACAATTTTTATTGTATGTGTTTCAAAGGTACAAAATTTGTTTGTAAAATGGAAATTATATTTAGTATATCCTTCTATTAAAAAGTTTTCCAAGATTGCCTATCAATAAAAGTAATCACTTTAAACACACTCCTTCAAAGAAAATATTATTATTGGTACAAAATTAAAAAATGTAACACATTATAAAATTATGTAATGAATTTTATTTTAAAATATTAGCTTGAAGTCTTGTTTTCACCTATGCTAAATATGTGACTGTGCATATGGTAGAAATAATTCCTTTGGGATTTTTCTCATAAAATGTAAGACATAGAAAAAAATAGCTATAACAATTTATAAGAGTTTTGAACAGTTTTCTAAAACCAAAACATATCAATTGGATCATCATGAAAATACTGAAGATATTCATTTTTCTTTCTTTTACATAACTCATGGAGTTGTTGTAGTTGGAACTATCAGAAGATGAAAATATTAAATATAATATGAAAGAATTCACAGAAATGCAAAATGCAATTCATTTGGAAGAGAATGTTCTTTCTCTGAAATGAAAAGATGATTGAGAATAATAGGAACAGAAGGTTCTATCTTGAGGGATGCTATAATTTTCCATCATTTAAAAACACACATTACTGAGTGATAACTTTTGAGACATTGGCAATAGAATGACTGGACTAGTTTCCTGTGTCTCCCTTAGTAAATTCCCACAAATGTGAGTGTTTAAGACAACAAATGTATTCCCTCATACTTCTGAATGCCAGAAGTGAAAAGAAAAGAATAAAGAAAGAAAAAATCAAGATGCTATCAAGGTCCTAATTCTTCTAGAGGTTCTAGGGGAGACTTCCTCCCTCTCCTTGACCAGCTTCTAGTTATTTATTGTCACCACACCAGCCTTAGAGTTGTCTCATTTTAGTCTCTTCCTCTGTGGCCACATTGCTCTCTTTTCTTCTTATGGTCATAAAATATCCTCCTGACTCACTCTTCCAAAGACACTTGTCACTGAATTTAGGGCCCACTCTGATAATCAACAACAACAAAAAATTTATCTCATGCTCCTTAATTTAAGATTACATGAAAAGACACTTTTTTCTAAATAAGGTGATATTCGCAGGTTCTGAGAATAAGAATGGAACTTGTTAGCAGGTCATTCAGTCACTGCAACCATCCAAAGAGACATGCACTTAAAAAAAGAAAGCCAAGGGCAGTTTGGAAAAGGAAAGCAACGTTTCAGTAATATGTATTTTGTTTTATAGTTATGGCTCTTTTAAAATTATCTTTTTCCTTTCCTTTATTCCTGTGGTTTCTTGCAAAAATCTTGTCCCAGTAATTTCCCTCTTCATTTTTTTTGTTGTTTGTTTCACTAATTATAGCTCAAGCTTGACTAATGAAGGCAAATACAAATATAGGAAAAGTAGAACAACAATTTTTGGAAAATTTTGAGGATGAAATAAGGCTGCATGGTAATAGGCAGAGGCATTCTATTCTAGGACAAATCACAAATCTCAGTGTGGGCTTTCAATTCTGAAGGTCATCCCCATGGGGAAAATTAAATAGGTTATAAAGAATTGTAGTTCATGCCCAAAAGGATTTGAAATGTATGATTAGTCTAGGCACTGCTTGCTGGAAAATTTCAAAGGACACTGATATAACAAGTGAACAATATATATGTGGGAATCACAACCAGTTGTGGGAAGACTGAGACTCCAGCTAGGAGAAAACGGAAGTACAACTCATGAAGTCTCCCTCTGAAAACGGGAATATAAATTAATTTGCTCAAAAAGGAACAGGTGTGAAATACAGGAAGGAAAGAAGGAAACTAGAGTCATAGAAATAGATTGTTTTACAAAAGTATGGGAAAAGCAGGACTCTTAGCTGGCCCTCATTTACTATGTAATGGGAATTAGAAGTGCCATGCAACTGATAGACAAAAGCAATATCTCTGAGTTTGACCTGTGAACATTTGTTGTTACTCTAGTACGAATCAGGTTATTTTTGCTCTAGATATATTACAGGTTGAGAATACAGTTGTCAAGGTTAGAGAAAGCAATGCATGAAATGGTTTTATAGTTTTGTCTGCTTTCTTTTATTGAAATAAATGAGATTTATCCAATAAAAATGAAAACAACATAAAACTTAAATTTCCTTTGGATATGGCTACCAATTAAGTTAGAATAGAGAATAATAACAAGGAGTCTTTGATATCAGAATCTAAATTGCTCTAAGAGAAATCAAATATTATAGGCAACAAACTGGGCATATTTCTCTATTGTATAAGTAAATATACTTAAGCACATTCGCTAAATAATTTTGATAAATTGACCATATTATTTATTTTTAAAATTTTATAAATTAAGAAAATAGTAAAACACTTTAAGTTATCCTATGAAAAGGGAACATAATGAAAATATAAATGTAGAAGCAGGAGGATGGTTGCTTAGATGTCTTACTCCAGGGATAGTTAATTATACATGGGTAATTGCTTCACTGAAACTAAATGATTCTTAAGGCCTTGAAAATTACCTGGTGTGTTGCCTACATCACTAAGTCCAGTATTTTTTGATAATATTTTTTTCAAATCATTGACTGTCTGAAAGAAGAAATTTCAGAAAGATTGACAGAACCAATTGTGCTCTTTATAAAATAAACCCCCAAACTGTGGAAGAAAAACAAAGAGGGAAGATAGAAATGAAGAGAAGAAGGAAAATGGAAGTGAGTTGAAATTGGCAAAGTCATGGATTATATATATATATATATATATATTGGTAAACCATTATTCAGTCTCCTACATCATCTAAGAGAACTTTAAGAGAATTAAAGTTGCATTATAAATAAGTGTCATAAATACTATTTTGACAATGTATAAAGACTTATGTTTCAAAGTTTATACAAAAATAATTTATTTGTATCACCATTCATTATTCATTCATCTTAAAAACTAGACACTTGAAGAAGAGTACATGTGGCAAATACTCTGAGTGACTTAGGTTGGCAGTACAAGAAATTCAGGAATTATGCAATCAAAGGAGATATGAAAATGTGTTAGTTAGTTAATAGAAGGTCCAGGATTGATATACTAAAAATAAATCCTGCAGATGTAAAGGAAAAGCATCAAGGGCTAGAAGAAGCTGTGAAGAAGCGGAGTATGGATCAAGGTAGCAGAGAGAATGTTTCAGGAATCAAAAACCTGATCACAGGAATATACTGGAGAAATGAGCTATAAGGAAGTTGCAAATTGAGCATAATATCCCTGAATGACTTGTAAGAATCTTTAAATGGTACTTTAATGTGTAGAGCACTAGTAAAAACAGCAAATAAGAAGTCTCAACTGAATTTCCCTTTATTTTAACATTAGAAAACCCTCTGGGTATAATGAAGCACTATATTAAATCCAGCTAATTGAGAAGCTGAGTAGGAGGATTGCAAGTTGGAGGAAAGTCTCAGCAACTTAGCAAGACCATGTATTTAAAAAATTAACAGAGTTGGGATAAAGCTCAGTGGTAAAGTGTTCCTGGGTTCAATCCCTAGTACCAAAAAAAAAAAAAAAAAAGGTGGGGGGGAGAGAAAAAAAGAATCCATACTCTCATTAAATGTCATCTAACAAGCCAAATATGTTACTGGGAATAATTAATATATCATTCTATTTATCCTAGAAATCTCTATGCTTAGTAATTTAAATTTGTCAAAAACTATGTAACTTAGAAAATGAAAAATTGGACAATTTATTAATTTGTTTAATACTATGTTGATCTATGCAGTTAGAACAAAGGGAAGCTTTGACCCTGAACTTATGAGTGAATGCATACTGATTCCATAGTTTCCCACTTCATAAGGAAAGATGTACATTACTTTCTAAATTTCTAAAATAAGACCAGCAAAAATATTGAAAGCTATTTACCTCACTATTCACAGCTATTTCAGTACCATCACATGGTATTACTCAGCGGCCCATAACGAAAAGAATATGTCCCCTTTCCCTTTTTTGAACAGCAATCAGAAATTGATGGTATATCACTATTTTCATTCTCTGAGATTGGCTAATTATTAACTCTGTAGGAAAGACTTAAATTTTAATTTAATGTCATTGTAAAAGACAAAGAACTGCCTCAGCTTGATAAGATACCATAAAGGTTTAAGTTGTTTATGTAAGTTGGCCACTTGGACAAATGTTAGATTTAATTTCTTCAGCCTTACCTGTGTCCATCCTTTATATTGATATATTGCAAAATAGTCACTACATTCATATGATTTGAAATGATTCTCCTTGCAGAGATGAGCTAATCATATGATATAAAATGTATATGTTATTCAAATCTGTCAAATATATTTTCTGGTTTTTATGTCATCTGATACCTTATAAAAAGTGCCACATGTGATTAAAACTCCTTGGAAGGAAGGATGGAGCCTAAATTTTTAAAAGGAATGAAATATAAAGAATTTAGTAAGTGATAAACTTTAATTAACACTAACTTCTTAAAAAGAAGCAACCATCCCATGTCAAATAACTGTGTGTCTTATAATAAACTTTTGATGTGACACTATATGAAATTTATTTTGCCTTATGGTATCTATAAAGGAAAGAAGGCTAGTAGAATAGTAATGGTAAGGCTTGAAATAATTAGTTTTATTTAAAAAATCAAATTTTATAAAATTATAAAGTCAAATTTGTTGTTTCATTGTTAAAGAAGTCCTGTATTTCATTGAACCATAACAAAAATATTCTAGCTACAAATATCATTTTTATAAATGCACTTATTTAGAGATGAGAAGATATGATTGCAAATGAAAATTTAATTCTAGGACACTTTTCTTATGGAACACATTTATATTAATATGATTAAAAATTAATTGTATGACAACTATTCACAGAGGGCCCAGGGGGCAATACAAAGAAAACAGAAAACAAATTCCTTGTTCTTAAGTAGCTTATGACTTAAATGAAGTATCATATTCATAGAAATAAAAAGAAACTGTTCAGCAACGTTTATTTGGAAAACAGACCCTCCTCCAAAGCAATGGGCCTTTTGCAGAAATTGAAACCCATTTAGAAATGCTGAGCAGAGTTGATGATGAGGTGGGAGAAAAAATCTGCTGGGATTACAAGAAGGTTAACAGAAGGATAAAGGTTTTATGTTAGAATCAAACATTAATTAATTATTTAATTCAGCAAATATTTATTGAACATTGTCCCTGTCTCAGGTAATTTTCTTCACACTGGAGATGTAACTGTGAACAAGACAAGCATTATCTATGAGTGCTAAACTGTCATAGGGGCAGCAATAGGAGAAGAACAGTGGGCTATGAGATCACTGAAGCAGAGAAATTTCCAAGCCAAATAGTAATGGAAACTTTCAAGAAATAGTAATAATAATATAAAATTGTAATAATGGCTCTAAAGATTATAGTAGCTCAAGCTGCTTAAGCACCTAATGTGTATGAGATATTTTTGCATGCAATTTGTAGGTATCAAGCCATTTAATCCTCATAACATTTTAAGGCAGTCACTTGGTAGCATCATGATTTTACTGATAAGTGAACCAAAAACAACTAACTTAAGTCAATTGCTAAAAATCCTGTGGTGAGTGAGTGGCAGAGCCAGGTCTCCAGGCCAAGCTATATCTCTCCAGAGGGCATATTCTCAGCTTTCTAATTTAGTGGGAAATTTCCCAAAAGGTCATTCATATCTAATTAGAAGAAGAAAGGAACACATAAATTGATGCTTTAAACTTTTTATTTTATAGCTGGGACTCATTTTCATTATTTTAGTTTTTATTCCAATTTTTACATATTCATAGTTTGTAACCATCATATTATGTAAATATATCTTATAATTATAATTATGGCATTTAAGAATTGCTCATTTTCTCCATAAAACTTAATTTTAAAAATTACTAGATATTCATTAAGTAGATTAATCTTAGTTTGTTTTTGTTGTTGTTGTTCATTTGTTTTTTGGTACTAGGGATTGAACTCAGTACCCAGCTCTATTTTGTATTTTATTTGTAGACAGAGTCTCACTGAGTTGTTTAGTGTTTCATCATTGCTGAGGCTGACTTTGAACTCACAATTCTCCTGACTCAGGCCTCCCAAGCCACTGGTATTATAGGTTGCGCCACCACACCCTACTTTATCTTAGTTTAAATAGTCATTTAGTGTAATATGACAAAAGGATTTCAGTTCTCTACTCTGTACTACTTTAAATTTAGTACATTTCTCTTTTATAAATTTTATTCCTGAATTCCAGTTTGCTTCCAAAGCTAGGTTTAAATGGAAATTACAGCATTATATTTGTCCCTTCATTTTGTAAAATATTTAAAAAACTTATACTCCTTCCCACATTGTAAGGAATCCCATTTAGTTGAATATTCTTAACCATTATCTTTAAATATTTTCAAATTTAATTTAAAATATATACTTTATTGCTTTTTAGTTGTATTTGTTTTACTTTGGCAAGTTTTGAACAAGCATGTGTCTATAATTTTGTCAGTCTATATTTCATTCTCTGTGAATTTCAGGATTTTTAAAATTTTTTAAAGAGAGATTTCAATATTTATTATAGTTTCTGAGCATCTACTACATGTTAGGTGCTGTAGATGTGATAGCATAGTTTCTAACAGTGGAGAGAAGGCAAACAAGGAAATAAAAAGCAGTCACAGTAGGAGTGCAGCAAACTCAATGCATGACTAGAGCAGAGAGGCATCTTTTTCACATCTCAGAAATCCCCAACATGGTGATTTTTTAAAACTACTTGGGGAATTCACAGATAAGGTCAGGATATTTTTCATTCAGTTTATAATGGAACATGTTTAAAGTCGCAAAAGAGCAGAAATATGGTGATTCCAAGGAACTGCATACAGCTGAAGCCTAGCTTGAGTAGGAAGTGATGGAGGCGAAGAAGTGAGAGGTAATCAGAGACCACATGATAAAAGGACATGCATTCTACCCTAAAGTTTGCTCATGACTGTCTTAACATCTTTCATTACATGTCTACTTTTACCCAAGAGCTACTTTTTGTAATTATTTAATTTGTGCATTATAGTTACATGCCTATTTTTAACATTATGATCATTTCAAATACTTTTCTAGTATGTTTGCCTCTGTTGGATATGCATACATTTTTCCTTGTAATTGCCTATGTTTTTTCATGTTTCTCCCATGTTGTTAAATAATTTAAATATAATTTTTAAAAAGTAATTGAATGACATCATTCTTCACTGACTTTACTTGTTTGTGTCTACATTAACTCATCACATTTTATGAGAAATTCTTTTATAGGAGAATCACATATTTGATGGAATAGAATAGCAATGATTTTATTTATTTTAGTAATTATCTGTGACCATATCTAGAATGGTAATTCCAAGAAATACTCAGTGGTTCCCAGCAGTTTTCCATGAATATTGCATAAGCTATTGAAAATGTAATTTTCCAAGACTTCACAGGTGGTTTGGAAACCCCATAAAAATTGATAGGTCTTCATATTAGAATTATAGCTCAGTTGATGTTACAACCAGCTTCTTCACAAGTTGAGCCAGCAACTTTATGTAGGAGACTGGAAGGTTTCCACAACATAGGGCCATTTAAAAGCAATTTATTCTACCGTCAACTCTCATTATAGCAAATGTAACTCATGGTAGACTTTCATATAGATCCAAGTTGTCTTTGACACAAACCATAGGATGTTATTGATAGGTCATTTGAGACTATCATCTTTTCACATTACTGTTGGATATTATTATAAGAATTAGCAGAAATTTTCAGAAATACTTTGGCACCCCTAAACCTAAATATTGAGAAATATCACAAAAGCAAAAGTACAAATATTATTCGTGAAAATAATTTCTTGTAGAAAACCACCATACATTCAATCATTTTTACAGGAGTATAGTTTTATTTGTTCTTTTAAAGATGTATTAGTCACATCCAGTGGCACTAGGAGAGGATAGAGGATGCTCCAATTTATGATCAGCTTTGTTTTTAAGAATTTTATTTTCCAATCAAGGGGTAAATCAATGAAAGAAACAATTATGGTATGCCATCACCTATAATGATAAAGCTAGGAATTTTTGGATTATTGCCCTGCTTTGGACACTATATTTAGTACTTTCCATGTATGAATTATTTAATATTATAACAAAACCAGAAACTCAGTTCTATTAATGTCCTAACTAAATATACTATAGGGAGGAATTAGAGCAGAAGCACTTTATACAATTATTCCAATGCTATGAAGATTCTAAAAGTCAGAACCAAGACTCAAACTCTTTACATATCTCTTCACTGTAGTGCATAATAAAAATGACTTGACACTTGCCAGGTATGTTACAAACATAGTTATTTACTTCTCATGACAGTATTGCACAATAATCCTTTTTATTTTTGTTTCACAAATGAAACAACTGAGACCTAGAACAATTAAATAATATAGCATGCTGAGCACAAATCATCGATTGCAGAGCAAGACCCAGCCTATTCTGTCTTCAATGGCCTATACTACTCTGTGTGAAACTAACTCCCTTAAAGAGAATCTCTCACTCCAAAATCTGTAGTAATTATGACACCTAAAATAAAACTTGAAAGAATTATTGAAGCCATTAAATCCTAATTTTATGTAATTATTTTATTATAGACCTCATAAAACTTTTACTAGAACAATAATCAAGTTTGCCTTTGTGCTTTAGATCTTTTGTCAGTTTTTTTTCAAACTCATCAGACAGATGTGATAATTATTAGGGACCTGTTGCCACAGAAAAAAAGAAACGAGAACAAAGAGCTTGTATAATTAAAAATGATAATTAAATACAAAACAATAAGTATTTACCATTATAAGAACAACGAACTGCTTGAGGTTAATATTAACTTTATCCTGTTAACTATACCCAGAATTAGAAAGGTACTAACAGTTACATATATACCTGAGTTCTAGGGGTGTTTTTGAGTCTTGATCTTTGATTTTGGAGATACTATTCAAGTTGTTGGCACTTGATAGTATGATATTACATCTATGAATATTATGTATATTCTTATCTAACACATAATATATAATTACTAACAGTTGATTTATTCTGGATAAATGTAGTTACATTGTATCACAGTCTGAATTTTATTATCTGACAAATGATGAATGTCATATTTCAATGTATAGCAAGAAAATTATTTCAAAGCTAAAACCCATAAGATTGTTCCCCAATCCCTGTTTATGAGATACTGTCAAATTATGTATTCAACTAAGAAATAAATGAACAGAGAACTCTAATTTTCTTGGTTATTTCTAGAAAAGTCATGACAATATGGCAATAATCTGCAAAACAAATCTAAAATTTTTGTATCAGAGTCTCTTGCTAAATTTTTCATGAGATGCCCATTATTGATACCACAGATAAGTAGCAGATGATATCAAGATTACCTACCAGATCTATTGAACATTTTAATACAAAAAGTTGTGATACAAAATAAAATAAGTCCTGAAGCAAATAATATTGAATCAATACATTTTAAGACAGGTTAGGCAGAAAATTTTATCTATATGCATTTGAGAACATATCCTCAAGAAATGTTCTTGTTAATTATCCAATTCTTATGAAGGAACATAACAATAGCTCCTTGGCATTATTAAATAGCCAGTCTAAATTCAAAATTCTCCACTTACATATCATAAATATACCTTGAGTATTGGTTTGTTTGAATCTATGTCAAACAATGTTCATTTATATTTGTTTCCTATTACTTTATGTTTCTTTTGGTTAATTTATGTTGCCCCTAACTCTCCTTCTTTTCCTTCTTCCTTTTTCCTTCTCCTTCTCCTTTTCCTTTTCCTTCTCCTTTTCTGCCTTCTTTTTTTTCCTGGAAATGTGTTTGGTAAAGAATCCAGGACATCTGTTTCAAAGAAATACCCACATGCTGGATACTGCTAATTGCTTTTTCATGATATGACTTAATATGATCCTCTGACTCTTGCTTTTCTTTTAAAAACATTAGAGCCAGAGGTTTAATTAGATTCATATTTGCATTGTTAGATAATGTACCCTTCCT
This sequence comes from Ictidomys tridecemlineatus, assembly GCF_052094955.1. Taxonomy (NCBI): domain Eukaryota; kingdom Metazoa; phylum Chordata; class Mammalia; order Rodentia; family Sciuridae; genus Ictidomys; species Ictidomys tridecemlineatus. The sequence goes on along the minus strand of NC_135482.1, from coordinate 151,353,412 downwards.
CGTATCACATTAGGAATCACAGAATAGCTGATTGTCTCTCTTAGTACTTGTGAAGAAGAGCTAAGAGTTCCAAGTGTTGCCATTCTAATTTTTCCAATTGTTACAACTTTCATTTCACTTGGACAGGTTGACAGTTAATAGATATTATTCGAATTGTTTGGTAAAAAATCCAGAGATTTCACTCCCCACACATGTATGTTGGAAGATGACAAAGAAACTACGTTGTTAAGTTACAACTTATAGACTTACGATTTTAGAATTCCATTATTTGTTAATTCTCTATCTCTAACCTTCCTAAAACTTAATCTTTCATAGTTAATTTGCTTAAGCCACAAATAATTTAGTTGCTGCTGCTCATCTTGCATAGCACAATATCTGCAAGATCTGGTAGTCAATGCATATGTACATATACATACATAAATATGGTTTGTACTTAGTATTTCTTGCATTTCTTGTAAGTATGCTCACTGGAGCAAATTTAGTATTCTTGCTTGTAATCTTATATTTTGGAATAAGTGTTTTTCCAATGAAGCATTTCATTTAGAATGTCACAGAAAATATTATCCAACATATAATTTGCATAGTATACACAAATTTTCAGGATTTTTTTCTTATGTCTAAAATTTGTGAAAAAGTTAATTGAACAGAAATATTTATTCAGTTGAATTCTAAGTGCCAAGACTTGTATTCAACATAAGGCCATACAGAAAAAATGCATTGAAGAAATCTTATATTTCTGTCAATTTGTGGGTTATTTCATTTTGTAAAAACTTCTATTAATTTCTATGATATTAATGTGTTTCATATTTTAAGGGCTTAATTTCCAAGCATGTTGATCTTCAACAACTCAATTTACCTTTACAAACTCATTTTTCAGAGAGCTCTATAGAATGTAAAGACTGATGAGAGTGTTCTTGTATGAATACCAAGGAGAGGAGCATGTTAGAATGTTTGTGATTTAAAAATGTGGGAAATCCTAGACTGACTACATCCAGAAAGTGCAATAATTTATCCTTAAGTGATAACCAACTTTACTGAATAAAATAAGTGTTTTGTTGAAATATTAAAATTCACTCTGAAAAGAAAATGAATTATTAATTTGTGACTGTTTTATTATCTTAATAGTTCTGGACATATTTTATTCTCTTTGGGAAAATTGCTGGAAAAAAATGAAAATAAGGGAAGCAGTAAGTTGCTCTATTATGATTTTCTCTGAAAGGAGATTAAAAATTTAAAACAATATACAAATGTTTCCTTCAGGAACTAAAAGAAAAAAAAACACAACTGAGAGAAGTAAAATGTAATTGCTGACCCTGTCTAAAATCTGAATCTGTGTAAAGGCTCATGCCACTGTGAGTATTTTCATAATCATGCACTAAGATAAGAAACAGGATAAATTTTTTTAAATTGAATAATTAGCCTAAAAAAAGATAACTTGAGGTTAGCTATGTCTCTTCATAGATGTAGGAGCTAACAAATCATATTAAATCACTTCACACCAGACTATGCAAATGTAAGATCCAGCATCCTACTCTTAAAATAATGTAAAAGAAAAGCATTATTCTAATGTATTTAATAATTTCACTTGCTAGTATTTCTGACCTTGACATCATTCACATTTCCTCCCAGATTGTGTACTGAATTAACATTTATTTAAAAGGTTACATATAAAATTTTAAGTGAATAATTTCAGATATCATTAATGATTAATGTTTGTGCCCCTGAACTAAAAAACACGACGGTATAATTTACTACTGATGCAATAACTCAGTCATACTTCAGTTTTCAGCTGCAATAGTGGCATCTATAGATTTGTCAGTTGGATTAAAAAAAATCTTGAAATGTACAAGACTATCTAACTCATGAAGCACACATGACAATGGTTAATACAGAATTTAAAAACCCAACCTTGAGCTGAGGCAAAGTAGAAAGTAGCTCATTGCTGATATCCACATTACTCTTAAAACAAAGAAGCAAACAAACAACAACAACAAAAAGTGTTTGTGTTAGCAGGAAATCCCTGCCCCTCCCATAAAGAAAAATGAAAACTTTATTTTATACTAACATAATTGACATATAACTGGTGAGGACAATACACTCTGGGCTCAGATTACCAAGTAAGAGGACAGCAGAATAATCAAAATTAAAGAAAGAAGTAGAGTGGGAAATGAGGCTGGAATTGTTTGCAACAATTGGCATGATTTCATTCTATCTTTTACTTGAGAAATATTCCACTGAGTATATTTACCACATTTTCTTTTCCATCATCCTTTGATGGATGGACCCCTTGGTTGATTTTATATCTTGTCATTTTGAATAGTGATGCAATAAACATAGTTGTGCAGATGTTTCTTAAACATAAATTTCATTTCCTCTGGATGTATCCCCAATAATACCATTACAATATCAGTGATTTGTTCTATTTTTTAGCTTTCTGAGGCTCCCTTATACTGGTTTCCATAATGGTTTTACTGCTAACTGGTAGAGTGTTTCACTTAGGAGGAATAAGTTCTAGAGTTCTATAGCACATTAGCATGACTAAGGTTGACAATGGTTTACTGTATATTTCAAAATATTTAGAAGAGAGGAATTTGTATGTTCCCAACACAAAGAAATGTTGACTGTGAGGTGACAGAATATGCAAATTACCTTGATTTAAAATACATAGTATTTATATATTGAGATGTTGTATTGTACTTTATAAATTTTTATAATTATTTTATAAAAACTAAAAAAACATAGTTTATCTATATCTAGCCATATTTAATGCAAAAATATGGAAATACAGAAATGTTTAATCACATTATGTCTGTTCATAATAAGTTTCTACCATAAACAGCTTGTGAGGCCACATTATCTCAGATGGCTCTGGCTTCTGCCTGCAAATCACTCAGATCACCCATGATCTAATAATTGAAGTATATTGTTGTAAAAATACCCATATTGTCTCACTAGCTAAATAGTTTTATATTATGGTCATAATAAATTGGGCAGCAAGGATTTTGTAAACTTTACTGGAATAAAAAATGAAATTAATGATTTATGAACAAGGATCTATGTAGAAAAATAAAACAAGTTTTAAGAAACTTGCAAATTGCCTTCATAACTGCCATAGCACTGTGCCTAACTCCTCATGGTAAGTATTAAGGAGGCAGTATTCCATCTATCCATAAATCTTTCCTAAGTACACCAATAAAATATACATGGCTTTCAGTGCATGTTCAGTAATTTAAAATCATTTTTTTACTTCAGTTGTATCTTGGTATACCTGGAATACATGGATGGTAAAATGAGGGAAAGAACATTGTTTTGAGTGTAGCCCACAAAAAGGTACTCTTAATCTCTGCTTAGTAATTTAAAAATAAATATTATTCAGTAATTTTAACAAAAGCAAGTCCATATATCCTACCAGATTAAGTTCAACAAATGTTTATTTAGTGTCTATAGTAGGCACTGCACTAATTGGTAGAGGTAAGTATGCCATAGTTTCTGTCCTTAAGGAATTCAAATAGGAGGATGGGATAATCAGGTCAAATATGATCAGTCCAGATGGTTAAGATAAAACACTTATTTCAAAGGGTTAATTAACTAAAGCTCAAAAGAGGGAAACAGAGGCAGAATTAGGGAGTTTTCAACAGAGATGAAACTTCAACTGAGCAGATTTGTTGACCATGTCAGGTAGACACAATCTCTCCAGGTTTTACTGCATCCTCTCTGCTACTCCACATTGCCCTTAAAGGAAAGCAAGCATACTGGCTCCTCAGGTTCTGTGGCAGATTTTAGCTGAATGAACACTCCTCAATTTCACCCCTTTCAAACTCCTCATATATCTCTCCCCCTGGAAGAAGAGTGTCATCTCACTGATGGGTTTTGAAGAGTGCTCCTGTTTGGAGCAATTATATCTCATGAACAGATGTATTCTGGCTTGTGGTCTTAGCGTCGCATTGTTATGTTCATTGAGTTACTGTATTAGTCTATTTAGATTGCCTGAACAAAATGCCACAGTCTGGGTGACTTTAGCAACAGACATATATTTTCTCACTTTTTGATACTGGAAATCTGAGATCAGGTTGCCAGCATTGCTGGTTTCCAATAAGACCTCATTTTCTAGCTGGAAAGAAGGCAGCAGAAGTCCGACATGCTCACAGGATGTACAGAGGGAGAGGGAACAGGGTCTCTTGTGTCTATTCTTATAAGGATAGAAATTCTCTTATCAGCATGCCCTCTTTTAGACATCATTGAACTTTAATTACTTCCATATAGGATATATTCCCAAATATAGATATGCTGGGGGTAAGTGCTTAAAATGGATTTGTGAGAGGGGACACTATTTTTGGAACATACAACAAATTAATTTTATAAGTTGATCAAGATCACTTAATGGCAGACTTTGAATGTAAATCCTTCAGTTAAATGTTGAGACATTTATAGCTATCTTTCAAGTGGTTCATATTCCTGGGTACCTCTATATGATTATTACTAGAGATTCAAAGGTATGAGTTGTGCCAATATATGTGGGAAAAATGCAAATAAGCAATTAATATTAAGATGTGGGTTGATTCAATGACATTATGTTCAAGTGGTTTACACACACACACACATATATCACAGTACTTTTTAAAGTTATATATATATATATATATATATATATCACAGCACTTTTTAAAGTTTAAAGAATTTTTTCTTCTTTTATTATGAACAAGTGCATTTCTTGTGATAAATTTTTAAAAAATCAGAAAGCCTAACATACTTTGACGTGAAGAATAAGCTATTGCTATAGTGTAATTAAATACATTGAAAGACTAAGTAGTCAGCAAGCAACTTCAGGTTTTCAGAGTAATGTCACGTAGCTGAGTATTTGAGTAAAATTAACCTAAATAAATAATACATATAATTCATATTATTAAATTTATCTATGTAGTACAAAAGGTAAAATTTTGAAGACATTTATTCATTTTCTACATACCCTGGGTATCGTGAAATATTAAAGTTATGCATATATTTAAACAAATAAATAAGTTAATTTGTTTGCATATTTATTATTTAATTGCCTATGACTTTATACTTCAAGCATTTTAAGAGTAAATAAACCCTGAGAATTTCTACTGATACCCAGGGATTAATTTATTCACTAAAAATGTCTACTGTATTCTTGCTTTGGTGCTTTAACACAGATTCACATAAAAATAAAACTGAATGTCCTGTTTTTTTTCCTATAATCTTATTTCATTACCTTCTAATGCAACTATATTCCATTAATTACTTTAGACTAATTTGCATTTAAATTTACTTTATTAAATATAAGGATATAATCTCTTAGTTATTTTATTAATATTTTTAAAAACATCTGTCTTACTAATGGAGAATTTCAAATGATTCACAAAAACTGTATCAATTGGCATTAGTGTTATTAAAGTAGATTTTATAGAGGCAATAGCAGAATAAAGACTAGATAAATAATTCCTAAGCTAGTATGCAAAAGGCAAGAATAACTAAAACAGATGTGTTTCATTCTTTTTAGTTTTTTTCCCAATGTGAAGTAAATAGCACCATAGAATATACTATTTTGACAATATTCATAGAAATTTTCATTCAGAGATGGTATTTGAGAAGGTAGGCAAGGAGATTTTGTAATAAATTATTTTATATATTTTGTTCTTGAAAAAATAATATTATAGTTCAAACTGATGTACTCTTTTATTGCCTCTCTTTCCAGAATGATTTTCAAATCTGCCTTCATTTCTTCATCAGCAGTGTGCTCTTTGTCCTTCTCCCTCTGTTTCTGCTTTAGCGAAGAATCTCTTCTGTCCATAGATCTTCAAACAGAGCAAAAACTTATCCTAAAATGGCTTGGGTATAATTCAAACAGTAGATGCAGAAACTACTGTGAACTTTTAAAGCTTTCTCAAAACAAAAATGCACATTTCAAATTGGAAATTTCTGTAAGATAAGATAAAGCCCATAGTGTTCTTTTATTGATGCACTATGCAATGCAATTTTTATACTCTCATATCTCCTGTAATAGAAAATATGACCTGGAGCTACACATAACACCAGTATTTGGAACCATTACAGGCCTTTGTAAAGTGTATTATGCCTTGGTGATACATTCAGAAGAAATCCAAAAGCATATAAATCTAACTATTGCCCTTAAACTGCACCTTTGGGTGAGATTTCAAGTTTTCAAAATCTGAATGTTTCTTAGCAGGTTAGAATTCTAGAACTGTTGGCTATTCCTCAAATGAATGTTTGACCTCTCCCCAGACACGGACTAGAAGGGATAAGAGAATAAAGATAGAAAAGCTATTCTTATAATAGAGATACTATTGTAATATTAAAGAATATGTCATCTACAAAAATATAAGCAAGGACACACATGTGCACACATGCATATGTATGTAAGGAAGATGCACAAAACTTTTTCTTATTTACCTCCCTTTTCTTTGATTTACTTTTCTGAATATCAACTCTTTATTCTTGGTATGTTGATTATGTGATAGTTTGTATTCTATCATACTCATCTATCCATATAAATTGATACAGAGTAAATGTTTAATAACTATAAATTAGTAATGTAAAAGTCATGTCTTGGAATTGGTCTGGGACAGCCCATAGATATCAAGATCTATGGACACTCAAATGAAATGGCATAATATTGCACATATCCTCCTACAACAGCTCTCACTCATATTTTACAAGTCATCTCAAGATGACTTGTAAACCTAATATAGTATAAACACTTTGCAAATATCCCTTGTTATTATATCTTATTATTTGTGAATAGACAAGAAAAAATATCTGTATATGATCAATAGAAATTACTAAAACCAGACAAAGACACATCAAGGAAAGGAAACTTCAGACCCATATCCCTGATGAACATATATACAAAAATCCTCAATAAAATATTGGCAATCTGCACCCAAAATCACATTAAAAAAGAGAGTTTACCATGATCAAGGGGGTTTCATCTCATGGATGCAAATTAGGTTTGACATAAGCAAATAAATATATGTAACTCACCACACAGAGTTGAGGATAAAAATCACATTATCATTTTAATAGATGCAGAAAAAAACGTTAAACAAATCCAGCACCAATTCATCTTAAAACGCTGGGGAAACTGGGGATAGAAGTCACTTCCTCAATATTGTGAAGGCTATATACACCAAAGTCAAGGCCAATATCATATTAAATGGAGAACACTGAAACTATTTCCTCTAAAAATCAGGAACATGACAAAGATGCCCACTCTCATAACTCTTATTCAACATTGTCCCTGAAACTCTAGCCAGAGCAATCAGGCAGGAGAAAAAACTTTTCTGAATATTTTTTATCTCTGGATGGTTTAGTCTCCAGTTGCAGAACCCACAAATACTCGGGTATTTTTTTTTATTAGTTGCTCAAAACATTACAATGATCTTGACATATCACACATTTGATTCAAATAGGGTATGAATTCTTTTTTTTCCACTTGTACAGATTGCAGGATCACATTGGTTATACAGCCACGTTTATACATACTGCCATACTAGTTTCTGTTGTATTCTGCTGCTCTTTTTTTTTTAAATCTGTGACAGATATTTTTAATGTTTTAAAGTCAGAGTTGTAAGAATTAAATTTAAAAATAAATAAAATATAAAAATATGTCTCCAAGACACACTTAAAATGGTCTTCTCACCACAAATCATATTTGAAACAACCATTAAAAATGTTAGTGCAATACTTAGTTTTTATAACCAAAATAAGGACAAGATCACGACATGCATGGATACAACCTGAAAAGCATGGTCTTGTGACTATCAAAGTTTGTACTACAGGTATGCACATATATAAAAGGCTAAGCTAGTCTCTTCAAATATTAATATCTAAAGTACATTTTCCTCTTCCTTTAAATTGTGACCATAAAATATGGTCCTAATTATCTTGCCCTTTTTATATTTGTCATGACATGCTCAGTGTCCCTATATACTTCATCACACACAGCAATTCATCACATTTAGACTTACTAACACACTATGTATGTACAGGGGAGATTTAAAATAATTTCAATTAAAATAATAAAAGGTAACATTCTTATTAATACAGTAGATAAGCTATTTAAGAAAAATCTTAGTGTTAATGAAATGATCAAAATTAATGGGAATTACAGAGGATAGATATTATTAGGAAATAAGAGTTCAGAGAAATCTACAGGCATTTGTCTTGCAGACTCCCACTATTTCCTAAGGTATAGCTTGGACCATGTGGTTAAGGCACAGGAAACTAGTCTGAAGCCAAGCAGAGTGAGGTCCTGTAGATATTACATTAAACAAATATTCTTGAACTCTTTATCTCAAGTGAATAAAACAGATAAAAAGGAGGCATAGAAAATGATCACACTCTGTAGTCTGTTTGGTTATAGATAAATTAGAAAGTATGAACTAAATAATAATAGAACTTACATTGTATTAAGAATTCATTCTGTATATCTACAACCAAAATTCACATTCAATAATTTAATTCATCTTCATAAAGAACAAAAGAGCAAGAATATTCTATCTAGAAAAACAAACTTTAAACCAAAGTACAAAAATAAAGTTGGAAAACATACATCATATTTTCTTATAAAAAATTACCACTCTTAAAGAAAGAAAGCAGCATAAATTAATAGAATAGAAGCTTACAGAATTAAATTGATAAAATTACAGCTGAAATTAGAGTTATTAGAAAAAAATGGAATGAGGAAATTTTAAATATGAACCCAAAAGCACTCATAGAATTGAAATACATAAGGATTGATATTAATCATTCAATATATGAGTTAATAACTGGTTGCATGCATTAGAGAAAATAAATAAATAAATTTGAAAATGAGACAAGAAAACATACATTCTTGTTACTTCCATAGATATGTGATGAAGTGAAAACAACGTATAAATTAAAACTTATCATAAATTGGATGATAATATTTAAAATACAACCTATTGGAGATAAAAGAAGAATGATGAAAGGCAACATTAGATGGGATAATATCTGAGGTTTTCTAGAAAGAAGTTATCAAGAGCCTATCATCAGAGTCAAATATATCAAAATATATAATATGAGGGTAATAAATAAATATATAGTTGTCTTTCTTCAAACCCAACCTAAACTGGAGCACAATTAAAGTAAATATATATTTATTTTAATTGAAGTTTTATATATATATATATATATATATATATATATATATATAAAGTAAATATATGTATTTACTTTAATTGAAGCATCCAAAGAAAGAATTGAAACTGAAGAGAAACATTTTAATTCAATAAACAAAAGTTTGTTCCTTTTTCAATAAAACAACAGAGGCAGGTAGAATAAATCAAAGTGCAGAGGTGTATATCTGAATTGATGCCGTATACCTACAGTATTTTCAAGGCTATAAAAAAATAATCTTCAAACAAAAAAAATCATATGGTGCATAAAAGTTTTTCAGTATTTCTCTTAGAAAAAAATTTAAAATTTCATAATGGTTTCTAATTTTATTAGATTAAATAATAAAAATCTCTGAATAAATTTCTGCAAGTTGCCTTTATATTAATGATAATAATATCTAGTGGGTGTTGTAAAAAGAAAAATAAAGAAAAGATAGCTAAGATGCTTGATATCAATTAGCAAAAATATGAAGAGGGTTTTGGGATTGTTCCAGAATATAGTCAAATTTGGGAATTGAGAAACAATATTGATGACTTTTAACCTTTGATAAGTTTAATATACATATTAAATTTTTTATTGTAAAACATAAAAAGAAGTAAAGAACATAACTTTCAAAAAATGGAGAAGAAAAATTAAATGAAGAGGAAAGAAAAAAATCTCACTCAGCATCGATTAAGGCAAGATAACAAAGCACAATGTCAAGATAAATAGGAAACACAAAGTAAATAACACCAATAACCTAGTTTTATCAATTTATAAATTTGAAGGAATAAATATATCCAGTACCAGGAAAGTTCTAAAACATTCTTTCTAAAATATACTTACATGATATTTACATGAGTTTTTCCTAAAGGAAAACTTAAGGAATGTTGGAAATACAGAGAAAAAGTATTGACATATCCATATTAATAAAATGAACAGATATTTGAGATGATAGTCTACTACAAGGAGTAAATACCACTACATAGAAAAGGTATAATTTAAATATATTATTTTAAAATGTGTGCATTTAAAATTATAGCTTCTGATTATTGTTACTAAAATGAAAAGCAGCTGGTAGAACTACAGGAGAAGTTCACTACCCAAACAAACAACAACAACAAGAAAACAGAACATTTTAATATAATTCTCCCATGAATTGTAATATCACGCATAGAAAAATAAAGGAATATTAAGCAGTGCTAAGTAGGAAAATTTACTTGCTTGACTTCCTAACCACGTATAAACCAGCACCTAACAACATCAATATACATATACCTGTGAAGTACAATGAACTAAATAAAATTGATCATATTCTGTGTCATCATGCAGGTATGAAAAAGATCAAAATTCAGGATAACAAAGACAACTCTATGACCATGACTTAAAAGGAAAAAAATACACAGCATATTCTAATATTTCAGAAGATTGCTATGTCCAGAATTTTAACTAGAAACATTCACATTTGCCTAATTAATTGCAAGCATAATTTTTGAAATAATAAGTACATATTAGGTAAGTTATGCTGAGAAATGTATTCTATTTGTGTGTGTGTGTGTGAAATGTATATTTATTTCAATCTTCACTTCACAAATATGAAGTGATTTTCTTTATTGCTTTTAATATACAGGAAGAGACTGATATATGAAAGTTTTAGTAACCAGTCAGTTCTCTCACAATTGGAAAAATGTAGAGCTAGTAATAAAATATTTTAAAGTTTTGAAAAATTTCTGTATAATATAGCAAAGCAAGTTCTATAGGATTTTTACAACTGATTTTCTTCCTTTAATGTTTCATGTAGATCTTTTAGTATTTTCAAACATCACCTTTGGAAATTTCTATGCAATTTGGCACATATGTAATTATTATTACCTAAAAAATAGGAGAAATGGAGACATAGATACCATATTGCCATAACATATTCAGTCCACAGTGACTACACTTGTGTTAAATGGTGTTAAAAAGTTCTGGCGTTTTCTCAATGACATTTTAATAATACACATTTTTTTATTTCACAGTAATTTGCATTACATTTTCTTGAATGACTTAGCCCACAACTAATGTATTACCAAAGTGTAAGTGATATTGTAAAAATGAACCTATAAGAAGAGTGTAATAATTAAATGAACCTATCTTGAAACTTGGATCACATGTTATAGCTCTAGAGTTGTCAGTAAACTACTGCCAAGAAACCTCTGAATGACATTCTCTAGACAGTGAAGTTCACAGAATAATATTTCAAATTCCAACTGCATGCTTTTCACCATTTATAAAAATATGGTATAAGATAAAATCTCAATATAAAACCGAAAATCATAGGGATTAAATTTGATGTTTCTCTTTCTAGATACAAATTCATTCTATCACAGATGTAATCAAATTGGGCTCATAATAGTTCTCTTTATAATAATATACTGCTTGTAAACTTTCTTATTCTCGGTAATTGTAAATTGATAATTTGATAGCTTGTCGCACTATCCTCTCATGTATTAAATTTAGGCTAGCAAGTCAAGAATAACTAAGCTATTCCCATTTCTTTTATTATGCATACATATTCATTGGTTATATTTTAAAAATTTCTCTGCAAGAGATAATGTAAAAATAGCCAAGACTATGGAGTATTTTTTTACATAATGGATAATTTATTTTGCATCATATATTTAATAAATGTATTACCTCTTTTCTAGAAGAAGAAGATGAGGCACAGAAAAATTACATGATATATCTAAATTTACCTAGTTAATAACTATTGAAGTCAGAATTTATCCCAGGAATCTGGCTCCAAAGCAACACCCTTTGGCACCCTATGATACTAACCTATTGTAATCACACTTTGTAGTCACACTGGATATTTTTTGTCACTCAGAAATAATATACTCCCCCTTTTTCAAATTTCTCTAAATTGGGGCAAAAAAATCTATAGAAGAAAAATCCATTAGAACAATATTCAAGAAAGTTATCAAAAAATATTTGTAATATTGGTCAAATTAGTTATTATGAAACACAATTTCATTAATGTTTCCACAATATATACAACTTAAAATTTTTCAGAACATTGGGGTCAAGTTAGTGAGGCAGCATGGAAAATTAAGCCCCAGGTAATTCAGAAAAATAAATTTTAAAAAATCCTGCAGCGTGATGTTCCAGCTGTGAATGATATACATAAAGATATTGACACTGAATATTGTTTATTCCAAAAGTCATGATCAAATCTTGTTAAGTGAATTTTGGCTTGTGCTCAATACTAGAAAAGGAAGAAAGGCAGTAAGTTATATTTAAAATAGAAAGAAATGCACAAAGTAGTAAAAAAAAAAACCTGTAAGAAATATAAAAGTAAGTATTAGGAGGGTAGTTTAATATTTGAAGATTGTTCCCTCAATGGAATGAGAATCAAGATTAGAAAGAAAAAGGCAGCAAACCCTGACACTTTGTTACAGAGGGACAATATTTAAAGGAAACAATGTGCCCTATTGCTTTGAGGAGAAAGGAATTTAACAAATGTAGCAAAACTCTTGCAGGAAATTCCCAGTGAATATTGTAAAACAACATTTAATATATGTAGGGAAACCAGAATTAATGGAGAAATAAGATTATCACAAAATTATGGTAACTGTTCAATGCTATATTTATGAAAGTAAACAATAATAAAAATACATAAAACACAGTTTTAATTTCAATATTATTAACTTGCCTCAGAACCTGGGATAGATATTCCAAAGCAAGGTAAAAACTCACATACAGAAAATGAGAAATGCACAAAGTAGTAAATGCATAATTTGGAGATCTGTAAAAATACAGTATTTTGTTTGGTACAAATACATATGATATCTAATAAACATATATACATATATAAAAACTTAAAAATATATTTTAAATGGTTAATTCTTGGTAAAATAGAAGGTAAAGAAATCCTATATTTTCATGATTTTTCCTAATACCTTGATTCTTTCACATCAAGTTAAACAGAAGTTGTTTTAGGGACATATCTTCATTGAGTCTTTTCAAATAATTTGACTTACATTTTAAATAAATAATATATTTAATTCTTTTTATTCTCTAAAGTTCTTGTTTTTAAAACAAGATTTAAGTAAAGTAAATAATTTTGAGAATAAATAGAAATCAATACACTAAAGTAAACAATTTTGAGAATAAATAGAAATCAATACACTAATTTGGAAAAAAACCTTGATTTTTAAAGATCTTTTAGATTAACTGCTGGTAACAGAAGTATATAGATATAATAGTTATGAGCACTCTTATTAATATTATTTCCTTATATTCCTCTGAAATCCATCCACCTTTTAACAAATGTGGTGCTTCAAAATATTATAATCTTTCAATAACAAAGTTGTTGTTTTGTTTTTTTCTTTTGTATATATTTAATGCTCTCAGCTGTTTACAGATAGAGGGACTGGAAAGGGACTGGAGACGAGAGAAATACAATTCATGGAAAGAAGGCAACAGACATGATATGATAGATTGTCATGGAAATTTTCGTATGACTCCTGAAGCAGTTTAGTAACAGACCTTTGAGAATCTTATAAAAACTATTAAATTGCTCTTTAAATGCACACCAATATGCACACGCTTTGATTCAACTTTAGGAATTGGCAGATTCCTGAAATGCATACATAGCAACTTTCTGGAACTTATTACCCACTAAAAAGATGATATTCAATATTGGCAACATAAACTGAATTTTCTCCCAAGCAATGGCATTATAAAATCCTTCAGAACATCAAGTGGTACCACACAATAAAATATTTAAAACTTTCAATAAGAACTCACACTGAATCAGGAACTACAACTAAAAACTAGAAAAAGACATAGGTGAAGTATACTTAGGGTATATAAAATGCCAATCTCAAGATGGGCTAGAAAATTTTGAATTGATATTAATATAATAATAAGAGAGAAAAAAGGGTAGATGCCAAATACAGTTTTTGTACAGTGCAGCAGAGTGCTTGTCATTTGAACTTATAACCTGAATCAAAATAGGAAAGAAAATTAGAACTAAACTACCAATAAGGTAAGATCATGAGAACCCTGGTTCCCCCAACAGAAAGAACAGACGTTATTTACCAGAGAACAAATCCCTTAAGGCAATATACATTTTATTTCTATTTATTTTATAAATATTATTTACCCAAAAAAGAAGTAAACTTAAGATTTCAATATTAAATAAATACAAATATCTATTTATTTACATGTCATAGAATAATTTATTAAATGAAATATAAAGAATTTATTATATATAAAATATTCATTTATATTTCATATAATAATGAAAATATTGTAATTATGTTAAAACTTTATGTGAAAATTGATTTTTATTGTTGAGTCACTTAATACTACTGTGATTGTTTTTTTGGTTTTGCAATTATCTTTAGATATTTTATTTCATGATGTTATTTAAAACACACATTACCCCAAACCATGTCATAATTTTGTACTTCTTTTAATTGTGTATTAAAATTGAAAGCTTATTATTTTAGAATTTGTTTGTAGGAATGTTAATATTCAGGTATTAGAAAATAAGTCAGTTTTGATGATTTTACTACTAAATATTTAAGATCTTCTGTAAAATAATGATTGCCTCAAATATCTTTTTCTTTTTTATACATTAGTTAATTTCTTTATTTCAATATCATTTTGGCCTATTTCACTGATATTGTATAATTAAGAACTTAGTAGAAGTTAAAGGAAAAGAAGTATATATGTTTGTGTGTGTGTGTGTGTGTGTGTGTGTGTGTGTGTGTGTGTGTGTATTTCTAACCAAAAAAACTAATATTAGCCTAAGTAGCTTCATAAATATACTAGGCATAAAGTAGAAAACAAACTAAAATACCTACTGGTTTATTTATAAAACGATGTTCTACATTATAGAAAAAACAATGGTTTGGGATTTGCTGAGGGCCATTACCAAGTAGGAATGACGCATCGAAATTTCCTTGCCAAGCGTACCCCATGCTGCTTAGAGGACATTCCATGGGACATTGCATGCATGCTTTAATAAGGTGACCTTGCTCAAGGACCAAGGCGGATCCGGGTTTAGAGCTGATCAGGTTTGAGGAAATAACCGGCTCCTTGAGTTTAAGGCGTTGCTAGTTTAAGATAATGGGTTTTAGGGAAGTTGGAAGTTGAAGATTATTGCTGGGATTAGGGTGTTCCTGCTGCTTGTTCCCATTGAGTTCTCGTGAGATTAAAATGGGATTTGGAGAGAGCCTCGTGGAGTAGGTGGTTGTGCAGGCAGACAGCAGAACGCGTTTGCCCCTGGACCTGTGTGGAGGTGGTGTGAGAGCTGGAATAAAGAATTGCTGTTTGAACCTACAAAGCTGTGTGGTGGCTCGTGATTCTGGTGCCAAGCCGAGACATTGGCCTTTGGCATTTTGGTGGCCCGTACGGGGAATGTCTGAAGCTTGGGGGTAAGTGAATTTGCTCGCTCCTGAAGGAGAGCAAAAAAAAAAAAATGGGTGACCATTTCAAAAAACAATGTGTTCTGGTTTTGATTTATTTTGTTTTTATTTCAAGTTGCCTGTTCCTAGAATTTTCTCAGGCAAACTGGGGAAAATGGTTGACTCAAGGTTTGAAGTTGTTCGCCTCCGAGAAAGAGAAATTGTTAAAGGAAGGAGGCACCTCAGTAAGACCAAGAACAATTAGGGCATATGTTGATACAATACAAAAATGTAGCCCATGGCTTTTTAAAGACGGGTTATTAAGTATATCAATGGGACCATCATGGTATCCTGTAGAAGGATTTTTCTTCAACAAGAAAGAGATGGCTAGTTCTGTTTACTACATTTGTTTAAGATCTTGGTTTTTACAGATATCTGATTAATTTACAAAGCTAAAGTGTTAAAATATCAACCACTAAATATGAAATCAAGTACTCTTTACTTATTAAGTTCCATAAGGTAATATATTTAAACATTATGTGTGTTTTCATAAATTGGTAAATAGAAAAAAGTTTATTGCTTTGGTCTGTGTCTTTGCTAAAACAAGGTTACTAAGAGTTAAGATTCTATCATGTGTAATTTATATACAAAGAGTATAAGAAGTTTCAGTTGGGTTTCAATTACAGTACAATAGTACCTTAAAAACATGAAAGTATTTCATCTTATTAAAGTGGAATAATTTTATAAGGGTTGTTTCAGAATGTGATTTTATAAAAAGCGTTAACGGTTAAAAAAGAGATATAAAAAGGTTCAAGATGTGGAAATATATTTTAATATAAAAGGTTGAAGGAAAAAGAAATGTTTCTAGATGAGATAATTTCTGTGTGGTAAAAAGTTGTAAATGCCATTTAAAATTTTGAGGAAACTAGACTTACTTTAAAAGCTTGAGAAAGGAAGAAAGAAGAAAAAGGTGTTTGTACATGGCACATTGAGACAAAGCTTCTCAATGGAGTAAATTAAAAAAAAAAAAACCTTTAGTTGAAGGGCAGCCATGTAAACTAACATTAAGCGATTTAAGCTTCTTAATGGAGTAAAAAAAAAAAAAAAGCCTTTGGTTGAAGGGTAGCCATGTAAACTAACATTTAAGTGATTTAAACAGAATCTAAGCCTCGTCTAAAAGAGTAAAGCGGTAGGTGGTGAAAAAGTACATTTAAAAGTACAGTATAGATGATAATTAAAAGGTTTTAAAAGGTTAAATTGAAGGTTGTTGAGATACCTTCATGGCGGGAAAGATTGCTTTACTCATCAAACTATTAACTATTAAAATATACTTATAGTTATTAAACTAAAAAGAGGGAGATGAGATAATCTTTGTGTGGTAAAGTAAAAAGTTGTAAAATGTCTAAATAAGTTGCAAAAGGGTTTAAAAGGTCAAATTGAAGGTGGTTAAGATGCCTTCATGACGGAGAAAAAAAATGTAACTCATGAAAATGGGAAGATAATAAGATAAAAGATTTAGATAAAGAAGATTAAAAATTTGAAGTGGAAAACTTCAAAAATAGAAGTACAGGAAGGTAAAAAAAGAGAGAGAGAAGATGTAGAAAGATAAAAAAGATATAGGAAGATAAAAAAGATGTAGAAAGACAAGAATTTTAAGCCCACAAAATAAGAAAACTAGGAGAGAAAAAAGCTACTAAGGGTAAATATAAAAACCTTAGTAGAAAACTAGAAGATAGAAATAAGATAGAAAATGGTTGAAAATGTCAAGTAAAGGTATTTCAGATAGAAAATGCAAAAGGCTAAGACAACTATGGTTTAAAACCACATCTAAAAATTATAAGGACTAAAATAATTCTAAAAAGTAAGGCAGAATGCTTTTGAAAGACTTAAATTTAAAAGGATCTTTAAGGGGTATAAATCCCCCAAAGGTAAACTTAAAATAACCCTTTTTTACTCTAAACTTTTAAATTTGGATTCATCAGGACTTAGTGCTGCAGAAAGACATGTATCCGAAAAATGTACATAAGCCTAAGGTACTTTGGAAAGATATTCTAACAGGACATTGGAAAGCTCCTGACCCAGTGTTTGTCTGGAGTCGGGGTTCTGTTTTTGTGTTTCTACAGGGAGAACAGCAGCCGATTTGGATTCCAGAGACACTAACTAAAGCAATTTCTACAGAAAAAGAAGATAATTTGACTCAAATCCATAACAGCTGATATCCAGAGCTCCAGCTTGGCTATTCCTACATCTGCAACAGTGATTAACCATGGATAATGTCTCTTCAACATCATTACCAGAATTCCCATCTCCATCCCAGTGCCAGTGAAGACTAAGAAAACCAAACTACAGCTTTTATGATAGCTACCACAGTAAACTGTATAAACTGATGCATCAATGAATATAACTCAACAAGTAATGCTCAATCAAGGACTTGATTTACTTTGGGAGGAAATGGACATATTGATAGACTCCTCCGATTTGAACTGCCTGCAGAACTTGCCTGGACTATATATCAGTTGCATGCATTGTGAACTCTCGTCTGGTGCAGCGAATTGTGGTACTGCTGGCATATTTTTGCTGATGGTGTCACCAGTGATGCAATTTCCTTGCCAGCGCACCCCATGTTAATTGTGGTAATGCTGGTATCTTTGCTGATGGTGTCACCAGTGACGCAATTTTTCCAAAGGAGCTGTCAATTGGCTTGGTGTCGTGGCATTTCTGTATCTTCCTCCCTTCTACTAGTGATGGTCTAAATTTGGGGGTCAACAGAGGTGAGGCAAGAACCTCACCCCCCCACTGGCACCAAGGTTAAATTTGGGGGCCAACAGAGGTGAGGCAAGAACCTCACCCCCCCACTGGTGCTTAGGCCTATCCACAAGCATGGCTGAATGCTTGACCGGTAGTCAGCGACGGGTTGATCTGATTGCAGTGGATTCAACCTAAGACAGGAAATTGACGTGTAAAGGTCAGTTCTCCCATGACGGGTAAGAACCACATGTTAAATTGGACAACCTACCAGGCACGGTCCTAAGCCACATTGCTTGTTGTTTAATTAATCAGAAGGGGGGAGATGCTGAGGGCCATTACCAAGTAGGAATGACGCATCGAAATTTCCTTGCCAAGCGTACCCCATGCTGCTTAGAGGACATTCCATGGGACATTGCATGCATGCTTTAATAAGGTGACCTTGCTCAAGGACCAAGGCGGATCCGGGTTTAGAGCTGATCAGGTTTGAGGAAATAACCGGCTCCTTGAGTTTAAGGCGTTGCTAGTTTAAGATAATGGGTTTTAGGGAAGTTGGAAGTTGAAGATTATTGCTGGGATTAGGGTGTTCCTGCTGCTTGTTCCCATTGAGTTCTCGTGAGATTAAAATGGGATTTGGAGAGAGCCTCGTGGAGTAGGTGGTTGTGCAGGCAGACAGCAGAACGCGTTTGCCCCTGGACCTGTGTGGAGGTGGTGTGAGAGCTGGAATAAAGAATTGCTGTTTGAACCTACAAAGCTGTGTGGTGGCTCGTGATTCTGGTGCCAAGCCGAGACATTGGCCTTTGGCAGGGATTCACAGAGACCTAATTTGAAAGCACTACTATTAGCCACTCCCTGGTTCTGGTTTTGACAACCTTCATAAGTTAAGCTCTCTCAGACTCAGTTTCATCATCTATAAAATGAAGAGCTGGATGCTACACCTTGACACGGTTCAAGTATGTCCCCCAGATATTCATGCATTGAGGCCTTAAGAAGGTGGAAACTTAGTCCAGGTTGGGTGCTTGGAGGTAAAACCTGTGACAAGTGGTTGGGATTAGATAAGGTCTTTGGGGTGGGGCCCCAGTGATTGAATCCTGGTGGCTTTACAAGAAGGAAAAGAGAAAAGAAGAGACAGGCATGTCTACTCTTTATCTCTTGCCTTGTGAAGCCCTATAGCACCTTGGACTCTACCAGCAAGAAAGCCTTTGTGGATGTAAGACCTTGACCTTCAACCAGAAACACCTGCCAAGATAATCCTCTTTCTTTCTAACTTATTCCGTCTCTGGTACTGTGTTATTGACAACAGAAAACAGACTAATACACTTGACAGGTATTTGTGAAAATGAGAAACAACAAGAACACCTAATACAGTGACAGGAACATGGTTGGTTTTTACCTTTGGTTGTAAATATGCTTGACAGAAAAAAATGAAAAAAAAAAAGAAAAGAATCCATATTAAAGTTATATATGTTTGAGAGTACACATCATAATTATTATGCAAATATCAAAAACTTTTAATACATATATATGGTAATCATAGTCTTACATGTTACCTAACATAAAGTAAAAGACTAATTTTAATAAATTATGTTAATCTCAACATTCTAGTGTTCATTTCTTCACAAAAGGTAGCCATCTCCAATACTTATAACATCTGACTTATAAAATTATCTTTTTTAATTTTTCTTTTTATTGACATTACAATTATGAATAACTGTGGGATTTGTTGTTGCATAAATACATATGCACATACCATAATTTGGTCAATTTCATTTCCCAGGATCCTCTTTATTTTCCTTCTTCCTTTCCCCTTGGCTTCTACTTGTCTCTCTTCTGTTTACATAAGCTCCCTCACATGCCCTGAACTTTTTTCCTTTTCTCTCTTTAGCTTCTGAATATGAGAGAAAATATACCATCCTTGTCATCTGAATATGTTTTACTTTATTTTGAATATGGTCTCAAGTTCCATCCACTTTCCTGAAAATGGAATAATTTTGTTCTTTATATATGAATAAAACTTATATGTGTGTGTATGTACATATGTATCACATGTTCTTTATTAATTCATCTGTTGATAGACACCTAAGTTGATTTAAAAATTTGGCTGTTGTGAATTGTATTGCTATAAACATGGGTACACATATAATTCCATCCTTTATGTTAACAAAGATGCTGTCACTATTTCTTAGCTTTCCAAATATAAGTTTGGTTAGGTTCAGAATCACATAAGGAATTTCTAAGGTTTAATATATTCAACTACCAACTGAAACTTTGAAATCATGTTAGCCTTCAATGACCCTCTTCCCAATAATTGATGTCTTAATAAATTATTTCCATATTAAGAATAATTAATTGTTTTTCCCTCTTAGCAACAAACTAATGAACTGCTGGATATTTCTCTCAAGTTCAAGAATGTTGCTCTCAAAAGCATCTAGAGAGTAAACATACTTGTAAATACAGCAAATCCAGGAGTGACCCTGGAGCAACCTTAAGAAATACATAAATCTTTAAGCTAGACAACCCTCTGAACAAACAAGTCTTTCAGTCCATCTTGGCTCTGAGATCTATTTTGTCCCTCTCATGCAAACCATCTCATTCCCAGGATTCTTCATTCAGGTTTTAACATGAATTACTCCTCAAGTTCAGTAATTAGTCACTTAGGATGAAATGCAATGCAATTTCATTTTCACTGGAATACAAAGAAGACAAACTGGATTAGAGATGTTGTAAGAAATTTTTTACAATTACTTGCTATTTTATTTACAAATTAATCATATTTTATATTCAAATTTTTCCAAATGAATTTTAACATATCTGCTTTATTTTTATATACCCCAAATTTAACGAAATGATATTAAAAATATGAAGTCACAAAAAATTCCACCAGAGGACTTCTAGACCTGATAAATGGATTTAGTAAAGTAGCAGAATATCACATACAAAAATCAACACTCCTAAATGAATAACATTTCTATATGCCAATGGAAATTCAGCTGAGAAAGAAATCAGGAAAATCATCCTAAAAAATTCTTTCACTGAATCTAACCAAAGAATTAAAATATCTCTTCAATGAAACTATAATACACTGAAGAAAGAAATGAAAGAGAACTTCAGATGGAAAGAATTCACTTATTTTTAGGTAGGCAAAATTAATATTGCCAAATGGCCATAATACCAAAAGCAAAAAGGTTCAAAGTAATTCAAATCCAAATACTGATAACATTATTCACCAAATTAGAACAAAAAACCTTAAATTCATTTGGAAGAATGAAACACCCGGAATAACCAAAGCAATTCTGAACAAGGAAAGTGATGCAGGAGGCATCAGAATACCTGATCTCAAACTATACTACAGAACTATAATAAGAAAAACATCATAGTTTTGGCATCAAAGTAGACATGAAGACCAATGGAATAGAATAGGAGCTATAGAGACAAAGTCACATGCATATATTCATTTGATACTTAAAAAGTGTTTCAAGTATATTGAAGAAGAGTCTTTTTAACAAACAGTACAGAAAAACTGGATATCTATATGTAGACTTATGAAATTAGATCTCTATCCTTCACACTGCACAAAAATCAGATCTAAATAGATCAAGAACTCAAGAATTATACCAGAACCTTTGCAACAGCTAGAAAAAAAATAGGGTCAACACTTCATCTTAGAGGTGCAGGTACCAATTTCTTCAACAGTATTCCTAAAGTCAAGAAATAAAACAACTGAGATTCAATAAGTAGAATGCAATCAAATTAAAAAACTTATGCATAACAAAAAGGGAACAAATAGGAGAGTGAAAAGAGGGTTTACAGAATGGAAGAAAATCTTTGCTTGTTATGGCTGTTAATATCCAGAATATATAAATAACAAAAAACTCAATGCCAAAAAAATAAACAAATAACCCAATGAATAAATAGGCAATGTAACTGAACAGATATTTTTCAAAAGAAAAAAAAAATGGCCAACGAACATATGAAAAATAGTTAAACATCTCTAGCCATCAGGGAAATGCAAATCAATACCACATTAAGATCTTTTCTCACTCCAATCAGAATGGCAATGATCAAGAATATGAATAATAATAAATGCTGGAAAAGAAGTGGGGGGAAAAGTACACTTATATATTGTTGGTAGAATTGCAAATTAGTAGAACCGCCTTTGAAAGCAATATGGAGAGTCCTCAAAATCTAGAAATGGAACCACGACATACCCAGCTCTCCCACTCCTTGGTATTTATCCAAAAGAACTAAAATCTGCATACTTCAGTATACAGCTACTACAATGTTTCCAGCAGCACAATTCAAAATAGTGGAATTTTGGAATCAACCCAGATGCCCATCAATAGATGAATGGATCAAGGAAATATAGAAAATATAAAAAAGAGAAATTTTCTCAGCCATAAAGAAGAATAAAATAATGACCTCTACCAGTAAATGGATGGTCATGGAGAAAACCATGCCAGGTGAAATAAGCCAAACTCAGAAAATCAAGGATCAAATGTCTTCTCTCATTTGTGGAAGCCAAAGCCTATTTAAGGGAAAGAAGGCAGTGAGGAGAAATCTATATACTATTTATAAATACTATATACTATTTATAAATACAAAAAAAGAAACACAGATACTATGTATGAATATAATGTTTTAATATAAATTTAAAAATCATTAAAAGATGGGGTCAAAATTGTGGGTGAGATGTAATTAACATTTTATCTTCTAGTTGATTTTTGTTGAGTCTATATTTTTTAAAATCAATATTCAGTACAAATGGCACTAAACAGGATTTCCTTTTTGATATATAATCATTTCAATTTATTTAATTTTATTCAGTGCTAAGGATGGGACCCAGTACATCACACATGCTAGCTAGGCAAGCACTCTGCCACTAAGCCACACAGAGCCCCAACTCATGAGATGGGGTTTTCTTTATTAAAAATTTATATTTTATTTAGATAGAATCTGGAGAGATATTTTCTTCCTAATTAACCTTTGTACATATCTCACAAAGTCTGTTCTTTCATCAAAAAGGAATAAGATACAGTTCTTACTATGTTTTCTAGAGGAGAGGGTACATGTCTTATTTAACTTTTCGCTCAATTTCATTGAGGTGTAATTCATATTTAAAATTATATATTTAATGAACTTAAGGTGCTGTTTCAGTGTGTATGTTTATTGTTTAATGACTATCACAATTAAGATGAATACTATATCCATCACCTCACACATTTACTATTTCTTTTGAAGTGAAAATAGTATCTCCACCCATCAAATTTCAAGTATGCAGTTTTAAATCTAATAATCAATATTTTAGCAAAAGTCTTTTTTCTCCTTTTCCATCCCTCTTCTCTCTCAACCCTCTTCTTATTCCCCTGCACATGTGGCCCCCACTGTGATGTTTTGCTGCTGTATTTATTCAAGGTATCTCCTAACACCCTCCTCTTTTTCTTCTGCTTGAGAAGAAAATGGATTTTTACAGCTGAGTTCTAACGCATGCAAAACATCATAAATACAAGAAATTCTTTGCCCTTGGAAAAGTGGAAGGGCTTAAGCAGATGTGTTTGGGATAAAAAAACATATCTTCAGAATTCTAAACGTTCTTTACAACAAATCTTGTAAAGCAGTGCCTTGCATTATAATGTACTTCCCCAGGAGAAGCAAAATTCATAAAAGTGGCTGTCAGCCAATATTCCTGAGGGTGGCTGCTGATTCCTGGGAAATTTACCTGTAAGGTACTAGAATGTAAGACACGTGAATGACTTCCGATGCTGTTCCTCTTTACAAAATTTAATGATACCAAATAATTAGAAAATTTCTAATTTTCTAATTAGAATAATTAGAAAAATATTGGTTTCATATGCTTGGAATTAAGATTCAGGGCCATCCAGTAGAGCATTCAAGACATGTGAAATATGAAGCTTTCATTATGGGTGATATGTAATTCATTATGAATAACAGAAAATGTTATCATGAATAACCACTCTTGCTTCAAAATGTTTATAATCTACTTTGGGGTTTGCAAGGTAAAGTGTAAGTAAGGTGCTAACAAGAAGTTATAATTTTTAAAATATTTCATGATTACCTATATAGAAACATCTATATGCCTTTACCCAGAATTGAGCCAAGACTAGTTGCATGATTGTTCTTTCCCATAACACCCTTTTAGAGAGACTCATGACTATAATCTATCCTCTTAATGCCCATGTTTAATAACCCTTATTCCCTCCAGACCCTCATCTGCACCCCTTGATTTTAGTTGATTTTACTAATGCACAAAGAGATTATTTCAAGACTGTGAAGGATTTTAAACAGGACTAATTAAACACAAAAAGACCCTTAGAGTAGCTTTAATCTTTCCAGAATTAGAGAATGAATTTCATTCAATTACAAATCTCTTGAAGTATAATCTACATAGGATTGCCCTACAAAAATCTCTAATGATATTTTTTCCATTTGGTGAATTTGTACTACTTGTTATTTAGACATTTTAAAAAAAATCATTAAAAACATTACCACAATTAATTGTATATACATACTAAACTCACTGTAATTTAGAAAGAATCACAGCATATGCTCAAAACCATAGGTAAAGAATCAATATACATAAATAAACACACACACACACACAAACTATACATTCTACTCTTTTATGGTGAAATATGATAATTTTTTGCAGTGTTAATTCTCCATTAAGAATATCAATGTGCAATTAATTCATCCCAGCTCTGCCCAAAGAAGCATCCAATTTATGTCACATATGTTAATCTCATGCTTTCTTCAATACCAAGTGCAGTCTCTCCTTGTTCAACCTTTACTTTACGGATGCAGCCTTCCATTCATGATGCATTTTTCACATTTATGTATGGAATTTTAAACTAGCAACAAATACATTTAAATTTTGCTGCTGTTATTGATTTTTATGCAAATGAGTATATTATCAAATATTACAGTTTGTATTTTAAAGATAATTTGTTATTATCAGTAAATCCAAGTCACTATTAAGAAGTTCTTAAAAACATCATTACTAAAGTTACTAAAAAAGCAGAGCAAAAAAATACAGCTTGTAAGATTAACAGTTTAAAGTTATAATTTGTGTCCAAAGATGTAAGAATTAAATATGTGAATAACAAGATATGGGTAATTTTAAATATTACTGCACAATGAGTGGCACACAACAGGGTAATGATTCCATATTTTGTTAATAATTTAGGAAAAGTTAATATATCATTCTTTTTTTCTATATTTTTAGTCATAAGATAACATTTATTAAACATGTGTCAGATATTGAAATGAATAAATTACTAATTCCATAGATTGGGCTCAAAACATCCTACAGGTCTTATTGAAGAAATCAACAAATGAGCAAACAATGATACCCTTGATCTTAGAAACTTATAACTCATTTTAAAAGGAAACAATCTGAATACAATATAGTACCACCATGAAAAAATTTATAATCTCTAAATTTCAGGATGAAAAAAAAAAAGAAAAAAATCACACAGTAAACAATGTGAAAATGTAGAACACACACAAAAAAAGATTGGATGATAATACTGAGCAAACCAATTCGAAACATAATCCTAAGATTATGTCTATAAATATTCATTTTCCTATTTTGTATGTCAGGCCCTGTTATAGACACTACATATATATTACTGCATATAAGATTTTAAAAAAAGTCCTTCCACTTTTAAAGCTATTTCAGTAGGGATATAGAAAATAAACAAGTAGAATATGTAGTATATTACCTAATTGTATAGGCTAAGAAAATAATTCACACCAATAAAATGGATAGGAAATATATTATAATGGTCTGCCATTTTATATGTGTCCAAGAGCAGTCTAATAGTTTAAGTATCATTGGAATGAAGATATGTAGTCAGATCAGATAAAATAGTAAATACAAAGGCCCTGAAGAAGGGAATCATTGGCTGGTTTCAGAAACAGTGAGAAAGTCACTGTAACTGGAAATTCTACTCAAGAAAAAGTAATGAGTAACTTGAACAATAGAAAAAATGCTAAATATTTGTGTAAATAACCAAAGAAATTGTTTACTGAGTTACTTAGAAACTGAGTTAGATTTGTGACAAGTATTCTATACCCATTTCTTGTTTAGTAGTGGATATAAGCATAGGCTATAATCAATTTAGGTAATCAGCTTATTGATATTTTTAAAGAAAAGATGTATTTTTTTCCAATATTATGGTCAAAGATTTATGGGACATGAATTAAAAATATATAATTATAAAATATTGCTTTACTATTAAAAATTACATGAATACTCTCCCAAGATCATCACTCACCTGATGTTACCACAAAAGTAATCTCTACCTTACCTTTATCATTTTATTCATTCATGTCTTATTTCTTCAATATATACAATGTTAATATGGGTGTTTATATATAATTGTAGTTATTAGAGATGATTAGTTTGAACATATTGAGGTAACTAGAGATACCTATTAGTCATAAAGGGAGACATCGAACTAAAGTTATTCTTGAGAACTGAGGCATAAAGAGAAAACCCAGAGGCAGATTTAGAAGTCATCATTGTGAAGTGCTTGTATCTTTTAGAAAAGGCAAATTCAAATTACTATAGGATGCAGAATTAAGTACCGTGAACTTAGAATAGAATTAGGTACAATCCCATATATGAAAATAATGTAAGGAAGAAAGGGCATGTATAGCAAAAGAATTGCCATATTTGTAGGAGACTAGGGATAGTAACAAAGATAAGAGGTCAGAAAAAAAAAATGATTAACCATGAAGTCCGCAAAGAGGAGCACCAAATCATGTCCATTCACTTTGGTAATCACTATGTTATTAATGGTTTTAATATTGTCAGTATAAGAAAATTGTACAGGAAATAAAATGCCAGGTGTAAATGATGAAAACCATTAGTGAGAGAGTAGGGAATGTGGAGTAAATATGAACTAACTCCCCAAGACATTCAGATTAGATCAGACAGAAAGAGATAAGACCACAGATGGACATTGATCTGTGATTAAGGAACAGTTTCTTAAGTGGGAAGTCATCAGAGTATGTTCATGGACTGAAAAGAATATTCTGCCTATATTTCTCTGTCTTACTTTATTTTTTTGTATAATGAATTCTTTGAAGTAATGTATTATATTTGCTTTTGTATATTGTTTGTCTACCAGAATTCCTCTTATATGATAGAGGTTAAGTAAACCCCCTAATTCTTGAAGAATGTAGCACTGAGCTTAAGCCATAAAACGTACATTCCACATTTAGGAAATTGTTGTTTTATTAATTAATTTAGAATGTACCAAATTAAAGTTGTTTTCTCATTTTTTGAAAAATTACTTTTATTGTCCTTATGCTTAACTTCAGGTTGTGTCAGCTGATGTTGCAAGTATTTTATTTTTGCATCTGTTATATTGTAAAATTCAGAATGGGTAAAAAGTGTGAAGAGATAGAAGATAAGTTTATCAAGCCAGTGATAAATGGAGCATATAGCACATGATCAGAGTTGATTAGAAAATAATGCAGAGATTCTTATAGGTATCAGTCATTCAAAATCATTTTATTTTTTATTAAAAGTGGCAGAGTTTATTTTTATATATAATTTGCAAACATTTTAAAATAATTCATAAATATTGTGCTTGAAGTTCCTGAATGGGTGAGCTTTGTTTCTTTAGAAACAAGGAAAGAAAACTGTAGTGAAAAAGAGAAAGCTTGCCTAATAAGGTACCATGGAGTCTCTCCTGCAGGGAGTTATCTTTGACTTTTCTGAAGCATTTCCTGAATTTTAAACTCTTGAAGCTGTGTGAAGTAGTGCATGCATGTGATCCCAGTGACTCCAGAGCCTGAAGCAGGAAGAGTGCAAGTTCAAGACCAGTCTCAAGAATTAGGGGGTTCAGACCTCACCTATGTGAGGTCTTTATTCTTGAGAATCAATTTTACATCATCCTTGTCATGATGGACAAAGGTGAGACTTCTGCAGTGGAGGGGAGAAATAAAGATGTCCACATACATTGGCCTTTTTCAATGTTTTAATCACTCAAATCACTCAATACAATTTCACTCTGTAGGTTCTTAATTAAGAAAATGACAATCCTTTATGCTAGGCACTGCAATAGACATAAAATGCCCGAAGCAAATGATTCTAAGTTAATTCTAAGTACCGCAAATCCACTTAGTCATGAAACTTATTACATACATTCCCTCTGCATGCTAAGTTCAAGTGCCAGATGGAGTCTCAAGTCTTAGGCCTTAAGTCCAGCAGATGCACACTCACTCAGACTGCAGTGAGTAATCAGATCAGGAACTGATGGAGATTTCTCCTGGTGTAGAGTTGACATCCAGTTGAGGAGACTGTCATAAGGAGAAGTTTCCATTCGCACCAGGATCAAGAGACTTCTGTAGAGTTTGAGAACTATGAGGATGATGCAAAGGATCAGGCAGATGATGAGAAGACTTGGGATGTCAGTCCAGATCCTCATCAGGCTCTCAAGCATGTTTGCATTAAGTATAGGCTGGTTCTAATGTCTGTTTGTTTGCTCCATTATTTATACTAATTTTGGGGGCTTCTGCTCACCCTTTAGGTCCCTATCAGCTGTTACCAGGGTTCTTAGTGATGTCTTACATTTTAGAGTCAGAACATATGACTTGTTGATTTCTGCCCTGATCTTACACCCCTGACTCTTACCAGGGCCAAGGCAAATGACATGTGACTTCACACTTACTCTTATCAGGGTTGTGGAAAGTGACTTCTTTATCAGGCTATTCCTGAAGGATATATTGGAGGAATCTATAGGCTGTGCCTGGTGGGACTGCAGGTTTATTTTAAAGTGTTGCTTAGGCTAAGGCCATCCTTACAGTTAGGCTAAGGCCATCTTTACAATCCCTCAGCTTTAGCGTTTAATTTGGACTTAAGTTTAAATGCCTATGTCATATAAGGAACATTCCTTGGCTCAGAAGACACAATAAGCAAAAACAAACAAACAAACAAACAAAAAACATCTCAGACACTTTCCATTATTAGATGAAACTGAAGGAACTTGTCAATAGGATATTCAAACCAAGAGGATTATTTCAGGAGATGAGAGAGTGGCTCAAAAACACATCATCTGAGAACAGTATAGAGAAATTATTCACTTGTAAAATTTTTATATATTGAAATGATGATATACTTCATACCAATAAAGACGAGGAAATAAACCTATGAAAACCTACATATTAGAAGCCCAGAGGAAAAGGATAAGTTATCTGCAAAATGCAAATTTGACAAAATCAGAATATATAAAGAGCTCCAATAAATCAACTAGAAAGACAATCAGACATCACAGTAGAAACAAACACGGAAGTTTTAAAAGATACCTCACAGGAAATGATATTATAAAAAGGGTTAATTCATGTATGTAAGTGATATTATTAGTCTTCAAGAAAATGTCAATTAAAATGTAAGTCTAAACACGAGAATATGAAAAATGAAAAAATAAGATGAAAAATACTAAATATGAGAACGTATTCACAATTCTGAATGCTGTTCTGTTCTTCATGTGTAATGACCATTTTGTATAATGTATGCTGTTATACATTTGTATAAGCATTATTATGGAAAGTTATTTGATGGTATTTCACTTGAAAAAGCATCTCCAAATTGAATATGAACATAAGCTTACCAATGGACATATACCAACATTTGCAGCGTTGCTGTTGATTACACAGCCAAACTTTTACCTACTCAAATGCCTATTATATTAATTAAGGTTTTCCAGAGAGTCAGTACCAATAGGATATTCATATATGTAGAGAGAGATGTATGGGAGGAAATTTATTAGAGGAATGTCCCATGTGATTGTGGAAGCCAAGTCTTGAATAGGCTGAATAGGCTGCCCTGGTGAAACAGAGAAACTGGTAATGTGGATACAGGGGACCTCTAATGTAAGTCCAAGAATCTTCTAACATTCAAGTGCAGAAAAAGAAGAGCTTCTGGGCTTTTACATTGCTCAGCCACACTTCTGTCCCAAATTTATTAGATACCAGTAGGCCCCCAGACCTCCAGTTTTGAATACATAAAATTTTTCCAGACATTACAGGACAACTCCTTGAGTTATACACTTATGCCCAGTTGAGAACCACTGTGCTATACTGAAATGATACAAATTATACTTCAAACCAAAGTTATCCATAGACTTAAAGAGAACTATTGTATAGTGTTAAAATATTTAATTCACATTTGTTCTTCTATAAATATTTATTAAGTACCTATAAATGCCAGACATCAGGGATACAATAGAGAATAAACAGACTAAGTTCTTGTTGTCATGGAACTCACACTCTAATGTGGATCAACAAACAATAAAATATAAATAATGCATCGATAACAGCAAAAAAGTAAAGTAAAACATGGCAGGAGAATGGATTATGATGTGGTAAAGTACTATTTTATATAAAATGCTCAGAGAAAATATTTCTGAAGTAAGTTGATATTTGAAAATGATACTTGAAGAAAATCATGGGTGGTACAAAGTATTCAGAAAGAAGGTAAAGTCTGTACTTGCACATGGTACAGAGGGAAAAAGTATGCACCACCCAAGAACAGCAAAGAGGACAGGGGGGCTGGAGTGGAGTAATAGGGATTTTAGTAGAAGATGAAGCAGCATGGCTGGCTTATCAAAGGACTTTGGATTGATTCAATACAATGATTCTGAATACACATGTGACAAAAAAAAAAAAACAAAGAACAAAAATATATAACACTACAATTATCAGAGTCCCAAATAGAAAATCCATACCAACATTTAGGCAATTTAATGTCCCTCTCTCTCCATTTAAAATTCCATGTGCACAATCTTTCTTGAGTAAAGACATAGAAGAGTCAAACAAAATAAATGATGACTAACTTGATATAAGAGACCTGTTAGTTTACTCTTTACCTCTTTGTGCTTCAAATCTTGGTGAATAGCATCATCTAATTTGGATTGTTGCCAGATGTAGAAAGCTAACTTTTGCTCTGTCATTTCCCCACTCCACACCTTCCACAATCGATGCATGGCTGTCTCCTGTCTATCTCCAGAACTGGCTTAGGAGGTTTTCCCTCCTGTTCACCTGGTTTGCAAAACCCTATCAAATTCTGACCATCATTTACCTCCAACATGATTTTTAGAGAACACAAATTGTTCACTTTAGATTTGTGCTTCACACTCCAGAAATAAACTGCTTAAAAAACAAGCATAATTGTGCAACTTCCCTACTTAAATCTTTTCCCCCAGACACAGGAGAAAGTCCAGACTTACAGTGGCTTCCTTTCCTCCCCATGCTTTATTAACTTTAAACAATTTTTTTTTCTTATTTGCCCTAAAAAATTTGGAAAAGAATTCCCCAACACACCTTAATTTAAATCAATTTTCTTATCACTTCTTCATCATACCTTTCTGAATTTCTTTTTTTTCCCAATTTGAGGAATTATTATTTATTCTCATTTATAAAATTGATTATTTGATGTTGGTTTTTCATACTACATTGAAATGACATGCCTTTAGGGGCATTTTCTATTTTGTTTATTCCATGCAATCAGCACAGTATTGAATGACCAACTGAGACTCCAGGATATTTACTGTTCTATGTCTCTTTTCTCTCTGTGCGCACACTAACCACTCCAAACACCATACCATTCTTATATCCACTAAATTTTCCATGTATTTCACATGCTTGTATTTTGCTCAGAAGTCTCACTCTGCTTTCCTTTATATACTCTTACTGCTTACATGTTATTCTTCCAAACACGAATAATTTTTTCAGGAATCAATTAAATATTATTTCTTTAATTAAATTATTTGGAATCTCCTGGTGTCTATATTTTTCACATTCAATATGAATTGGTCATACTTGTATCTGCAAATTGTGTCACTCAGAGTTTAGTCTGGGCATAGAAACGATAACAGTTATTTTAGCAAAGATATTTCAATGTAAAGATTTATTTACTAGGTTTTGGAGAAATTAAAAGACAAAGAGATACAAGAAGGTATTTCCTTGAGTAGGCAATAGCAGGATACTGCTACATTCCTAAGGGTGAAAGAACAAAAGAGTGAAATTTTTAAATCTTAAGAAACTTTGAAAAGGAGTCATTCAAATCAAAATTTACATGTCTAAAAGATGCTTCTGCATTGGGTTCTACCGTTCAAGCTGCTAATGGAACAGAGTGCCACTCTCAACATAAACAAGTTTGATAAGGTGATGCTCAGAAGTACAGACAACAACAAGAAAAAAGATGGTACATCTCTCTTCTTCCTCTTAATACCATCTAGTCTGTGTATTACCTCTACTGACTTAACAGGAAGCTGTGTAGCCAAGGGGAATGTGGTTTACAAAGTCTAAGTGTTAAAAAGACACAGACAACAGCTTAGTGCTTGGCACATAGACCTATGTATTGTAGTGTAGTGAAGTATTTTTATAAGCTTTTCTTTACTAATTCAACCAGTATTTATGGTTAGCTCACACTATGCCAGGTGAAATGGTAAGTACTACAAAAGAAAGATGAACAGTTATTACAGGATTGTTGACCTCATAGTGCTTATACACTGAGTTTTCTATTTCACTGAATTCTGTATAATTTTAGAGTTTCCATCTTTAAAATATAGCCTATATTGTGTTAAAAATAAATTACTTTAAATGTACAGAATATATTACAACGGGGTCCCATGACAGGGGTCCTTGTCACTTTTTAACAGTACTTTACAAAACAGGAAATGATTTTTCTCCCCTATATGGAGGAGAGTCAGCTTGTGTACCAAGAGCCAGCAAACCACACCCAAATCTGGTCCATCTACTGTTATTCTACATAAAATTTTATGGGAACACAGTAATATGTTTTGCTATGAACTAAGTATAGTTGCTTTCAAGCTCCCTGGCAGAAGTGATTGTGACACAGACAAATTGATCCACAAAGTCTAAAGTATTTATTATTTGACCCTTTACAAAAATAGTTTGATAATCTCTGAAACATAAAATTTAGTACTAGCACTTAAGAGGATATCTTATAGGCAGAATGTTTTCTTATTTTATGGATGTTTATAAAAGTCTACTATAAAAATTAACCAGATGAAATTGATTAATTTACTTTTCAAATGGAAATGCATTTTTACATAAACACTCAATTTACCCAGAATATTAAAACATTCAATTTCCAGCTAAATGTAAAATGTTTCCAAGAAGTTTTTCAAGGACACTTAAGGGAGATATAATTCTAAAACAGATTAATGTAGGTTTTGCTTCTTAGAGATTTTTGTTTGTTTTGCTTTCTTTCTTCTTTTTTTTTTTTTTTCCAATTCTCTACACTATTTGGAAAAAGTGTGTCTTTTTAAGCTCACTAGGTAGGAGACATATGTTTTCCCCAAGGGTAGTAAAACTTAGCAGTATTTGTCAGATCACTTTTCACTGGAGACACAACATATAAAATTGTACTTTTATTACCTCTTATGTGCCTTTTACTTCTAAAAGGGCAATTTCTTCTTTGTTTATTAGCACATTGATAATTAATTCATCATAACATACTGCAGTAAAATTACATAGCAAACATTAAGTAGAATTTCATCCACATAAAACAAAAATTTCTTCTTATATATTATATATATATAAACTGAAATACATATATTTCATACATATATTTCATTTGCCACGGTATGGTTTTGGCCTAGGTAAAAGAACTTAAATAAGTTGCAAGATTTACCCAAAATTATAAATAAAAGTGAACTTAAGCATAAAATAAAATCACAATCTTTGTTTCCTCTTACTGTATACTTGTCTTTATGTATCTGGAGCCAAAGTATCACTCACTGAAAAATGTCTCTATCTGGTTTTAATTATTCTTAAAATTCTGAATTATTTTGAAGCTTTGCAACTACTTTCTTATATTAAATGTATTTAAAATACTACAGAATTATTTTATCTTAAGACTTGTCCTCATAGCCTTCTTTTTACTCATATCATTTCACAAAATCATAATCTATTGATTTTTTTTCTCTTATTTCCTCTTTTTTTTTTTTTTTAGAAATAGTCACATTTTTCTCTGTCCCTGAAAGAAATACATTTTCTCTCACAAGTTGTATGAAATAGAAATACATATCATCTTTGCCCTTTCAAACAAGAAAAGGGCAAAATCCTTCAAAGCATTTTTTTCTAATTGCATGGATTTTTCTTTATTTTCCTCTATCAGAAAAGAGTGCAATAAGCTAACCTCCCATAAAGCTAAAGTTCTTTTATGACATTTACTAAATCAACTCTTTCAGACCTCTTGGTCATTATATAATTTACTTTCACTTACTCAAAAAAAAAAAAGTGAGCATTTGCTAGCCTTTAGGCACAGTTTAGACTGTTTGGGACCTCTGTAACTGAAAAGGTGTAATCTTTGCCTTCAAAGCATTTTCAGAGACAGACTGACAACATGACAATATAGGACAGACGGAAATATGATTTTATTTTGTAGACAATAAGAAAGTAAAAACTAATTTTGAGCAAAACATCAATATAATGTAAAACATTACCAGAGTAAAATATGCAATGATGGCTAAAAATGTACCCATAAAACAGAGAATTGAGAGGTAGTGTCTACCTGTCAAATTTAGAAGACAGACCAGAGAGATGAAGTAGAAAGAATAAGAATTATTGCCAGACTATAGGTGTGTTCCTATCTTGTTTCTAACAGCAACAGAGTGCTACTATTACCAACTGGTAAATTTTATGGAGCATTAAATATAAGGTGAAGTTTAAGTAAGGATACTCACTACAGATAATTTATGAGAGTCTGTATTCACACTGGGAGAAGTCACTTGTGTGCATGCAGTTTCCCAGGGATCATTTATGAAAAATGAAGAAGAGTATCTATGATGATATACTGGAGAACATACAAATTTATGAGATGTCAGAGAAAAAAATGTCCTATAACAGAGAGTTACAAGTAGACTCTGTTGTACAGGAGGGAGTATGAAATACAAGCAGGTGACAGTTTTATTAGGAGAATGACTAATTAAATATAGAGAGATAGAAGGGCCACCTGATGACTTATAATGATTAAAAATAAACAAATAAGAAACTGATAGTATATACTTTGGAGGAAAATGTGGAGCAACCGGAATTTTTATTAATTGCTGGTGGGAATGAAAATTAACAAAGTCATTTTGGAAAATATGAGTGTTTCTTGTTGTTTATATATTTTTTTAATTAAACTTAGTCAATCAGTCCAGTAATTAACATTCAGTATTTAGATAAGTGATTTGAAACATATATATAATATTCTTTAAAACTTCTGTAATGCCATTTTTAATTTTAAAACACCAAATTTCGTTTTATTTTATACTTCTCTGAGATAACCAAGATACAGATATGGAAATTAAATTAAAACATTGGAAATACAGTAATCATTTTGGCATAATATACATAAACTTTAACTTTTTTGTACTTGAAGAAAACATTCATTGTTAAACAAAAAATATCATAAATATGTATTATATTACAGTTTTTCAACTGTGTGACAACTGTAATATAATAAATATAAACATAACAAATCAAGAGTAATACAATTTTATTAGCTATTTGAGGATTATTTGAAACAAACATACTTTTTCCTGAGATCCAACTTTTATTATTTCATGCCTAGATAGATTGTTGCCTTCTTGAATCTCTTCAAAGAGTTTTATTATTCTATTTTTTGTGCAAGTACTTCTTTTTTTGTGTGTGTTGTACATATTTAATTCATTTTTTTAATTTTTGCATTACAATTCTTAATACACCATTATACCATAACTTATCATATCTCTGATTATATATAAGGTATGTTGACATCAAATTCACATCTTCATACATGTATATTGTATAATGATAAGGGTCTCCTTTTACCATCTATGCTATTCCCCTTCTCCCTTCCTTTCCTTCCCACCCCTATTCCCTATGTAGAGGTAATCTTCCTCCCTTGATCTCCCTCCCAACCTCATCCCTCCCCACTTATATCAGAGAAGACATTCGGCATTTGTTTTTTTGGGGATTGGCTAACTTCACTTAGCATAATCTTCTCTAATATGCAAGTACTTCTAAAAAACAAAATATTGTCTTTAAAAAAGTACTACACTTCTCAGTCAACATCAATCTGTTACCATTTCTCTACCATATCTAGGTGTTTGCAGTAGTTCAAAATAGCCATAAGTCAAATCCAGTCATGAAACTTATGCACATGTTTTGTAGCGCCTTATGAATGTATTCCCATTAAGTTAAAAATCTCGATCATTTGTGTTAAATTTTTACAATTTAACATTAGAAAACATAATCTGAAATAACATTTTAAGTCATTTTGTGATCTTTCTCCATTTCAAATACTTAATTCCTTTTT
The DNA here is from genome assembly GCF_052094955.1 of Ictidomys tridecemlineatus. Lineage (NCBI taxonomy): Eukaryota > Metazoa > Chordata > Mammalia > Rodentia > Sciuridae > Ictidomys > Ictidomys tridecemlineatus. Next base: position 151,316,773 of record NC_135482.1, on the reverse strand, counting down.
CAGATCCTAAACTATAATTGCGAACTATCCTCTTATTTGTTTTCTTTAGAAATCAAGTTCAGGAAAGGTGATAGTCACAAGATTCTGGTAAATCTGAAGAACAATGATTATCTTAAGAGAATTTGTGAATTCAGGTAAGTTTAACTTTTCACAGATATTAGCATTAATCAGAAAGTTAAATTAATTGTAGGTAGAGATCAAATTGAAAATTGAAGTGACCAAATCTAGTTATAAATTTTATTCCTTTTGTCATCCTTATTCTATAATGGGAAAAATTTGTTCAGAATTTTTGGCTTTAAGATACATGTTGTTTTTACACAAAGAGTTAAATTCAAGGAAATCATGTAGAAAGAAATGGAGTTTATTCTCTATCAGTTTAATACTAAAATGAACAAAATCCATCAAACACTTCATCAATTCTTGAATCTACTGTCTCACTTTACCCAGAGAAGAAATTGTCCACATACAACCTCTGTCATAGAAAGTTGGCTTCTGCTATTTTCACAAACTCATAGTCCATCCTCTAAATACTTAGTTCTGGATTTTAACCATAGGTCTAAGAATCATATAAATGAAATCACTGAAAATAAAACCTCAAATGTGTATTTGTGACATTTGTTTCTAAAATAGAAAAATTCCTTAGGATTCTGAGACAGAAAATATTATACAAACTTGAATGAATGTTTCTTTCTCCCCTGCCCTCATTCCCTTAATAGATCACAGAATATAATATCACTGGATTATATGAACCAAAGAGCTCATCCCCACAACTATCATTTCATTTTCCATATGGAGCATGACAAGCTTCACCAGTCCTTTGGTGATGGCCAGTGGAAAAATCCCTTACGGAGAGAAGTCTCCTTACAAAACATGCTCTGAATAGGTTCAAACAGCTTTAATAATTTGCCTGATGAGTTTGTGCCTACCACTAAGAGACTAGAACATATCATTCTAGACAGTAGTGTAGGAATATATATTATTTCTATGGCAGAACTATCTGGCCAAGAATAAAGTCAAAACAAGGTAAATACATTTTAAGTCTATTACACTTTAAAGCAGCTAAAATTCTGTACTAACATCTGTTTTTGTTCTGCTTTGAAAGACTTTTAATTTTTAATTTTTATTAGTACATTATAGTTATATATAGTATTAAGGTCCATTTTTAGATAATGATACATATATGCAATATAATTTGCTCTATTCAATCCCAAGTACTTTTTCTTTTCATCCGTCCTCCTTTCCCCTTTACCCTTTCCTGTGTTCTACTTGTCTTCCTTCTATTTATTTATAGTTTTTTTAAATTATTGATTTACAGATATATGTAAATGGGAAAGTCCCTGTAGCATCTTCACATGTGTACATAGCAGAGTTTGTTCAAGTTTATTTCATAGTTCTTCCCTTTGCCCACCCGGCCTCAATCTCCCTCTATCGCTTTCCTCTGTTCCACTGATCTGCCTCTGCCTTCTGCCTTCTCTTTTCATGAGACCCACATTTTCCCTCCATATTTTACGCTAGCTTCTGCATATGAGAGAAAACATTTGAACCTTGACTTTGTGACTCTGGCTTACTTTATTTGGCATGATATTCTCTAGTCACATCAATTTACCAAAAATAATCATAATTTCATTCTTCATTATGACTGAGTGCAACTTCATTGTGTATCTATGCCACATTTTTTTTTTTTATCTACTCAGCTATTGGCAGGCATCCAGGCTGGTTCCACAACTTGGCTATTGTGAATTGAACTGTTATAAACATTGATGTGCCTGTTTAACTACAGTATGCTGATTTAGTTCTTTTGGATAAATACTAAGGAGTGGGGTAGGTGGGTCATAAGATGGTGCCATTTCTAGTCTTTTGGGGAATCACCATATTGTTTTCCCAAGTGCTTGTAGTAATTTGCAGTCCCACCAGCAATGTGTGAGTGTACCTGTTTCTCCACAGCCTCACCAGCATTTATTATTACTTGATTATAGTCATTCTAATTGGAGTGAGATGAAATCTCAAAATAGTTTTGATTTGCATTTCCCTTCTAAATGCAAAAAATGCCCTTAAGTTTGCCCTTTTTTTTGGTGTTACAATTTTTTTATTGATTCTGAATGTCAAAAACAAAATTATTTATATGCCTTAATCACAAAATAAAATTCTTACATTTTTGCTTACTCCCATCACTCAGTTAATAAGATGATTTATTATTGCATTCAAATTATGGAAAATATTTTCAAAATGAGGATATCTCATTTATAAGTTAAACTTTTCCTTTCAAATTTGCCTTCCTTCCCCAGTTTCAAGTAACAATTTTGTCTGAAATATTCAGTTCTTGGTATAAAGTTAGTGTTGGTGAAAGTAATGATGGTGATGTTGGTGATGATGGTACAGCCAATGATGGAGGCAATGGTAATAATACTGTGGATGAGTATGTGTTTTACAGAGATTCACAGACAACCTCAGAGATTTGGAGTTGTAATTCCTCATTTGCTCAACTCCCATAATGTTACTACTCTGAAATCTGATGTTTCTATTTTCTAACTTCCATATTTTAAACTTTCTTATTTCTCATTTTCACTTAACTCTTCCAACTTTACTTAGCATCTTTCAATATATTTTCAGGTATAAAATATAAAAAAATGTGATCTAACAAACTTTGTTTTTTTATTTTTGTTTTGGTATCAGGGATGGGGATTGAACTCAGGGGCAATCCCTGAGCCACACCCCAGTCCTATTTTGTATTTTATTTAGAGACAGGGTCTCACTGAGTTGCTTAGTACCTTGCTTTTGCTGAGGCTGGCTTTGAACTCATGATCCTCCTCTAAGTCTCCTGAGCTGCTGGGATTACAGGTGCAATCACAAAAACATGAAAAAAATAATTAACCCAAAGTATCATAAAAAGTGTTTATTTTTTGAAAAGGCATATTTGTTCATCCTAATTTTCTGAATCTTGATCAATTTGGAAAGATGAATTAAAGAACATATTTTAAAAATGTATTTTTTAAATAATGCAAAATTTACCCAAATCAATATATAATGAATAGAATCATTACTGTGTAGATATCAAATATACTTAGAATTAATGTATCTTTTTACATGAACTCTCATAGTCATTAAAATAAGATGTGATAAAATATGAGTGAATAAAGGAAGGTCTAATCAAGATAATGTGGTTTACTCCTGATTCTGATGCTAACCACATTATAGCAACAGCTTTTCTCTATTTCTCCTCTATGGACTTGTTTACATAACAATTAACAGATGTTTAGGGAAATATTTAAACAGTTCATATTGGCAAGAACAGTAGGTTACAACAAAAAAGCATTGTTCTTATTCTAGCAATAACATAGCTGTTCAATATTTTCCAATCCTGTAGAGAATATTTTTAAACCTTGTAGTTGGTGTCAGGCTCATGCGTGTCTTCCTTGTTAACTCTAGACCTATCCATTTAACATGAGAAAGAACAAGTCATTGTCAGTTTACAAAAAGGCTCTGTATTAGGTCTGTGATTGGAAATTTGACACTCAAACAAAGTCCTATTTTGTTCTAAAAATTTCCCCTGAAATTATATTAAATGTGCACTAAGTAAAATACTGTGATCTTAAAATTATGTCTTACAAGTGGGTCAATGTTTAAGAAAATGATTCTTGTAAATAGAATATATAATATATTAATAGAAGCACACTTCAGATTTGAGAACATAGGTAGAGACCACTTCAGTTCCACTAAGGAGCCAGACACCTGGCTGAGTAAAAGACAAGAGGATTGATTTTGTGGGACGTTAAAGGAAAAAATCAGGTGCAGATTCTGCAGCCTAGTGCTGACAATAAATCAGGCTTGATAATTTAGACATAGAATAAAAGAAAATGTACACTACAGATAATTATCTGTAACAGCATAAATACTCATTCTAAAACTGGAATAATAATAAGAGCTCTGACCTAATCTTTCTTTTTTTATACTAAATTATTTATTTATTCTAATTTGTTATATATGATGGCAGAATGTAATTCATTTCATATTACACATATAGACCACAGTTTTTCAAGTCACTGGTTGTACACTAAGTATTTTCACACTATTCCTATCTACAAACATGTACTTAGGTAATGATGTCCCTCTCAGTGCACCATCTTTCCTACCTCCATTCCCCCTCTCTTTCCCTCCTTCCCCTTTTTCCTATCTAAAATTTCTCTATTCCTTCCATGCTCCCCCTGCAAATCCCACTATAAATCAGCATGCACATATCAAATAAAACATTTGGCCTTTGGTTTTCTGGGATTGGCTTACTTTGCTTAGCATTATTTTCTCTAACTCCATTTACCTGCAAATGCCATGATTTTATCCTCTTTTAATGCTGAGTAATATTCCATTATGTATACACCAAAGTTTCCCTATCCATTCATCTACTGAAGTGCATCTAGATTGGCTCCACAATTTAGCTGTTGTGAATTGTGCTGCTATAAACATAGAGGTGGCTATGTCCCTGTAGTATGCTTTTTTAAGTTCTCTGTGTATAAACTGAGGAGTGGGATAACTGGGTCAAAATGTGGTTTCATCCCAAGTTTTCCAAGGGTTCTCTATACTGCTTTTCAGATTGGCTGCACCAATTTGCAATCTCACCAGTGTGTCTTTTTCCCCACATCTTCACCAACACTTGCATTGTTGGTTGCATTCTTGATAGCTGCCGTTCTGACTGGAGTGAGATGATAATCTAGAGTGAGATGATGATTTGCATTTCTTTAATAAATATGAAGCCAGAATTAGACAGGCAGTCAGTATACATAGGTAAATCTCTCGAGTCAGGTTGGGTCAAGGAGGCCAATCTTGAGTGAGTCTGAGAAGTTGGAGACTGTCCCCTGAGGGATCTTATCAAGAACCTGCCCCTGCTCCAACCTGTTGCCAAGGTAATGTGTACCAGAAATTTCCCCTCCCTACAGGGAGCTATAAGGTTGTTAATGTGTTCTTGTCTACTCCACCCTGCCTTCCCCCTTCAGCCCACCTATTACCCACCATTTGGCCCTCCCATCAAGTATTCCTCAGCCTAGTCAGGTCTGCAGGAAGGAGAAAGATAAGCATGGGAAAGCAGAACAAAGGAAGCCTAGGATATATAAAAAGGGCAGAACACCTAGCCTCTTGGGATACCAGAATACCAGCTATGGCCCCCTTCTTCCTCACTGGAGAAGTCTCTGTTACCCATTTTTAAATGAACCCTGCTTCATACACTTTCCTTGGTGGGCTTCTCTAATGTTCAAACTTCAACATGTGGGGAAGCAGGACTCATCACTGATAACAGATAACTGGAGGAATCAGCTAGATATGTTGAACATTTTTTCATATATTCGTTGATTGATTGCATATCTTGTTCTAAGAAGTGTCTATCTAGTTCCTTGGTCCATTTATTGATTGGGTTATTTGGGGGGTTTTTTTGGTGTTAAGGTTTTTGATTGCTTTATATATCCTAGAGATTAGTGCTCTATTTGATATGCTTGTGGTAAAAATTTGCTCCCATTCTGTAGGTTCTATATTCACTTCAATGATTGTTTCTTTTGCTGAGAAGAAACTTTTTAGTTTGAATCCACCTCATTTATTGATTCTTGGTTTTAATTCTAGCACTATAGGAGTCTTACTAAGGAAGTTGGGGACTAATCAGACATGATGGAAATTGGGGCCTACTTCTTCTAATAGACACAGTGTCTCTGTTTTAATTCCTAGGTCCTTGATCCACTTTGAGTTGAGTTTTGTACATGGTGAGAGATAGGGGTTTAATTTAATTTTGTTGTATATGGATTTTCAGTTTTCCCAACACAATTTATTGAAGAGGCTATCTTTTCTCAAAGTATGTTTTTGGTGTCTTTGTATAATATAATATAACTGTAATTATTTGGGTTAGTCTCTGTGTCCTCTATTCTGTACCATTAGTCTACAAGTCTATTTTGGTGCCAATACCAAGTTGTTTTTGTTACTATTGCTCTGTAGTACAGTTTAAGGTATGGAATAGTAATCCCACCATCTTCTCTCTTCTTGTTAAAGATTGCTTTGGCTATTATGGAACTCTTATTTTTTCCAGATGAATTTCAGGATTGCTTTTTCTTTTTCTATGAGAAATGTCATTGGGATTTTGATTGGAATTGCATTGAATCTGTATAGTGATTTTGGTAGTATAGTCATTTTGACAATATTGAGTCTGCCTATCTAAGAACAAGGTAGATCTTTCCAACTTCAAAGGTCTTCTTTAATTTCTTTCTTTAGAGTTCTGTAGTTTTCATTGTAGATGTCTTTCACTTCTTTAATTAAGTTAATTCTCAAGTATTTATTTTATTTTATTTTATTGAGGCTATTGTAAATAAGGTGGTTTTCCTAGTTTCTCTTTCTGAGGATTTGTCACTGATGTACATAAATGCCTTTGATTTATGGGTATTATTTTATATTCTGCTACTTTGATGAATTCATTTATTAGTTCTAGAAGATTTCTGGTGGAATTTGTTGGGTCTTCTAGGTATAGAATTATATCATCAGAAAATAGTGATAATTTGAATTCTTCTTTCCCTATCTGTATCCCTTTAATTTTTTTCATCTGTCTGATTGTGCTAGCTAGAGTTTGAAGAACTATGTTAAATAGAAATGTTGAAAGAGGGCATGCCTATCTTGTTCCAGTTTTTAGAGGGAATGCTTTCAATTTTTCTCCATATAGAATAATGTTGGTCTGGGGCTTAGCATAGATAGTTTTTACAATGTTGAGATATGTTCCTGATATCCTTAGTTTTTCTAGTGTTTTGAACATGAAGGGGTACTATATTCTGTCACATGCTTTCTCTGCATCTATTCCAAACACATTCTATGAGGCCAATATTATTCTGATTCCAAAACCAGACAAAGACACATTAAAGAAAGAAAACTTCAGACCAATATCTCTAATGAATATAGATGCAAGAATTCTCAATAAAATTCTGGCAAATCAAATATAAAAATATATCAAAAAGATAGTCAACATGACCAAGTAGTGTTCATCCCAGGGATGCAAAGTTGGTTCAACATATGGAAATCAATAAATGGTGTAATCTTATTGTAGTATTAATCTTCACTGGCCTAATGATTAGTGATCCTGAACTTTTTTTTCACAAATAAATTGACCATTTGTATGACTTCTTTTGAGATATTTCTGTTCAGATTCTATGTTCATTTTTTAAATTGAGGTATTAGCTATCTTTTTACTCAGCTGAGTTCCTTATGTATTGTGTATATTAACCCTAAAGGACGTAATATCATCATGGATGGCATGCAAGTATGTTCTCCCACTCTGTGGGTTGGTTGACTTTCCATCTTTTAATTTTTTTCCACCAGAAACTTTTAGTTTTATATATTCTCATTTGTCTATTTTTGGTTTTGTTGTCTGTGCTTTGGAGGTCCTATGTGAAATATTATCTCCCAGGTCAAAATTTTAGAGAATTTTCCTGTTTTCTTTTAGTAGCTTTTCAATTTCCAATAAGAATAACAAATATCAAAAGAGTTAATTTGTTAGCTAACATTGTCAAGGATGCAGACAAAGGGGAATCCTGTACACTAAATGTGGGAAGATAAATTAATATACCCTCTGTATAAAACATTATGGGGTGCCTCACAAAGCTAAAAATAGAGCTGTATGCTTCAATAAATACATAATAGGCAAGATAGGGAGTCATTCTAAGAGACCAAAAACAGATAAATTCATAAAGAAATGTTGTGTAAATGCATGTTGTAATACTATTCAGCCTTTAAAAAGAAAGAATTGTTTTGTATGTGACAACACAAATGAACTTGGATGACTTTATGTGACATAAAATAAGTCAGGCACACACATACGCACACAAAAAAACCCACTACATAATCTCACTTATATATACAATTTTTTAAAAATGTTGAATTTGCCAGGCATAGCCATACATGCCTGTAATCCCAGTGGCTCAGGAAGCTGAGGTAGGAGGATGGTGAGTTCAAAGCCAGCCTTAGCAAAAACAAGGCACTAAGCAATTCAGTGAGATCCCTTTTTTAAATAAAATACAAAATAGGGTTGGGGATGTGGCTCAGTGGTTGAGTGCCCCTGGGTTCAATCTCTAATACCAAAAATTAAAAAAAAAATGTTGAATTCATACAAATATAGAAATACAAAGTAGAATGGTTGTTACCATATCTGAGGAAAAAGGAAGCAATGGAATGGAGTAGTTGTTAGTCAAGGGCTAGGACGTTTCAGTCAGGTGGAATAAGATTTTTTGATCTATTGGTGATTGCTTTCAATGAGAGTCTAAATATATTTCAAAACAGCTAAGAATAAATTTCAAATATCTCACTATCAAAAAAATAAATAAAATAAAATAACCAGAAATAGTGGTGCACACTTATAATTCCAGTAACTTTGGAGGATGAGGCAGAGGATCCTTGGTTCAAAGTCAACTGGGACAACTTAGTGAGACTTATCTCAGAATTGAAAAACAAGAAATAAAAAGGACTGAGAATGTAGTTTTCTTAGTTGACATAAGGCTCTGGACCCAAAACCCAGCATTGTAAAAATTAAAGAATAAAATAAGTAAATGAAGTGATGGATTAGTTGATTAGCTTGATTTAATCATTCTACATTTCTGTATATTTCAAAAGATTGAATCACCCCTCATAAATATATACAATTATGTTATATCATGTGAAAATTATATTAATTGGAAGATCTGTGAATGAGTTCTTACAATTTGTCATTTTTTGTTCCGTTAACTTTATATATATTGTATTATTTAACTTTCACTAAACACTTAGTTTGAGAAGGCTGAACTATAAAAACAACTTCTGATATTTAGTGATTTAGACTACAAAAATTAATTTGTTTTCATATAACACTGCAGATCAATCAGGCTGAACTGCACAGAGTTATTCAAGAAATCAGTCTCTATCATCTTTAACTGATGGTTTCTGAAATCATTGTTATCGTTTTCATTCCACTTAGTCAAAAAGGAAAGGATTATGGTCCAGGACTAGAAGTGGCATATAGCATCTCCATTATACCCCATTGAGTTTTATCCCAACTCAGTTACCAACGAGATGGAAAGAACAGGAAGACAGGATCATGGTGTGCATTAAGGCACTGGGTGGTTCAAGAAGAGCCTGGAGACAATAATGAAGACTAGATCATTCAGGGTGTTAGGAGATCTTACCAATCATGTTAATGAATTTTTAATTTTAAGAACAATGAACAATGGAATTTTAACAAAAGATGGTATCCAAATTTTTACATTTTAAAATATTGCTCCAACTTTCTTTAAAACAAATGTTTTATTTGAGAACAATTTTAAATTTATAGAAAAATTGTACATAAAACAGAGGTTCTATATATCTCAAACCCAGTTTTCCCTATTATGAACTTGTAACATTAAGATGGTATATTGATAAAAATTAATGAAGTCCAAATTATCAAATTTTTCATGTTTGTACTTGCTCAATCAATAAATCATATATACATAGATTTTTCTCCTATGTTATCTTCTAGATATAATCTTGAAGAATAAAATCAGATATTTCAGTTTGGATAGAAATAATGTCTTATAATAGTTTTGTGATATTGAAAAGAGAAAAGTGAACATATTTGATATATGTCCATCTGCTGACGAACTATTATTGTGTATCTGTTCATTACCCAAGATAATTAAGCACTAATATAAGCAGGCACTTAATTACTTGTAATCATAGAGTAACATGACAAAAGATGAATACATGAAATTTATCAGAGTTTCCAAAATTACCATGTTAATTTTGCTTTTCACTGTATAAAATGTAGGTGCCTGGAGGCCTAACGGACAGCAATCTTTTCTTGGAAAGCTTCGATTCATGCTTCCAGAACAGATTGGAAAATGTAGCTGATCCTTCTCAATAACTTAGAGAGAATTTGTAATTTTTCTTGATGAACTTTAGGAACTGTGGTTATTATTTATTATTCTTTTCTAGAATTGCTTCCCTGGAACTATTTTAACTATTGACAAATATGTTAATTTTGTAACTTCCATATTATAAAGGTTTTGAGACAAGAGCCAAACAAGAAAGAAGAGGAAAAGTACTAACTGTGAGAAAATGTATTATGGATATACATGGGTCTCTCATTTACTAGTAAATTTAATACATTATAGGAAAACTGTTGGAGGTTCTCAAATTTGACATTTTTATGTCTAATGAACAAATACTTACCATTATTTTAATTAGTGTTCATCAGACATGTGATGTCCATTATTTTGAAAAATTTATGCTCAGAGATAACATTAAACATTTAATTATAAACAATGAAGAGAAAATAAGCAGGAATATAATGAGATCAAAATAACTTAGGAGAAAATTAATATGGAAGACTAGACTAGTTAAAGCAGGGAGATGGTTCAGCATCAGCTTAAATAATATAGAGAAACATCCTCCAATGTTATACATAACAGGAGATGGTCAGGAAATTCATCCAATTTTGTTACTTATTTTTTTTTTGAGCCTCTAAGATACACACACACACACACACACACACACACACACACACACACACACATATATATATATATATATATATATATATATATATATCAGGTAATCTGAAAGGTAAATTGGCACAATTATCCAAATAATTATTGACTAAAATGTATTCTTCTCATAGCATTTAACCAGTTGATTATGGGGTTTTTTTTTTCCAACATTTCTTTTCTTTTTTCTTCCTTGGGGTTAATTTTATGCATTCCCCTTCCCCAACACTGATGAGCATTATTTATGTTTTCACAATAAATACACACTACTAACTAATATCTATTAGGTATGAAAAATAAAGAAAAATAAGAAAAATATATGCTTCTTTCATCCCACTCACATTGTGTAGTTTTAAATTTCAAAAATTTTCAGTTCAATAGGAAAATAATTTTCTCCCTTAACTTTCATTCAAATATGTTTATTAAAAAAGATTTGACTTTTAAACTTACTAGCAAAATGTCTGTATGTTTTAGTTTTTTTTTATTTTTGAACAGTGGCAACTTAATGAGAAAATGACTTTAAGACAGGGTATGACTCTAATCAATCATATATAATAATTATTTGTCTTATTATGGCAACTTGAAAAAAAGTTTTGTTTTTGTCAAACATCCTAATGTGTTCATTAATAGCTTTCCAAGATTCAAACATAGGAGTAAAAAGGGGGAAAATCATGTATATGTTATACTATTTATATATATATATATATATATTAAAAATATGTTTAAAAAACTTGATTCTAGGGATTGAAGTTGTGTTTCAGTTGTAGAGCACTTGCCTAGTACATATGAGACAGTAGTTTGGATCCTCAGAACTACATGAAAAATCAATGAATAAAATAAAGGTAATTTTGTCCATTTACAACTAAAAAAAAATTCAAAACTCTATTCTAAAAAATAATTTTAAAAGTAAAGGGGCAGCATTAGAAATCAATGGTGAAGAGACACTTTCTATACTAATTTTAGAGAGATTTACTGGAAATTAATCTATCTTCACAAAAAAAAAACAACTTTAAAATAAAGTACCAATGTTAAACAGTTTTAGACAGATTATTTGCTACTATAATCACAAAACCTGAAAAACAATGTTAACATAGAAAATTTTATTTAGGGGTTCACCATTTTAGAAGTTGTAGTTCATAAATGGAAGCTGGTTCCATTTATCTGGGCTTGAGATGAGGCAGAATATATTCAATTTTTATATTGTTCAATCTCTGTCCTGGGTAGCACCATTGCCATCCATTTTTATGTTCTTGTCCTACAATTGCCTTCCATATTCTCTGGATATTTTCCTTGGATCCGTCCCCTGAGGCTTGTCATTCACACACTCATTCATTGGTGAGTTCCTACTGTATGTTATACATTGTTCTGTATGCTAGTGAGAGCAGATGCAGGCCTGGGACACTAGACTAGGAGGGTCACAGGTAAAGGAAGAATTCTCAAAGCCTCCTGTGTGGATTTGTCTCTGTGTCTTCTATTCTGTACCATTGGTCTTCTTGCCTATTCTGGTGTTAATATCGTTCTGTTTTTGTTACTAGAGCTCTGTCACATAATTTAAGGTCTGGGATCGTGATGTCTCCTGCTTTATTTTTTCTCAATAAAGATTGCTTTAGCTATTCTGGGATTCTTATTGTTCCAAGTGAATTTAATGACAGTTTTTTTTTCATTTCTATGTAGAACATCATTGGAATTTTCACAGGAATTGCATTCAGTCTGTGTAGTGCTTTTGGTAGTGTGAGTATTTTGACAATATTAATTCTGCCTATCCAAGAACAGGGGAGATCTTTCCATCTGTCAAAGTCTTCCTCAAACCCACATAAATACAGTTACATCATGCTAGACAAAGGTGCCAAAAACACACACTGAGGAAAAGATAACATCTTCAACAAATGGTGATGGGAAACTGAAGTTAACCCTTATCTCTCACCCTGCACTAAAATCAACTTAATGTGGATCAAAGACATAGGAATTTGACCAGAAACCTTGAACATTCTAGAAGAAAATGTAGGCCCTACACTTCAACATATTGGCTTAGAGACTGACTTCCTCAGAAAGGATTCTAAAGCAGACAAAAAATAAAAATAAAAAATCAATAAATGGGATGGCATCCAACTAAAAATTTTCTTCACAGCAAAGGAAACAATTAAGGAGACAATTGAGAGAGCCTACAGATTCAGAGAAAATCTTTACCACCTGCACCACATATAGGCCATTAATTTCTAGAATATACAAAGAACTCAAAAAGCCTAACACTGAAAAGACAAATAACACAATCAATAAATGGGTAAAGGAACTGAGCAGACCCTTCTCAACAAATGGTCAACTAATATATAAAAAATACAAATGACCAACAAATATATTTTAAAAAGTTAAACATCTATAAGGCAATTAGAGAAAAGCAAATTTAAACTACACTGAGATTTTTATCTCCAGTCAGAATGACCACACTCAAGTACACAAATAACAAATGTTGGCAAGAATATGGGGAAAAGGGAATGATCATACATTGTTGGTGGGGCTCCAAAATGATGCAACCGCTCTAGAAAGCAGCGTGAAGATTCGTCAAAAAACTTGAAATGGAACCATCATTTGTCCCAGTTATCCCATTCCTCAGCATATATCCAAAGGGCTTACAATCAGAATAATACAGTGACTCGGCTACATCAATGTTTAAAGCAGCACAATTCAAACTACCTAAGCTATGGAACCAGCCTTGATGCCCATCAAGAAATAAATGGGTAAAGAAGTCATGGTACATATTCACAATGGAGTGGTACTCATCCATAATGACTCAGAAGAATGACTTCATGACTTGTGCCAGTAAATGTATGGAACTGGAAACTATCATGTTAAGCGAAATATGTCAATCTCCCAAAATCAAATGTTTTCACTCATATGTAGAAGATAAACTGCAATGAAGCCCAGGAGGGGAAAAGAAGAAGATCAGAAAAACGAGACAAAGGGGAACAAAAATGAGAGAGAGGAAATAGGAAAAAGAAACACAGTAGAATATATCTGACATAATTTTCATATGTGCTCACCCACAAGAATGGGGTCCTCATTAGAATAAGATATATTCCATGCTTGCATCAATTTATCAAAATGTATTCTACTATCATGTGTAACTAAGAAGAACCAATTAAAGAAAAAAACAAACTCCTAGTGTGTTCTCTGGATGCATAAAGTCTCAGTTTCCGTACCTTCATTTGCTTTTCCAGCATATTCCTTAATAATTATTAAATCTTTCTACTTGGCTATTTTTGTAAATCCCATGACATCAACATGTTTAAAAAAACATGTAGAATAAATAACCATGTGTCTTAAAGTTAACTAAATACTCCTTTGGCCAGGCTGGCTCTGCCTCAAATAAAAACATCATTACTGACCTAGTCAAGGAATATGATACTTGAGGAATTAATGTATACTCTATTTTGGATCAATCTCATCCTCAAATTAATAGTTTGTGTTAATTCCTAAAACAGTAAAATTTTTTTGCTTTTTGTAATCATCATTATGACCCAATTTAGTCTCCTGTTGTTTCCTACCTGAACTACCAAATACTATTTTGGCTGAAAACTGTGAACCTCATCTCTGTACAATCCTCTCCATTCTCTGTGTAAAGCCAAACAAATTTCTAGTACACAAATTTATTAAAGTTATCATATTCAGTAAGAATTTAAAAAGTTCCAAGTACTATCCCTGGTAGATACTTGAAATTCATATATGATAACTTTGAATTTCCTTTTGCTTATATGATAGTATTTCTTAAAGTGTGGTCCATAGAAACTGAGAACCTGGAAGACACTTTCAAGAGGGTCTCTAAGGTCAAAAATGTGTGCATAATAATATTAGAAGACATCTTCTTCTTCCACTCTGTTAACATTTACACTGATAGTGGGAAAGCAATGATGGATTGAACTGCCTGTTCCTTGGCACAATTAAAGCCAATGCCACCAAGGTGTTTTAAGAATCATTATAGTGTTATACCCTCAGTTATTTTGAAAAAGTGGCAGCTTCATTGACTCACTTAAGAACATCCTTGATAAAGGAAAACAAATTCTCATTTTATTATTAAATCTTGATCCTTGAAGATCATTTATTCTGCACGAAAAAATGGAATTAAACATAAAGAAATGCTTCTGCATGCCAAGTGACAATTATCTGGAGAAAAACACAGGTTATTACTTACAGTTTGAGCTGAACTTACTACTTTCTTGCTGGGCACATTTTTTATTTGAAAAAGTGACGGAGAACTAAACTATTCAGACCTTGATATTTGGAAGGCTTTTTCTCATAAACAGACACTCCAAAGAAAACAAAAGACAGTAACAAATACTAATGTTAAAATATGTGCATTTTAATTGAAAATTCAAATTTTGGAAAATTTGCATCTTTCACATCTTTTCAATAATTAAAAACTATAGAGCAAAGGTTAGTGACTTTATTAGTGATGATATTTTTTTATTCTACATTAAAATATGTGAATACATAGAAAATCTGCATATTTCAATCAAATATCATTAAATAAAAGTTTTAACAGTTTATCAGTTTTAAATTCTACTATGGAAACTATCCAGCTAAATTATGCAACTAAACTAATTCTCTTCAGGATCATGAGTCCTTTTGAAAGTTTAAGGAGTTGTTGAGATGAAAATGCTTTTATCTATAGGATCAAGTCCAGGTTCTTATAATAGTATTGCTGTTGCTTCTTTCCCTGTACGTTTCAAGAGTGCCTCCTGTACAGTAAATACACTCATCTCTACCAAAATGACTCGTCCCTTTGTGCCTCCTTGTCTTCTTTCACCATCCTCCTCCTGCACATGAATTCCTTTAGTTGCTTTACCAGAGGCTTCTTCATCTTCTAGCTATACTACAAAAAAGACAAAAGCATGTCTTTAAGTGTTACCTTGTTCCTGTTGTATCCTGTACCCTATTCAACTATAGAATAAGTGTTTTTTCATGCATTCCCTCTATACCCAGTTTCCAATGGCTTTTCTTCTTTTTGCTTTTGTCTGTATCTATTAGTGAAATGTGAGCCACTGAAAATAAAGTTTGTCGCATTTTACTCAGTTTTTTGGTTTTTTGTTTGCTTGTTTTTAACCACTGCTTGGGTATTTGTCACATAACTGTTGAAAAGGAAACTACTGAGTTTTATTGGTAAATCCTTTCCAGAGCTGAGACAGTGCATCAACATTTCTTTAAAAAATAAAAACAAAAATAATATTACATGGAAGATGGAGGCACCATTCCAAGGCTATAGTAGCTATAACTTTATTTTGTGATTGGTGATATGTGATTTCTTAGTATTTATGCTTATGAGTGTTCACGTGCAATATGTTGAAGTTTCTTATCTTCGGCACTATGAATTCTAGAGTTGTGTTATTTGTTCTTTATTTCTAAATGCTATTGAAATCAAAGAATTACACAAATCTTCATTATGTGCACACTCTTTTCTACTTATTGATTCTCTCATAGAAAGAATTCTAGTTGCTGATTGAAGTTACACACAATACTATCTTTTATAAGATGCAATTGTAGCTCACACTGAACTGGAGATCTATTTATGTAGAGACCTACATTACCTATAAAAGAACTTTAATATGTATGTATGAGTCAGATATTTTTGCAGCTGTGAGTAAAGGATCTGACCAGAACAACTGAAGAGGAGCATAAGTTTATTTAAGGGCTCATGGTTTCAGAGGTCTTTGTCTATAGAAGGCTAGCTCCATTATTCACTGCTTGAAGTGAGGCAGAACATCATAGTGGAAGAGTATGGCAGAGGGAAGCAGCTCACATGAAATTAGGAAACAGAGAGAGAGAATACACTCTCCAGATAAAAAATAAATACCCCATATCCACGCCCCCAGTGAACCACTTCCTCTTGCCACAACCCATTTGTCTCCAGTGACCACTCAGTTAATCCCATCAGAGATTAATTCACTGATTGGGTTAAGGCTATAACCCAATCATTTCTTCTATGAACTTCTTGCATTGTCTCTCATGTGAGTTTTTGGGGGACACCACATCTAAACCATAACAACTCATGTGTACAAGATCATTTATCAATGATCTAGAAAATTCATAATTTTAAGTATCTGGTGGCTGATGTAGTGGAGTACGTGATAGAACTTTCCAGGTGCAAAGATTATAACTTTTGTTATTAGAAAATGTATACATGGCTTTTTTTTTTCTTTTTTTCTTTTTTTTTTTTTTTTAGCTTTTCTAACATTCATGTACCACACTCCTATGGAAGTCCTCTTGATTTTTCTCTGGTGATTGTTCATCCCTCACTCTTAGTTTTTGGATGTAAGTCAACTCTGTTGGAGTTGACTTACATCCAAATTACTAGACCCCATGACACAGACCTGGTGCATGGGAGCACCACATGGTCGACAGCAGTAATTCAGGGTTAGTCAAGAAGAACCCTCAAGAGTTTAAGCCAAGTAAAGAAGAACATTACAAGAACTATTTCTTGAAATATTAGGATAAACTTACACTCAAGTTGTAAAAATCATAGGATAAATTCCTGAAGTTGTTGATGGCTATTTAAATAACATTTGCCAAGTGCCTGGGTGAAAATTATGCCAAAGAGGTAAGCCAAGCCATGAGATGAAGACAAATTTATTCCTAATGAATTATCTCAACCTCTACATACAATTGTTTAAGCCAAAATAATCCTAAAACTTCCTGTTTGCATGAGGAAGTTAATCATGCTATTTCTTAAAGATAGTTTAATTGGGTTTTTATTCTTTACTGTATGTTTAACAGATACAGTAAAATTAACTATTCTTTAAGGTCAATATTGACAAAAATATATCATAAAACTGACAGATGAGTTTATAATATATATCATGACCTCATTAAGAATACCAGTGATTATGTTGTAGACAAACACCATAACTGGAGCAATACAATTTAATTTCCAAAACAGACATGCTAAATTTATTAACCTATTTTCTCCCCCAGTAACTTCATGTTCAATTCAGAAACCAAAATAAATGTCAGTTAATTGAAATACAAATTACAATTAAATTATAATGTAATTCCTAATTATTTTTAGTGTGTCCTTTTTATATTGAGAAGAGAAAGCAATTTTAGTACAGTGTATCATTAGTTGCTAAATTTTCTAAATAATGAATAAAAAGACTCTTGTAAAAATGATATAATAATGATAATGTATATCTTTGTTAGTCTCTAGCTTGCTGATCTCTAAGTACAAGCAGCAAATGCAATATTTTCTAGAATTTTGTTATAAATTATACTAAAAAGATGTAATGTAGAAACCTAAATCTATATTTGTTTCTATAATTCTCCATTTATTTTATCATGTATAAAACCTTAAGTTTTTATTTTAATCACTAACTGCACAAATTTTGCATAAAACATATGTTACACAAAATATGTAGAACCGCCTTGTACCAAATTTGGCAAGAAAAAGAATGGTGTTTTTCTTATATCATAAATAATGCTTGTTGAGCTGGGTTGTGGCTCAGAAGTAGAGCAGTCACCTAGCATGTGTGAGGCACTGAGTTCGATCCTCAGCACCACATAAAGTAAAATAAAGACATTGTGTCTGCCTATAACTAAAAAATAAATATAAATAAATAAATAATGCTGGCCTCTTTAAGATTTTATTTATACGCACGCAATAACCAGATTTGTGAATGTTTTTTCCCTCCTTGTTAGGTTAATAAAATATAGTTATAAAGCAAAAAAAATATGTAGCTATGTATATATATTTTTTTCTTAATTAGAGCAAAATACCAGATACCTCATTGTGGAAAAATACATATCTAAATTATGTGAATGGTAGAATATAAAGTCTACATACCTTGTTTGGAACACATAATAAACTCTTGGAAATTTAAGCAGGCTTTAAAGTTCTATTTTATTTTGACAAGAGATGAAAATTCTACAAAATATTTCAAATTTAAGTAAACTTCACAAACATTAAGTCAACCATTTTAAGGTATGCAGTTCATTGGTACTAGATGCAATCACAATGTTCACAATCAGCAACTGTCTAATTTCAAAGTTGTTCACTGAACCATTAAAAATAAAATGACACACCCTTTAGAAAATCATCCACATCCCTTGCCCACCCCTAGTAAAAGCGATCACACACATTGTGCTACCTGTAATATCTGACTTTTTTCACATAGCACAATGTTTTCAAACTTCATTCAAGGTGTATCACGTCAGAACTGTTTATCTCAATGACAATTAACAATCTATTGTATTTAAACTCCACAAATTACTTATCTGTTCATCATTGATGGGCATTTAGTTTGCTTCTATCTTTTGGCTATTATTTAAAAAATTGCTGCTATAATTATTTGTGTTTGAATTTCTATGTAGACATAATTCTTTCTTTCTCTTGGGTACAAAAAATAGGAATGGAATTGCTGGGTCATATGGCAATCCCATGCTTAACTTTTTGAGAAACAGTAGATTGTTTTCCACAGTGGTTAAACCATTTTACATTTCTATCAATGTATTTCTTTTTCCTCTCTACCTTTGCCAATACTAATTTTCCAGTTTCTTGATTAAAGTCATCATAGTGGCATGAAGCAGTATCATATTGCAATTTCAATTTAAATATCATTAATAACCAAGGATGTCAGGTGCTGTTTCATGTTCTTCTTGCCATTTGTATACCTTCTTTGAAGAAATGTCCATTTCATCCTTTTGTTCATTTTTTATTGGGTTTGTCTTTGTCATTGAATTGAAAACATTCTTTATATATCCTGGCTATTAAGCACATCTACATATGATATATAATTTGGAGTTTTATCTGTCTTTCTTTCACAAACTTGATGATATTATTTGATGTACAGATATCTGAATTTTTATGCAGTCCCATTTTGTTATGATTTCAGTGTCAAACATAAATAAGCATTCATTGCCAAATTTGAGGTCATGAATATTTACCTCATATTTTCGTCTAAGAATATTCATAATCATATCATCAATAAGTACAGTTTTACTTCATCCTTTCCAATTTGGATGCCTTTATTTTTGTACCTGATCGTAAAGTCACCAAGCTGGAAACAAGGACCCGTCTGTGTCTCTACCAAGGATCCATCTAGAGAGGCTGAGGCAGAAGGATTGCACATTCAAAGCCAGCCTGGGTGATTTAAGAAAACTCCATTTCAAAATAAAATAAAAAGGGTCAAAGATATAGACCAGAGATAGAGAGCTCTTCTAGTGGGCTAGAAGCCCTGGATACTGCCAAAGAAAAAAGGAAAAAAAAAGTAACCTGTGTGATTTTCATATATGTCCCTTATCATAATGAAAAAAAAAACTGATTTCTAATCCTAGTTTGTATAGTGTTTTAATCATCAAAAGGTGTTGTCAAATAATTTTTCATCCTCCAATGAGGTGATCATGTGATTTTTTTCCTTCCCTTTATTTTCTGAATATAGTATAGTACTTAGGTATATTTTCTTTTGTTGAAATAGTCTTAAATTACTGTGAAGATCTATTTGGTCATGGTATATAAATCTTTTAATGTGCAGCTGCATTCAGTTAGCTACTTTTCTTGTTGCTGAGGATTTTTATAGTTACATTTATGAGGAGAATTGGTTCTTGGTTTTCTTCTGATTTTTTTTTTGTCAGAATAATGCTAGTCTGATAAAATGTGTTACAAATTGTGCCCTTCTCTGATATTTTTTTGAACGAGTTTACTATGATGTTCATTATTCTTTGAATATTTGGTACAACTCATCAGTGAAGGCATTTGGTCCTAACTTTTTTTTCTTTAGAGGTTTTTGACTACTGATTTATTCTCTTTATTTTTATAGGACTTTTAATAACTTTTATTTCCTTTCATTTTTTTGTTCATTTTAATATCTTTTACCTCCTTTCATTTTTTGTTCATTTGTTGTGCCTATTATTGGGGTGCAGTCAGCCTTTCAACATGAGCATACAGTATGATGTGTTGATGACATCAGGACAATTAGTTCCTCCTCCTTATCATTTCTGTATGTTTGGAGCTTTCAGGATCCTCTCTTCCAGATTATCATAAAATATGTAATAGGATATGACTATCATCTCACTACAGTGCAGAACACAACAACCATTCCTCCTTTCTCACTGGGTTTTGGTTCTCATTACCCAACCTCTCTTTATCTACCCTACCACATACTTTTCCCAGTCTCCAATACTTACTATTCTTTACTACTCTACATTTGGACCACTATTTTTTAGCTTTCACATGTCATAAAGAACATACTATATTTGTCCTTTTGTGTCATAACACAATTATTTTACAAATGCATCCATTTTGCTGCAAATAACAGGATTTTATTTTTTATGGCTGGATAATAGTATACACACACACACACTACATTTTCCTTATTCATCCATTAATGGCATCCAGGTTGATTCTTTATTATATATATATAATACTCCCACTCCCAAGGTGTTACAATTTGGATCTGGAATGTCCTTCAGATTCACATGCCATTATAGTGGCTAGAACTCACAAAGCCTTATCCTAGATGTTTAAGGTTCTTTTGAGATTTATATGCCAATAAATGGATGCTATATTAGTTGAATAAATTATAAATTATACCTTCATCTTAACAGATGCAGTAAAATAATTTTTTTATTGATTGTTCAATGACTCATTTGTATTAAAAATATCTCTTGGAAAATGTGGAAATTTCTTCAATAAGAAAACTCAAAACAAAATAAAATGATATGAAGCCTATTTAAAGATTGTGATATTTAATTTTTATATCAATTTGGCTAGTCTATGGGGTCTGGTTGTTTTGTCAAAAAACAGTCTACACATTATTGTGAAGGTATCTATCACATGTGATTAGCATTTCAATTAGACTTGAAATTAATTAAATTTTCTCCATCGTATGGCTAGATCTCATCCAATGAGTTGAGCTCCTTAATAGTGAAGACTTAAGCTTTCTAAAGAGTGAAATCATCCTTAAAACTTCAGTATCGATTTTATATACCATCAAAAACTTAAAAAAAAAAGAAACAGGTGAAATTAACTTGATAATATATTTTATTTACTATAAATGTATACAACATATATCTTATATACAACATATTATCTTAAAATAATAAATATTGCCATAGTTTTAATCTTATCACACAGTCTTCAAATGTAGTGTGCATTTGACTTCACTGGGCATCTCAGTTTGAACCAGCTCCTTTCCAGTTGCTCAATAGCTATGCATGGCTGAATAGCTAAAATCCAAGGCAGCACAGCATTTGAAAATTCTAATAAATTCAAAAAGCAACATGTAGCAAGTTCACTGCATAAAAGACAATCAAAATATTTTAATAAAAATTAAGCCAGCTTTCTTTTTAATTCTTAGGATTATAAATTTGGAAAATATCAGCATCATTAATTATATAGTTTTTCAAAATTTTTCTCTTTCTTTCTAAAAAAATCTTTCATTGCGGCTAAAAAAGACTAGGGCTTTACTAGTCTCCTCTGATTATATCACATATTGTTGACTAACAGATGAACACAAAAACACTGAAACAATAGTATTGTTAATGTAATTCAGTCTTATCTCAGTTCCCTTCACTGATTATCCCCCAAACTTGCATGCCATTTAGAAACCTTTAAAGCTATCCAATAAACCTTCTCTAAGAGATAATTTAGATAATACACCTAAACAGTAGTAACATTTCAGGTTTTAAGAAGACAGCTACACAGTGCAGTATAATCATTAGTGTGTTTGGGTTCTACATCTATTGTAGCAAAAAGCAAACAGAAGCTTTAAAAGTGCTCAGGTTCATAGTTTACTGTCTGAATAATGCATAATTGTTACATTTTAATTTACGGCATATTTTATGTTTGTTTAGTTTATTCACATTACACTCATAGAACCCATTTTTTTCTTATTTAAATGACATAAAAATGTATTGCTTATAATATCAAACAAAAAGAAATTCAGAAATGGTGAATTTAACTCAAATTAGAAGAAAGTGAAATCATCTCAAAAAGCATTTCCAAATCAATTTTCTTAGAAGCACTAAATCCATAATTATTAAATAATGTTCCAAAATGAGTGTTTCCAAAATCAAATTACCCAACCCAAAGAGAAAACACATGTCTCTTTTTCAAAAGTATTTCTTAGCTTTCAAATTTCTACTTTACTTTCTAAATTCCTAAGAAGGGATGCGTGTGCACAATATTTTTTAGCTGAACTCCTATGAAACTCCATGGGAACATTTATTATCTGAACAAATATTTGGAAAAATGACCAGAATTTTATCTTTTATTCCTTTTTAAAATATTTTTTTAAGTTGCTAATGGGGCTTTATTTTTAATTTATTTATAAATAAATAAAAAATATTTATTTGCTGAGAATCGAACCCAGTGCCTCACACATGCTAAGCAGGCACTCCACCACTTAGTCACAACCCCAGTCACTTATCTTTTATTCTTTAAAGAATTAAGAATAGTTTTATTTTTCTCACAATGTAATATGGGCATACAGATATAAGTATATAAAAATTTTAAACTATTTTAATTTTTTCTTATTATTTTAAATGCTTAGACCAAATGTGCCAAAAATATTGGCAGTTTATATGCACTATTTACGAATTATAGTAAAATAAACAAAAAAGTGAGGAGAAAATGGGCTAGCCATATATAAAATAAAAGTTTCAACATTTACATTATTTTCACAAACAGATCTTTTAACATATACCTCCTTAGTATTTCCATCTAATGTTCCTTTCTTCTGTTTATGTTGTATTTAGATTTTTTTCCATCTGGGCAGTTCAAAGGCCATTTTCATCAAGTTTTCAATGAATAATCAGTGTGATGTTCAACAAAGGTTTCATATAATGAAAATGAATATGTGCATTTTTACAGGTCACCAGATAAGTGAGATAAGTCATCAGAAAAAAAATATCTAGACATAAAAATTTTAATTGCTTAATAACATTCAAATATCCAGGTATCTTCAGGAATGTCACCATGTTTTAATAACTAGACAGAATTAAGAAAAGCATTTTTTGACATACTTGGAATTTTTTCCTCCATAGAACTAACCAAAATAGCACATGTAATTATAGTGATCTTTTCAGAACAGAAAAAAACATTCACATTCTCAGAAAATGGTTTCAAACACATGGGGTTCCATCTGCTACCTGCTCCACTTTTAAAGTGCAAAGCCCATACTATAGTGGAGACAGTATTCAGAATACGCGTGGAGGCCTGTCTGCTTGCTCTGCAACCTGTAGGTAGATTCCTGCATAGATGGGTAATGGTCTGCCCTGACCATGTTCCTTTCCTCCATTACAATAAACCAGCTTTAATAGCTTGCACAATTAATTGTGTGTGTGTGTGTATGTGTGTGTGTGTGTGTGTGTGTGTGTTGCTTTGTGATAAAGCATCAATATTCCAGAGGGCCCCATAAAAACAAGTACAACCTGAAACGTTTATTATTAAATAAACTACTTGTCACTGACTGCTCAGTATGTCAGACTAGCATAGTCATTGTGAATTTCTGGTCTTAGGAAAACTTTAAGTTAAAGGGATGGGGCCTTCTAAGAAAGCACAAAGGCCTACCTCAAATCTTTATTCTTGCCATCAAGTCAGAAAGGTTTCAGATATGTCACTCAAGTAAAAGGCATGAGTTTATTAGAAGGGATAAGAAAGGGGAAAGGGGAACACTCTTGAGGGAGAAAGGGGCTCTTCTCTAAGAGAGTAGGGACAACTGGCCTCTCCTGCTCTCTAATATGATTGGTGGTCCTAGAGAAGTTTCCAGAGAGCCTCCCTCAGGTCCACCTCTTGACTTTTGACTGACAGCAGAATGACATAGTACTTTCAAGTCCCCATTGCCATGACAACTCTAAGTCATTTTGGCCCATGCTGTCCAGTTCTAATTGTAAATTGTTCAGGCAGATTTTATGGTTAGGGGGAATTCTCCTTATCTCTCAGAATTTTGGGATCTGGTCTGTGTAAGTGTCACCAAAGTCCCCCTCCCTGGCCTATCCCAACAACCCTTCAGAATAACTTGTGTTCTTATTTGCATTTTGCATTTTGGGTCTTTGTTTCTCCTGAAGATAACATCCTGAGGATGTAACTGCGTCCTGTGGACTTAAGCCAGGCAGAGCTACAGGTAAATTGCTAATTAAAGTGAAAGCAGGTTGGGATCAGTACAGTGGACCCAATTTATATAATTATTCCCTTAACCTCATGCTCACCTCTCATTTCTGTCTCTCCCCTATCATTTAGACTCTCAAAATTTATTAAGGATCCCAATGAGTTTGACTTATGCAGGACATAGCCATTTATATTTACTATTAGAGATTCAAACTGAAATATTTGAACATGTGAATTTATTAACTAACTTAAAAATAACAATAAACTAGTAGATTAATACCAAATATCATATTGTAATGAAAGTAATACATTTTTGAAAACAAAAAAAAGTTGATAGATGTCATTATTGCTTCCAACTCTTGAATGATTAAAAAGACAACTATAGTTATGAGGTCTGAATTCAAACTATTTTAATAATATTGCATCATCTGGAAAACTTCACCAAACAATTGCAAATGTGTTTTTGAATGAATATATAATCTACAAGTAATATTGGAGACACCTGGCAAACACTAGACCTTTTCACAGTACATATCAAGTTAAATTGTCTGGTCAAATAGATGGGTTAAAAGTCTCCCAGTTAAGTAGAATACACATGCAAATATTGAAAGAACAGGAGCTGGACATAAGGTCTTGAAGATCTCAGTGGACACTGGGAAGATGCATTGAGAAGAATGGAGTTCAGAGGAATTTCCAAAGTCAAACATGACTAATATTTTCAAATATTCTTTGAGATAGTCCTATCAAATCTATTGATAAGTTGAGATAGAATGCTTTCCTTGATTTTTATTTTAATTTAGTTTCATTTTTTATATTGAAATTGAAACACTACAAAGGAATTTAGAGTATATTTTATAGGTCTTTTTCTACACTATAACCAAATCAGCCCAAGAAAATAATACTGACTGCAGTTTCACCACGTCTATGGGCATGAACTTATTTCCCTCCCAATAAACTATATCTCCTTTCAGAACATGGCAAACCAAGCTGGTGCCACAAAAGTATTGAGCCCAATTATAAATAATTATTTTCCTCTTTGAAAAAAAATATATTTTAGGAGATAGGGCTGTAGCTCAGGGGGAAATCTCTTGCCTAGTATGTGCAATGCCCAGGGTTTGATCCCCAGTACCATACACACATATCAGTCTAAACTTTAGATGCTATAAAAGCTGAAGAAAGATAATAACTCAGTTACTGAGGTTCAGAAACCACACACTTCAACTTTTTTTCAGTTTTCTTAATATTTGCTTTATTTACCAGTTTTTGTGTATGAATATAAAATATAAATATATTCTTTGTCAGGAATTCTTAAAGGTATATTTTAGAAAAATATCTGAACTCTGTATTAAGTATCATATTTTTGTGTACACAACTTATTTTGGTCCTATCAGAAGAGATTATTATAGAAAGAACTCGTTTTTTAAACAAGAAGTCTTAAAAGTTGAAATTTTTATTATGCATAAAAATACAGTAATTACTCAATTACACAAATGTTAACCAAATTCTATAATACATCATAGCCTTTAGAAGGATACATATGTAATACTGTGGAACAACTTCAAATTTTACCTTATACACAAACTTCCATTCTTCCATCAGTAAAGAATATTTTTAAGTGTGGTCACAGTGAAAGAACAGGGGAAGAAAGGAAGAGTGTTTGAGATTTCATTTTAAGTTAGAAATTGATGTGCAACTTATATTATTCTATTGACATCTACATTTTAAATTAAAGAAAAAGTATGATTTTCACGTAAAATGCTAAGAGCATACTATATATTAAAACATAAAATCAGGAAAGATGTTTCTATAGGATAATTGGCTATTAAGCACAGAATTTCTTGAATAAATGTAAGCTGAGCAGTTGAAAAGAGAATTACTATGGTCAAATGTGTCATAAGAATGTTGTAGAACGTTACAATGGAAACAGGACTCAGGAGAGCGCTTAGAGTTTGTTCCTGTATTTTCAGAGATGATCAAGTCAAACACTGGTGTGTAAGATTTTGGGTTGTCCTTTCAATATAAACTCAACTAGTACATCTCCAGAAGGGTAATATCTCTAACACTCATCCTAATGTTCCAACCTCAAACTCAAGAGAACATTAAGAACCACACAAAAAAGACCTTTCACTCATCTATTGTACTTCTGTTGTATAGCTGTGGGAAAAGAAAAATGTCTGCCTTTGTAACAGAAAATGCAGTCTTGGAGATCTCCCTACCAT
This sequence comes from Ictidomys tridecemlineatus, assembly GCF_052094955.1. Lineage (NCBI taxonomy): Eukaryota > Metazoa > Chordata > Mammalia > Rodentia > Sciuridae > Ictidomys > Ictidomys tridecemlineatus. Next base: position 151,289,960 of record NC_135482.1, on the reverse strand, counting down.
ACATGTGGACAATTGCAAAGCACATTCCTACAGGAGCTAAGAGCTGCTACTGATTAACTATCAGTCCATCTGTTCTTTTGGTAAACCCAAAGAACAGATGGACTGATATAGCAGACCAGGTGCAAGTTGTTACCTGCACTTTACTATGAGGTAAGGAAATATTTAAGAAGGACATCTACATTTGTGTTTCGGTGCAAAGTATGATGAAATCAGTTTTTTGGTAAAAACCCACTTTGACCTTACTAAGAGTTACACATCAAAACTGAATGTGAAATAATAATTCCCAAAAGATCTTTTTATAAGAAATTACCAAACTTATTTAAGAAATGGACTCATGGGGCTGGAGTTGTTGCTCAGGGGTAGAGTGCTTGCCTAGCATTTGTGAGGCACAACAATCAGTAAATAAAATAAAGGTATTATGTCTATTTACAATTAAAAAAATAAATAAATATTTAAAAAAGAGAAAGAAATGGATTCAATTGATGACTGACATTAAATATGGGGGTTTCAGGTGTAAGTTTAGCTCAGAAGTATTATTCTTATTGTCCTGATATATGTTAACACTATAATTTGGGGACAAATGATGCTTTGGTGTATATAATCAAACTTGAATATCATTCTTACCTCTCCTAGGCTTGGAAACTGAGAAGAAACTACAGAAATAATATCACCCATTTTATTACTTCCATTTGTTCACCCGCCTTTTATTCCTTCCCATATATTTCACATATGGTGTTCCAAATTTTAGCAGCAACAGTGCAGGTAACATATACTTACAACAGGTGTTCATGAATAAAATCAAATAAAAAGGTAACAGCTCTTAGATTTTGCAGTAAAATAGAGTTCCCACTGTTGAGTTTTCCAAGCAACTATGGAGTTTGTTCCCCACAGCTATTGCACAGCCAAACACATGGAATCTGAATAACAATAGAAAACATTGCAGCCTATCAGCCTCTGAAAATGACAATCACATCTTTGCATTCTCAGCCCTGTACTCATTTATATACACTTGACTGCAACGCATGTTATTTAATCCTCATATTTACACTGGTTAGTTATTATTCCTATTGCCATACAAACTGAAGCTGCTAAAAAAGTTAAAGAAAAAATGGTAATAAAATAGAGCTTACATATAAACTCAAATCTTTTTCCTGGCAATTTAAAAAATGTTTATTCACCTACTTTCTTCACTAAACTTGTTAACAGGTAAAGAATTCAACATCAACTCGCTGTGAATACAAAGATTATACCCATGAAAATGTACTAATTTTCAAAACATTATTCCTAATTATGAAACAGTGCCTCAAACAGACACATTTCATTAAAAAATAGTCAAAATCTAAACAGCATGATCTAAAAACTATCTTTCTCACAGTAATTATAAAAAACATTTAACTAATTCATCACTAGAGGAAGATTAATCAGGAAGAGCATTTGGTTAAACTCCTTCACATATATTTATAAGAAAAAAAGTATTTGGCTTGTTGCTCTTTGTTTTAAAAAATAACTAATACCAATATAGTTTAAATTTAACCTTGAATAGAAATTTTAAGAAAGCACTGCTCTATTAGTACATTAAAATAGCAAGCAAATTTTCATTAAATATAAGATTCAACAAGCACAAATGAAATTTAGTATGTGAATATGTGACCAAAGAGAAATTCTAATAAGAAAATTTTAACATCATAAACAATACTAATTGAAGATCTGCATTCTCTGCATTTCAGTACTATATGTTAAAGTGACTTAACTAAATAATTAGAAATATTTTTCACCTAGAAATAATGTCCTAAAGAACTTGTGAGAGCACAATATACACATCATATTTCTTTATTTTCCTTTTTAACATGCAATATGTAGAATTCTTTAGTCATTTTTCTTCACCTGAATCCATTTCCATATTGTGCTGATTCAAAGTCATTCCAAACCCAGTGGTCATGATCTCTCCTTCTTTGTCAGGTTTCCCATTGCATATCTTAAGATTTTGTTTACATGGTTAACACTCTCCCCTACACTCCTGTATGTGTGTGGTGTGTGTGTGTGTGTGTGTGTGTGCGCATGTGTTTAGTTTCACATAATCAGCAGGTTGATGAACAGTTTGGTAATCTTACTACCCCATTTACAGTTCATGTGTAGATTTTGAGAGAGGTCAATGTTCACTAATAACCAGTACATTGAACTTGGTGAATTTCCTCATTATGTTTTCCAAATAAGCACACATGGATTCCACAGGAATGCTCCTTATTTCTTTGTTCCAGCTTCATTGAGCCATTGAACCGGGTATCAATGCCACCTCTGGCATTCCGATCTCCTTCATGGAAAATTTCCAAATCTTCTGAAATGCTTGAGGAGCATGTTTCTCAAAGCTTGCTTCATGATGAACATTGTGAATATTGCTGTTGTTCTCTCTGGTCACCACCTTGTTGGTGGGAGAAAAACCCTTCTTTTTGTCCCCCCAACTTGTTTACAGGAGATATTCCACCTAGCGTACACTAGAAGGGCACTCTAAAATCACTCTTAAACTTTTTACTAAATTTTTACCTTTTAACTTTATTGAAAATTATCTTTCTATGAAATGTATTCTTTCTCACCTCTAATCATAATTAACTGTGAAGAGTTAGGATTAGGCCTCTGTTCCTCCATATTTTATAAAAATATGGAGTAGTAATGATGTTACTACTCCATATTTTTATAAAAATATACATATAGAAAATGTCTATATTTATATCTATTTGGGGAAGTTTACCTTCTATCTCTTTAAACTCCTTTTCTCATCATATTAGCTAACTCATATTTTTTGCTTAAGATTTGTCCTGTGGTTTAGAGATTTCATTGCATATCAGGAAAGTTCTTACAATCTATTCAGTGCTGTGACCTCCATATGACATAATTTCTACACCTTCATTCTTTTTCTTTTTCTTTTCTATTACCCAGAGATCTTCTATTTTGAGGTATCCTTTATATTCCATTACTAAATAAGATAATGTTTTCTCTTTTACCTTAATCACCCAAGTATGTTCATCATCCTTACTGTTTGACATCATTAAATTACCACCATGTGGACTTCTATACTTTTTTCTACCTAGCAGCCATCCATTCACTTTCCTATCTGTGGTTCATAATTTCAACAATATCTAGTCAATGACCCAAGTCCTTTGGCCATCATACATCTCTGCTATTCAGCTGGGTACTCTATATCTGGTTAAATTCTTTAGTCCACAGTTTTCCAATGGTGTCCTGTTTGTAACCTACTCTTCTAATTCAGACTCCACTCTGCATTAAGAGTAATTTATTGTAAAATACAAATCTTATCACACTAGTTTCTTACATAGAAGTTACCAACTTTTCCTTTTATCACTTTTAACATAAAGTTCACAATCTTAGATGTTCTAAAGATATCTTTATGCCCTGAATTTTACCAGCCTCACAGATTCATCTTTTACTATTGACTTTCCTTCACATCTTTCTTTCTTTCAACTCCTTTTTATTTGCTCCTCAGCATACCTGTGACTTTATTTTGGTTTCTCTTTACTATCCTAGATCTTAATTATGGTTTAGGTTTCAGCTTAAACATCAGTTCTTCTAGGGAATCATATATGTTTACCCATTGCATGATGACATAGATATTCCCACAGAATATTTAAATAACACTGACTATCTCTGCTCTTTGAATGATACAACTGTCCTTGTTCAAGTTGTTCTTCTCTCCACTAACCCTAAATTCCTTGAATATATTCCTCCCCATTTTCCTCAAAACTCTATATATACGTCACTTACTGTAGGTGCTTAATATATATTGTTAATGAGAAATGAAATTCCAACTAATGCTATAGAAGAATTATCAAAGACTAAAAAAGAAATTAATCTTTGAAAATGTTAAATTTTGAGAGGTGAAAATTGTGAGATATGTTCAAACATAATTATAGAAATGTAGCAATAATTGATGTAAATATTTAAATACATTTTTTGCTCATATGGACTTTTTCCATTTGTAACATAGGTATGTATAGCACACACGCACACACACACACACACACACACACACACAGGAGTCTCAATTATTGCTCAGTATGTTACATTTTCTCTTAGTATAAGAGAAACATTTAATATTTTAACTTAATTAAAATATTTTAAAAAAACAAGTCTAATTCATTCTCCTTTTACATCTGACAACATATTACACCTTAGGAGCAATTCCATGTGGATCTTTCTCAAGCCCACCTATCCTTTCCAATGTATCAGAAATGCAGATACCTTTGCATTATCTTCTACCATCTTTCTTAGAAATGGAATCTTAATTTTATTAGTAAAGCTATGATCCCAAACAAAATAATGCATTTTCTATCCTCCATTGAAAATAAATATGGGCATGTGCCAGAGTTGTGACCAGTGAGATACACAAGCAAGTGCCTATGAGAGGCTGGGTAGACAGGTAGGAAGTGTATGTTTTGGCTACTTCCAATTTTCACTTTTTCCTTTTTCACAAAAGGAGCACATGTCAGTGGTAACTCTGTCAAATTTCTTATATTATGAATTGAGTTTAAGGAAAGAAATAGCATTGTACAAATGTGAAACAGATGATAGGAGGAATTCAAGTCATTTTCAATTAGTCAAGCTTGCAAGATTCAAAAGGAATACCATAATTGGGTATTCTACCCAATTGAGTATCTACCTCCTCAGAAATTTCTCTATACTACAAATCTTAGAAATCTGAAAACTACATTTCCCAGACATCCATGTATGGGACATCATTCCCCATACATTACAGTATTGTACATGAAAACATAGGTTTTTAAGTTAGATAAATTTCTATCAGATTTGGAAAGTACTAACCTGAAATCCATCTATTTTCTTGATAGACTTAAAACCAGCTCTGTAGCACAGACACTGCTTATTTGGCACATTTTTTTCTTAATGCCAAACTTGATATCATTGGGCCTGGGTATGACTGGACTTCTTATTGTTTGTTATTTGACCTCTCCTCCGGTACCTTTTGACACAACCCATCACCTCTCTTTCTTGCTGTACTTTATTTGTTTGGTACCTAAGACACTCTTTTTTTCCTTTTGTTATTATCATTCACTCACTTGTGTTATTCCTTGTTTATTCTCCTGGAACCTCTCGCTTCTAAACACTGAGAAGCTCCAGTGCTCAGATCTCAATTTTTGTATTTACCATTCTTTCTTGGTGGATCCAACCAATCTCATGATGCCATGTGCTAGTATCCAAATGTATATTCTCATTGTAGTCCTCTGTTCTCAGATTCTAATATAAATTTACAAATGTGTATTTGATATTTATATTTAAATACCTAATAGATATCTCAAACTGAATTAATTTAAAAAAAATTGAACTGATTTTTCTTTCATCAAAACATCTTTTTCTATAATCTTTCTCTTATTAGTTCCTGGAAACTTCATTTTTCTAGTCACTTGGGCAAAAAAATTTAGAGTAAATTGACTCACTTAGAGCAAATGTTCTCATTACTTTCTATAATGAATCTGTCAGGTAATACCATTGGTTCTACCCTAAAATTTTAAACATAACCCCAAAAAAAGATTTACAAGAGACACAGCTAGCATCTTGATTTCAATAAATAACAATCATTTATCATCTGAATCAGTATTTGTCCTCATAACCTCTCTGCCTCTCTTTTGTCTTCTTCAATTTTGTATAGAAAAATTTAATTGAATAATATTTATATAAGTAAACTACACACATTATTATTACAAATTGTTTTTCCAACAGCAATGCCTGAGATTTTGAGTTGAACTTAAAATGTACAATTCATAGGTTTAAACAGATATATACACTCAGATGACCACATCCCCAAACAAAATATAGAGGAGTTACTGTGACAATGTTCCAGAACATTCTCTCATGGCCTTTTTTTCAGGCAGTTCTCATTTCCCCTGTGTTCTGTTATTATAGTTTTACTTCTTCTTGAACTTAATATGAAATAATAATATAGAATGTATCACTATGTTTTTCTTCTTTTCCTAGCATAAATTTTCAGATATTTGTGTTATTTATGAATTACTATTTCATCTCTTTTTAAAATGATGACTAGTATTATATGATTGTATGATGATTCATATAATGATTTTCTAGTTGATGGATATTTAGATTTCCTACAGTTTGAGAATATACTGAATATTCATAACACAACTCTTTTTTGTGGAAATATGTTTTTGTTTCCCTGGATGAATATCTAAGAGTGGGATGAGTGGATCTTCGGCTTGTTATACATTTGATTTCATTAGAAACTATAAACAGTTTTCAAACAATGTATCACTTTACTTTCCTAGCAGTGAGCTTGAGATTTTGAGTTCTCCACCCAGCTTGATATTTGGAATTGTCATCACGAATATTGGTTTAATTTAGTCATAATAAAAATATTAAAAGCATCTAATTGTGGTTTGAATCTTAATTTTCCAGATGACTAATAACACTGAGCATATATGTGTGTTTTTGGTCACCTGTGAATTTTCTTTTATTGAGTGTCTTTTCAAGACTTTGGTTATTTATTTATTGGGCTACTTATCTTTTGTTATTTATATATGGAGGTTTTGTCAGAATGAGTTTTATTATATACTTCTATTAAATTTTTTTTAATGTTTTCTCCAGTCTACAGGATTGATTTAAATTATTTTGCTTTCTTTTATAGTAATAAATTCTAATTTTCACTTGTTTGAGTTTTAAATTAATTAACTTTTTAATTGGCACAATATATGTATATATTTATGAGACACAATGTGAAGTTTGATTCACCTATGCAGTGAATGTTTTGGTGTTTGTGTATTCTGCATCTCCTCTGACTTTCTTGTAATTACTGGTTGAGAAAATATTCTATACTTTATTCTTTAAGCTTTATAGTTTTAGGTTTTGCAATGGATATGATGAGAAAGAGCTAGAGAAAAGTCAATATTTACAAATATTGTGAATTTTAATATAGGAATGGATTTTTTTAATCACCACCATGATTACATATTTTTCTCCACAAATTCATTACAAGACAAGTAACTATTTAATATAAAAATAATTCAAACAGGAAAGGGTGGGCACTTATTCAATTTGAAAAATAGCATTGATGAAATGTATGTAAAATCATATATATACACATATAATATATGGTATTACATATAGAATATAGTTATTATATGTGAAAATTTTTATTTTATATAAAATGTGACATATACGTATGAAGACAATGCATGTTGGTGAGATGGAGAAATTGGTTCAATTGTACACTGTAGAGTAAGACTGTGGAATGTTTTAGCCACTATGAGATTAATATTCCTCAACAAATTAAAAATTGATATTCAGCAATCCCATTTCCAATTATATATCCAAAAGAATTTAAATCATGATTTCCAAGAGATACCTGTATTTTCATGTTTATTGTAGCCTTCTTTATAATAGCAAATATATGAAAATAGTTCAGAGTCCAGATGTCTTTTTTAGTGTCTTTTAGTTTTACATCATAGTGAGGTTCATTTCAACATAATCATACATGTATGGAATTTAATTTTCTCCATTTCAGTCCCCAGTATTAAGTTCTAGTATGATTTTATCATTTTCTGATGTCTACTGAAGAATTCTTTTCTTTTTTCTTTTTTATTAGTTGTTTTTAGTTATTATAAAAGCAAGGGATATAATTTTTTTCTAATCCAGTCCCCAGTACTCCAGTACTTCTCCTTCGAGCTCCTTTTCCCTCTCTGTTACCTTCCATCTAGTCTATTGATTTATGCTATTTACCTAAAGTTTTTTTTAATTACTATCTTGTGGATATACCTGATGGTGAGATTCACTGTGGCATATTCATATGTGTAAATAGGAAATTAAGATCAGATTAATTCCACTGACTTTCCCTATCCCATTCTCCCCTTTCCTTTATTCCCTCTTTTCTACTCTACTAATATTTCTTCTACTCCTTTTTTTTTTAAATCTCCCACTTAATTTGAATTGGCTTCAATATATCAGAGAAAACACTCAAATTTTCACTTTTGCAGACTGGCTTATTTAACTTAGCTTGATTGTCTCTAGTTCCATCCATTTACCAGCAAATGTCAAAAAGTCATTTTTCTTTACAGCTGAATAATGCTCCATTGTGTGTGTGTATGTGTGTGTATGTATATATGTGTGTGTATATATATGTGTATATGTTTGTGTATATATGTGTGTATATGTATGTGTGCGTGTGTATATACATGTGTGTGTATGTATGTGTGTGTGTGTTTTTCATGAAAACAGTATGATGAGATAGTTGATGGGACTTTAATATTTGCTACATTTACAATCTTAGATGCTCAATACTCGTTTCAATAGTTGTGTTATGTCAAGGGTATCAATATCTCCATACTTATGTCATTTGACAGAATTTGAAGTTGTTAGCATTTTTAATCATGTTGTCCTAGGAGAATAACAAGCTTTTCTAGAGATTAATTACCTAGATAGATTGTTTAACTTTTTTGAACAGACATGCTATACCATCTACTTAAGGCTAATCATACAAGGTATGATGGTTAATTTAGGTGCCAATTCCTTTCTGATATTCTGAATAGACTGATGTTTTTAGCAGCCAATATATTTCAATGCACTTACATCAACTTCTCTATTTCTATCAAACCATCCCCACTTTTTAGCTGTTGATTTTAGAAGTTACATTTACCAAAAATAAAAATTTAAAAAAAAAATCTTACTTCATTTGGACTATGCTGCTTTCTATCTTATATCCACCACAGAAATTATATTAGCCAAAGGATTTTTGTATATTTTTTGTAAATTTATAAGGTTTTATTTGTGTGAAATTTATGTAATTGTGAAATGTCTTCTGTATTACCAAATTAATATGCCAATTAGTAACTTTAATGCATCTTTAATATAATTTTTTCTAAATTGCCTCTGATTTTGAACTTAAGTAAATTATTAGTTATTTTCAGCCAAACAAATAATGCAGAGAATACCACACAATAAAGATTCCATTAACATTGCTAATATTTATAGATTTTTATATCTCACTGTAACCTTTGGATACTTAGAAGCTCAGATTTTGGAGGTCTTTAAAATCATTTTAAAAGCAGAAGAAGTAAAATCAGTACAAAATTTTATGGACATTTTATGTGACATATTCTGTAATTATACATATTTCTGTTGAATCAGAAATGAAGAAATCAAAAGGTTGAAAGTTTATCCTAGTTACTTTCTTAGCCATACATGAATAGGAATACATTTTTATTTTTATTTTTAAAAGTTTAAAAAGTAGTTTCACTCTTTCTTTAGAGTAATTAATCTGTTATATTTGATTAGTTTTTGGACTATGTGTTTTGGTAAAGAGGTAGAGAAATGGAAAAAAATGTGATAAATTTCTTATAGCATTTTAATTTATAATAATTAAAATAATATCAACATCAGATTTTAGAAAGTTAACTTAAAACTTCTTCTTAAAAATTCCCTAAGCCAGGCAGGATGGTGCATGCCTGTAATCCTAGCAGCTCATCTTGAGTTCAAAGCCAGCCTCAGCAATGGTGAAGCGCTAAGCAATTCAGTGAGACCCTGTCTCTAAATAAAATATAAAATAGGGCTGGAGATGTGGCTCAGGGGTTCAATGGCCCTGAGTTAAATCCCCAGTACCCCAAAAAAAAAAAATTCCCTAAGACCCTCATTGTTTTGAACCCAAGATGAACCCAGTTTTTAACCTCCCCAATCCAGAATATCAAATGAACTTTTTTATTTCTGTAGACAAAATGGTATGTATATTTTTGGTGATTTTGTCTACAGATTTAAATTATGTAGTCAGCATTTACACCTATCTGAACCTTAATGTAAACCTAAGGTCCAGTGAATTCAAATGAATTTTAACATGTGACCATAAACATAACTCTTTTGATACAAGAATGCATTCAATTTTGACTTACAGAGACAAACTTAGGTTCCCTAAGAAAAAACTCTTGGAATATAATGCATGTAATGTGAAGGTGTTATCAAGGATATGATTATTATATAAAGATACTAAAACTGTCTATTTCACATCCCTCAAGTTAGCTATTTTTTCTTGAATGGCAAAAACAAATAGATGATTATATAGTCAAAAATATAAGCAAAATCGGACATATATGTCATCTTTCCCTGAAGTAGAATTTTTAACTTGTAAAGTGAATAAATAAGTGATCTCAGTTTGCTTATGATCACATTTTAAGCTACTTATTATTACTTAATAAACTGCTCTCAAAACTTTTCAATTGGATATAATAATTTAGAACAGCTTTTGATTTAAACTAATGATATATTCATTCACCTTTACACTTCCCATATTCAAAAGAGAGACTCGGTTCCTCACTTATTAAGAGTTTGTCACTAGATTTTCCCACTTGCCATATTCGGGACCAACAGAAAATTGAAATATAATTTATATATGCCAGCAGAATCAGTTGCCAAAAACTGCTGTGTCTTTCCTTTTTGTTAGGAAGCACACATATGGATTAAGGTCTGTCCCTCTATTCTAAAATTCATATCAACTGCTTAGTGTATTTTTGAAGATTAACTAAGAAGGCATATGTGAAAATATTTTGCATATGGCCAACAATGCACTATAGTCAAGAAATTTGTATCTTTTCCTTAATTTCTTATTTTTATCACAAATCATCCATACTCATTCGCAAATGAGTTTTGTTACTGACACTCTTTATTCATATTTATCTAAATGTGTTCATTATTCTGTTTAAATGATTTTTAGTAAAATTAATAAATTATTGAGTTCTGCTGAAAGGTAATTGTCTGCATTGTAACATAGTGTAGTTTTATAACATTTTTTAACTTTTATAATAGAAATTATTGTTAAATAATGTGGTGTTCTTTTTCTGTTGGGTATAGTCATTTTCCATAATTTGTCATTTCGGCACAATGCCAAGGAAATCAAGAAGTTCCATGTTGCAAACTGGTGACAGAAGAATTGAAATTCACAATTTTGGACCTTTAATGTGAAGATCAGCAAACTCTGATACAATTGTGCCAGAATGGATGATGGAGGAGCGAAGAAACCTAAAAAGTAAGACAATTCCCTAACAATTGTTTGTCAAGATATGAATCTGAGGATTGTATGCTGCAGGGATAAGCCACCTCACTCTGTCAATCAAGATAATGGAAGTTGATCCTGTCAGAGTGGTTTTTCTGCCCAGTCTCTTGGGAGGTTCTCTACCTTATCACATCAGTGAGATATGCAGGTTCCAAGAAAATATATTATCCTAAGGATATCCCAGCCCTGGAGGCTATTAAGGCTTTCTTACTTTAACTTAAATCCTTATTCAAAGCTCCCTTTCAGAAGGCTTCCACCCTGGGGCCTCAGTGTTAAAGAAACCAGAAATAAGAAGAATTTAGTTTCTCATTTATAAGGCACCACTACCCTGCAGACTATGTGATTAAGATCTAGAAAATAAGCCAGAAATATTTTTATAGGAAGTATAAAATAAACCAAAGAGAACCCCAAATGGATAGCCTTAATTTTCTGTTTAGTTTAGATAAAGAATAAATGTCAAGTAATATATCAGGAATGATATCCATAATGCTAGCAGTCATAGGTTTGTGATAGCAAGAATCTGAGTGTCTCATGCTGTCATTGAGAGGCAACAAGTTCTTTATAAAGTGTTAATTATACAGTTGAAAAGACAACTTAAAAAGAGGAATGAGAAAGATTTATATGTTGGAAGTCTTTAGGTAGATTTTAACATGTTTAAAAAGCATTAGTAGGACAGGGATGTAGCTAAGTATACAATACTCACTTACCATATTCAAGGACTCGAGTTCAATCCCCAGTAATGGAAAATAAAAAGAATTAGTATACTACAATTATAAGAAAAAATGTATAATTCAAGGCTTGGGTTGTGGTTCAGTGGTAGAGTGCTCTCCTAGCACGTGTGAGGCACTGGGTTCAATCCTTAGCACCACATAAAAATAAATAAATAAAATAAAGGTATTGTGTCCATCTACAATTAAAAAAAATGTAGATGTCAATTAACAAAATCAAAGCCTTCTACTGTGAGGACTTGAGTGAACAGTCAACTCCTTCCAGTCAGGCTAAAGTTTCATAGGAAATAAAGGAAGGAGAAAGGAGGAGAATTATGGATTAAGTTTTTGAAGGATGGTAAATCTCATGAGAAAAACACCAGAGAACAATTTGAAAAATATTTATGTGAAGAAGCAAAATTCACCATCAAAGGAATCTGATTAAAAGGTAAGGAGAGCTCCGTGTCAGTTACTGGTGTACAGTTGACATAACTCACATGCTATAGCCTGTCAGATATTAGCTGAAAACCAGTAATTATTAAGCTCACAGCTGGCTGCAATGGCATACACCTGCATTCCCAGAGACTCTGGAGGCTGAGGCAAGAGGATCACAAGTCCAAAGTCAGCCTCAGTAACTTAGCCAGGACTTAAGCAACTGTCTCAAAATTAAAAGGACTGGGGATGTGGTTCAGTGGTTAAGCAACCCTGGTTTCAATACCTAGTACCAAAAAAAATTGATCTTAATAATGAATTTTAGGAATTATGAAATAATTGCATTGGAAGAACTACTTTTAAATTGGTCTCAAAGAAAGCAGCTATTTAAAAACCATATTGAAGTTGAATGTGGTGACTCACACTTGTAATTTCAGTGAGTCAGGAGACTGAGGTAGGAGAATCATAAGTTTGAGGTCACCCTGCGCAATTCAGTGAGACACTGTCTCAAAATAAAATAAAATAGTTCGTGGATGTAGCTCAGTGGTATAGAGTTCTTAGATTCAATACTCAGTACCACAATAAAACAAACAAAATATACAGAGAAAAAAATAGAAGCTGAAATTAGAGTTCTTGGAGAATAGAAAACAAAAGGCCATATAGAGGAATACTTTTTAGTAACTATATACATGCATTTTGGAGAAAATTAGTGGGAATCAAACTATAATAAGAATGGGTGAATTATGTACTCTATTTTATATAAATTTGTATGAGCATAATCCAACATACAAACCATCTTTACAATAAGTTCCTTGATGAAAGGAATGACAAGTCCTGTGCCTGAATATTGGGTGACCAATCATTACTGGTTTGTGATGCCCAAATAGCATGGAAACCAAAGAGAATCAGCTGAAGGGAGATTCAATCTAGACCAAAGCTAACCATTTCCTTAGAAAAATTAGGCTAATATCTGATCAATCCCTACTGATGAGCTATTCTTAGTTACTAATAGAAACTTACCTCTGACAATATCCAAAAGTTTCTCCTCCATTCTCAAATGCTTCATATACGTCTTATTTGATATAGCTTTCCATGAACATTTAAGATAATATTTCCATTCATTATTTTTCAAAAATATTATTCCAATCATCTTTTTTTCTAATAAAGTCTTTAGCAAATGAAAGAATGAGTCAGTGAACAAATAGAAGATTCTCAGTCACATTATTTTTTCATTCTCTTTTCACATTATCTCAATAGAATTTGATGATGCAGTTTGCACATGGAAGTTAACAAAACTTGAATCTGACACTGGGCTATCTTCAATTTTATGCCTTTGTTCCCTTTGTAAAAGAAAAAAAAAAGAAATTCTTATGAAAGAAAACTTTTCCTTTAGGCTGCCCAAGAGAATAACTAACTCTTTCTTCCCCCATCACACCACACATGAAATCTCTACAATATCCAAAAGTTTCTCCTCCATTCTCAAATGTTTCATCTTCTTATGTTTTAGTATTTCCACTAGTCTCAAGTTATCCTAAGTTCTTGTCAATTTACTTCTAAACAATTCTGAGTATCACCAAACTAGCAACCTAAACTAAAATTTACCTACACATTGCAAATAAACGTGTTGGCCTTCTTCAGCTCTGCTTTCCTCCTTCTTCTTTGTTCTCAGACATTATTTAATTAATCAGTTTCTTGTAGGATGAATTAAAGCTCATTAAAAAAAATCACTTAAGGTTTCACTGCGTTATCTCCAAACTTATTTTTCCAAGTTGCCCCCTTTACTTAAGCTAAACATTCACATTTGGTAATCACCATATGTTTTGTGGAACTGTTTCCTCTCTGACTAATTTAACCAGTTTTTAAGTTTTAACTTTAAAGATCATTCTAATTACAATCTGGAGAAGAGCTTAGAGAAAAGTATTGCTGACTGTAAGAAAACTATTTACAAGACAAACTCAATAACAGGAAAAAGACAAACTAAGGCAGTGATGGTGAGAGGAACAGCTAAGAGAGGAAGACAACTGAGTCTCAAAACTAATGTTATCCTTGTTATTCCGCAATTTTTTTCCTGAATTTAGTGTATTTTTTTCTTACTTCTTTGCCTCTAAACACTAATTGCTATTTTTCTTTGAAGTTCTTCAAAGAAATTGTATAACTCTAAGACGCAAACGAAGAAAACCCATGAGATGGTCAAGATGCAAACTGAAGAAAATGGGTTTTGTCTTGGGAGAGGGAACAGTCTCTCCTCCTGAGCCCCAATTCTCTAGATTCAATCTCTGCTGGTTATCCTGCAGGTACCCATAGTCATTATACTGAAAATCCCTGCTAGTTTTAGAATAAAGCTTCTTATGTTATTTGCTCATGTTTGTTTTTTTAGTATAACATGATTCTGGCAGCTTTTTGAGACAGCATGAGTGCCAACATTTTTGAGAGCTGCATGTAGGCAAATTTCTTTATTCTCACCCACCCTGGATAGATACTATAAGAAGTTTACGTTGGAAATAAATGCCCTTTAAAAGGGTTTTCTTCAATATCATCTTTGAATATTGCTTTGATATAAAATAACACAGTATATGACATGATTCATTTTGTATACACTCTCAATCTCTCTCTCTCAAAATATTTAAGACAAAATTTTTTCCCAAAGTGTTTCATGATTTTGTGGCAATTATGCCTCTATACGCCTATTTGATAATTATTTGCACAGGTACTGAGTGTGCTCTTTAAATCAGGCATTTCCACATGTCTCAATTTTGGAAATTTTTCTTGTATCATTTATTTTAAAATTTACACCCCACTAGGCTCTCAATTTCCCTGGAACTTTTATTAATAGGATGTTTAGATTCTCAGAAATTGTCCTCCAGTTTTCTAATAATTTGTTACTATTTTATATCACTCTGTATTTCATTTTGACTTCTTGATAATTTCCCAAATGCTTCTTCCACTATTTATGTTTACAAAACTAACACTTAAGCAAATGAATTTTGATCAGAAAAAAACTTCCATGTTCTGATTGTTTATCATTCTTGCTTTAAGAATTAACTTCTGTGTCTGTTCACTTCACACTCATTTTATTTGATTTGCCTTCCTAGAATGTATGAAAGTTCTTACTTGTCCTTTTATAAAAACTTGTGAGTCACTAATTTTCTATCTAGAAGCTCTGTGAGCCTCTATGGTTGAATGTGTTTCATTGTAAAAAGACAAAGTGGTGACCACAAAATAGCAATATTTAACAAATCTTTTTGTGGTCTTATCACTGTCTCCAGAGAAGAATTCTACTTTCTCCTGCCATAGAAATAACAGCCTATGTACAAATATGTATGCATGAAAACAGACTTCCCACTTTTTCTTTTAATATATAGAATTTGACTATTTTTCACTCTACCTTTAATGCAGCACCCTACCACACTTTCAGGGGGGTTGGAAGTTACCTACAAACAGTCTTTCTGGATAATGTCTCAAGGGGATAATTCTCCTCTTTTATAAGGTGTATTTGGGTGGGGTTGGCTTTCAATGGGTCTTTTTTTCATCACTTCTTCTCACTCCCATGCTCTGAGTTCTTGTTTCTCCCCTCTGTATGCATGTGTGGGTTCTAAGTCATATACTGACTTGATTTTAGGCGCTTCTACCCTACCAACTCTTTTGTTTCAGTTCCATTTGATCTGCTTTGTCAACAACCACTTACCTTTCAGTTTTTCTTTTTTCTTAGTTTATTGACATTTATGATTTTTGAATTTTGTTATTGAGTTGTCTTGTTCTTCTTCCTTATAGATATATGCCATTTTAAAATCTAAAATCTAGTCTTTTCATTTTTGTGTGTTCTGTTTTTTGTTTGTTTGTTTGTTTGTTGTAGGAAAATGGGGCAATATCCTATATTTAGCTAAAACCTTGATTCTGTATATTCAGTGAAAGAACGTTTCAAGGAAATAACACGTGAAGTTTTGTTAAGGAGGTGAGCAATAAAAGAAATGACCAGGTGGGGTGATGTTAGAGATTGGCTAGTAATGAGGATGTAGGTAGGGATCTTTAGGGACTTGCAATATTACTAGTATCCTTAGATAAATGAACTGATTGAACTAACTGGCCTCACAAGTACAAGTGAGCCAAGCTGAAGTCCCATATCTACAGCATGACAATGATGGTAGATTTCAATTATTAAACAGTCTTGCAAAATGGCACAACTGAGAATGATTTTGAAGTTTTTCATTTTAAATGACATATCAAAATTGATCATTTTTATGGAATACAGTATGATATTTTAATTCATTTCTAAATGATCAGATCAGGTTAATTAGCATGCCCATCCCCTAAAAAATTATTATTTCCTTGTTTTAGATACGTTCAAAATCATTGTTGTCAGCCATGGTTATCCTACAGTGTTATAGAACATTAGAAGTTATTTCTCCTTTCCAACTGCCTCCCTGTACCTAACAATTTTCTCTTCATTCACACGCACACTCCCCAGCGTCTGGTAGATACAGTTTTACTCTTATTTTTATGAGATTAATTTTTAATTTCCATATATAAGTGGAAATATGTAATATTTGGTTTTTTGATGCTTTCCATGATAACTCTTCCTAGACTGATCAATGTTAAGAGAATACTTAGACGTAGTATGATGCAAATAAAATATACTTGAATGGCCTCAGAAAAAAAAAAGAGTACTTAGGGTCTTATTACCTCATTGTTGAAAATGAATATATGAGAAACTCAATATTATATTTATCATTCTAACTTTTGATAAGAAGTAATTAAATAATCGCCAACCCGGATTAACACAATAGTCTCTGAATTGCCTTTGAATCAGATCACATTCATTTTACATTCTTTTGCACCTTATAGTCAGAATATTTCCATGAACCAGTAGCCTTCAGACATTCAGAAAAATATATGAGCAAGCAATGCAGACAAACATACATTTCCTGAACCATTACATGGAAGGAAGGTATAGTTCTCATGGCTTCATGTACTTATGCCATAAGCAGTTAGAAACTGCCCCACATTTAAGAGGGTCTTATACTTGGTTTAATGTTTAGCTTTTACCATCTTGAAGTCATCAATAGTTTTGTATAAATGGCACCACAGTTTAATATCACACTGGGCATTGAAAATTATGTAACCGTTACTGTTCCTTCTTCAAAAGGATCATGCAAAAACTAAATAAAACCACAAAAGTCAGGTACTCAGCACAGTATCCTGTGAATAGTAATCATTGAATAAGTGCCAGCTGTCAACCTTATTATTATAGTTATTATTATTGTTATTAGTATTATTAATCAAACCACTTTATACAATAGCACTCAATTACAACATACTCATTATTCACTCTTTCTTCAACATAGAAGTGTTGATTTCTTATTATGTGTTAGATAATGTGTTAGGAAAAATATCAAATTCTCTCATTTAGCTGCATTCTCAATTGTATCATAAAATTTTTGAGAAAAAGGGAACTTATCATGTTCTTTTTAATAGCCTCATGTTCCCAAATATAGTCATTCTGCAATTATTTGAGGAAAATAAATGACTGGACACTTTTGAAAGTACATTATGAGTATAATGCCACATAAAATTTAAACCACTTGTTTTAATCCATTCATTCTGACAATTATGTGTCAGGTGCCTACTTAACTTTAATTTGGTTTTGTCCAGCAATCCACTCTCTTGATAAATACTTCTAAATGCATGGTTTCTCTAAATTTTGTAAGATATAATACATACTATATCTATTATGGTTTGGATGTGAGGTGTCCCCCAAAAGCTCATGTCTGAGACAATGCAAGAAAGTTTAGAGGAGAAATGATCGATTACAAGAGTGAATTACTCCCCTGACTGGATTAACTGGTAACTGAAGGCTGGTAGGGTGTGACTGGAGAAGACAGTCACTGGGGCCATGACTTTGGGGTATATATTTTGTATCTGGTGAGTGGAATATCTCTCTCTCTCTCTCTCTCTCTCTCTCTCTCTCTCTCTCTCTCTCTCTCTCTCTCTCTCTCTCTCTCTCTCCTCTTGATAATCATGTAAACTGCTTCCCAATGCCATACTCTTCCACCACAATCCTGTTCAGCCTTACATTGAGCCCTGAAGAATGGAGTCAGCTGAAATGTTGGAAACTATGTGTCCACAAATACAATGTATCTCGTCTAAAGTTGGTCTTGTCCAGTCTTTTATTCTCAGTAGCAAAAAAAAAAGCTGACCAAAACAGTATCTATTAGAAACTGGGTAAAATTCTTAAATTTTACACACTTATTATTGACAGATTATAATGTAATAGTTCAACTGATGCAATTGTATTATCTTACAAAATAAAATTCTTTAATTATCCCACTAGGAACACATTATTTCTACTAATAGCATGATGTCATGGTGTCAATGATACATGAAATTTAAGTAATTATAAATTTTAGGCATCTTTTGACACAGTGTACAAATAGCAGATTACAATTATGTTCAGTATTTTAAGAAGACAGTTTCTGTCATATCTAGGAAGGACCAGAAGGTCATAAGAACTTAAAGGCATTTTCTATTTAGAAGTTCTCCATTTAACTTCAAACATTTCCATTTAGGAAGAGGATCCAATTAAATTAGCATTCTTCTGAAATTCACACTTATTATAAATGGTGGGAGATTATTGCCAAGAAATCAGATTGTTCCTTAAGTTTTACAGATTCCATCTGCCTGATAGGTCATATAATGCAAATGTGTTTATGATGTATCTTAATTCTATGAACTGGGTAAAATATTGGAGCTGAAGTATATAAACATTACCATTTGAGGAATCCTAATTTTCTTTAAAACATTAGTTATGTGTTTCTGTACATATACTGGTCTACCTGAATTTTTTCCTGCAGAGTTATACCATGGAATATTTGTGTCCTTTGCTTTGGAAAGGAATCATAACTGGGATTTGGTTCTGGATCAGTAGTATATCAGTTTTCCTGATTTGGGCAAATTATTGAAGCATTCTGAGATGTTATGTTCTCACTGTAAAATGAAGCTAATAATACTTGTACAACAGATCTGTTGTGAAGATTAAATGAGATGAGGTACAGAAAGTTAACAAATAGGAAGCCTCCTGGTGCAATATTTTATCATTAGTGTAATAATTATTTTTAAATTCCATTTCTATGTAAAAGGAAAAACATTTTAAAGTAAAAAAATAGAGACTTCTAACTAGGTTGACTCTATTTAAAGTTCTTAGATTTACTAGCAATCATTTGGTAATACTTGGCACCATCTGACTTGGGTAAATAAATGTAGCTGCTGTTTATTAATACTATACAGTGTGCTAAGTATTTTGAATTCATTGTTAACTAATCTTCACAGAAGTTTATGAGATAACATGAATGTATATATAAAGAAAGGGAGATTTGAACTATTCTATTGAAAAGGCCAATTTTAGAAATGTTTGAATAATTGTAAATTTGAGTTTAGTTGCCAGTCAAGTAAAATTAGTTGAAACCTAAATGAAGTGTGGTACATCTGAATTCATAATTCATTAGATGAAGGATGCATGAGATAGATTTAGAAGGGAAATATATTTTATCTGTCTGGGTTTACAGTCTGAAGTGGTAAGCTTATACATAATATAATAAAATGCCTTAGAAAATACATAATAAAGTGGAACTGAAAATATTAAATTTTTATTAATTCCAAACCCAATTTTTAAGTGTGGGATATTATTACTCATTTAAGATATATAAATTAAAATCATAAACTGATTTAAATTGACATATATAACTATGAGCAATGTAAGTGCACTGATTATGTATATTCAAAGAGTATATTTTGATTTGGGGTGTGTCAGGGCCTACATGTAGAAATAGATATTTCAACTTACCTGGGATAGTCAGTATCAACATCATCTGTGGTCCACACTATATTGTAGCTATGTAAGTTTTTATGTTTGTGTATACTTGTACATGTACTTAAAATCCATTTAATTTAAATTACATTTACATAGTTTTGAAATACTGACTGCCTTGTAGTGAAAACTTCCCCATTGCCTCCTCATATATGAGAATTTAGAAAATCAATTTTAGCTTCATTCAAAAACATGAAATGCTGAACTTTCAAAGGAAAACAGCAATTCTAGACTGCTCATAAACTTTCATTTCGTATGAAATATTTATTTAGTCTTTCAGAAACAATGAAGTTAATTTCGTTTCCAAAACTAAAAACAACAACAACAACAACAACAAAACAAACAAACAAACAGTTTTAAGTATGAGTTTTTGAAGGAACACCATGGATCTTTCTACATAGGCAGTCATGTAGTATGTTTGAAAGGAAATCTGTGAAAATGCACAAACTTCTTGATGTTCTGATAGAGAATTTGTAAATGCTGTATATTTTAATGTTTTTTCCCTCTGAATTACTATTTCAAAGATAATCACAAAATCCTTCCGTTATCATGCAATTTGAGCAATGCAAACTATATCTGAGTAGAAATATTGTGTTGTACTTTAACCATGTTAAAAATAAAGAGAGTTTTTGTAGCTAGACTCATCAATAGGTAAAAGAGTGTGTTTCATTTTCTCTGAAGCAATGTCTAATTGGTATAAAGAACTGGTGGTAGTTTTCCATTTTTAAAGAAAAGAGGAAGGATAACTCAATAGTAACATACTTTCATGTTCTCCAAAATTACAGAATTAGCATAAAATAGTAATGTTGGAATTCACTAAGTTAGATAAATCAACTGTAAATTCACTTCTAGAAATTTTTTATTAAAAATCATCTACTGGCTGTGATGTAGGCCTATAATTCCAGTGTCCTTGGAGGCTGAGGCAGAAGAATCATGAGTTCAATGCTAGTCTGAGCAACATAGTAAGATCTCATCTCAAAATAAAAAATAAAAAGGTCTGGGAATGCAGCTTGGAGATGATAACCCCTGGGTTCCTATCCCATACTGCTTATCACAAGTGTGAGAAAGTGAAAAAAAATTTAAAAGGAAGAAATAAAAATCATCTACAAATTTTATTCTAAAAGAAATGACTATTTTGGGGCTGGGGTTATGACTCATCGGTAGATCACTTGTGCAAGGCCCTGAGTTCAACCCTCGGCACCACATATAAATAGATAAATAGATGGATAAATAAATAAATAAATAAATAGAAATGACTATTTTTCTATTTTAAAGTAGTTAGCCAAGTTTTAAAAGTACTTGTTTTTATTTGTGTTTAATGCCCATTCTATCAAACATAGACAATATTTACTTTATAATGGTTTGACTTACAATTTTTCACTTTACAATGATATGAATACAATACATATTCAGTAGAAATGAGACTTCCTGTTCTAAATTTTAATCTCTTTCTGGACTAGCCTAAGTGGTAACCCCTACTCTGATAATGCTCTTCAGCATTGGTGAGCTTTAACTCCCAGTCAGCCACCAGATCACCAGGATAAACAATCAATAAGCTACAGTATACTATGTTGCTAAAGCTATGATGTTTCCTAGATTAGATGTATTAATTTCATTTCAATTTACTGTATTTTCAACTCATGATGAGTTTACTAGAACAGAAACTAGTCAGAAGTTGAAGAGTTATCTATGTTAGGTGGCAGACTCTACCCTGAGTATTAAATGTAAAAGATGAAAAAGACATTGTTGCTTTCTCAACCAGCTTACATTTGAGAGGTGGATATGGAGGCATGAAATACAGCTTGAGAACAATATGAAAAGTGGATAGATTTTGTGAAAATTGCACCAAGAAGAGACTTGGTAGTGGATATTTTGCCCTTTTAACTAACCCCAGGTAGATGATGGAAGAAATATCAAGTAAATGTCAAATGAAAAGACAATTTTGGTTGCATAGGCAGTCTTCACAAGTTGTTGAACAGTGAGGTATGACTACAGAAGACAATTGCAAAAAGCACATAAATCATTAAGTAGTCATTTTATAGGGAAAATCATGTCTAAGCCTCAAAAGTCACAAGTTATAATGAAAATTGTTTCTTACCCAATAAGTAACTTACTTCATAGTAACTTTGGCTAACTCTAAGACTCTTACAATGTGGTATAAAACTGTGCTTACCACATAGTTCCCTAAACCAATGTTTGCTGTAAAATATCAATATAACATGGGCTGGGGTTGTAGCTCAGTGGTAGAGCACTTGCCTTGCATGCATGAGATACTGGGTTCAATCCTCAGCACCATATAAAAATAAACAAAGATATTGCATCCATTCACAACTAAAAAAAATACTAAAATAAGATCAATATAATAGAAACATAACTGACAAAATATTTTCAAAAAATGTTTCTTTGTGGAGAAACATTAAGGCTTATTAAATGTGATTATATATTTTTACCAAATTAGCATGAATACTCAAGAAAATTAAGGTATTAATTTATTTAATTATATTAATTAAAAAATTGTTGATAGAGTATGAAGGAAGGCAAAGATACTTTTTTAAATGAATATTTAATAGAAGAAAAGTACACAGGACAAAATTATGTATATGGTATGCTTACTTAGAAAACCATCATTTCTAAAAATATACATACATGCATAACCATCTATGGCTGCCTTTATTAATTTTAATTGTAATGGAACTTTTGAAGGAAAGACCAGAAGAATAATAATGATAACTTATCATATTTAGGATTACTTATAAGAAATTTATAATTTTACATATTCAGTCACAAAACAGATCAACTTACTCTGTAGCAGCATTTACCATTGTCAAAGTTTAACTGCCTGCTGGATATGAACACTTAATAAAAAAAATAAGATTCTCTATTTTATGAGCTTCATTATGATGGTAGAAGCAGAAATCAAACCATCAAATATTAAGACTAAAAATAGGATGTCAAAGAAATCACAGAAACGCTTCTTCAAGTTGTTAAAAATAATACCTAGGAAGGGTCATGACCTAACTTCTGTTTCCTCATAGTATGCATAAGCCCCGATTAGACACTTTTTCCTGTCTTTATAGTCACAAATTCTCCCATGTGAATAATGATCACTCAAAAACACCTTTCTTCATAAATTTAGCTTAGTATACTCTTAGTCATTTATTCATTGAAATTGTATATACTAAACCATTCAGTTCATTGTGTTACCTACTTTTGTGTACTTAATACATTTTATAAATGGAAATGCATTTTTTTGCAAAAAAGATAATTTTATTTATTAATACCAAATATATATTGGTGATACAAATATAGAATCAAGCTATTATCAAAAAATTAATGAACCTATAACTTTACAAATTAATAGCCAGGAAAAACCTGAGCATGTTTATCACAAAACAAAAATAAGGAACAAAATTAGATATTAAATCTTATGTATATTATATATGTACAAAAATATTATTTGCAAACTCACTAAAGAAAGCAAATTTCTATTTCCTTGTCTACTTTTATTTTTCCCATCTCTTAGCTTTTTTAATTCCCATTTCCCCATTTACATTAATATTAGTCAAATAACTTATCTGCTTCAAATGCATTTTCATAAAAATCAAATTTAAAACACAACATCCTCTCCTGAAAAAGTGAAAAGACTAGATTCTGAAGAAACTGTTGAATAGATTCTATCTTTTAGAACTTTTTTCTGAGTCTCATTAATTTTGACTGTTCTCTTCTAACAACACCTTAGCCATCCACTGAAAATATCTGGCTGATGCTTCAATAAAATGTATAAAAGTTCACTGCCTCTTTGATCTATAGGCAAAGAATCATGACATCCTTGGACACATGGGTGATAGCCTTCTTTATATAATTCAGATGAACTACATCAAAGCACTATTCAGTTTGGTTGCCTCAGTATCAGAGAAATGTAGACAGATTGGAAGAAGTTCAGAGAGAAAGCCCAACATGACTAAAGATATCAGATGACATTATAAGTAGAGATTTTAAAAGGAGGGGGAAAAAAAACTAAACATGAGTGAGTACTTTCTCCAATGACAATCAAGAGGTTACATGAACATATTTGGAAACTTTATTTAAATACTATAGATTGGAGAAATTGGATAGTTTTGTATTAAGATATATAGTATAAATATTAGTGAAATTTCTAAAATTTTAACAAATAACTTCAAATTTTAGCAGCTAGTTCAGAGAAGCTTAATGAATTACTATACATACAACATATGCAAAAGAACATGAACAGAGTTTATATTAAGAGCTCAAACTCATCTAGGAAACACTTATTATGTTGAAATTCATTCTGCTATCTGCTATCAATAATTTCTCCCATGTATTTTCATGAGAAAAAAGAAAGTTATGATTTAATTTATTTGCATAAGTCTAATACTAAGTAAAACAGTAATATCTACAATAATTCTAATGTAGGAAGCATTGGACTAGAAACCTAACATATATTATATCCCTACTCTGAGAGATAAGTATTATTATTGTAATTTTCACTTCACAGTTGTGGAAACTGAGCAAATAAAAGAAAAAAATAACATGAAATGACTCACTCATCTCTAGATATTGATTATGTGTTTAAATTAAAGCATGTGGGATATATTGAATTAAATGAAATACATTTATATAATTAATTGTGCATGTTATCTTTGTTTTTCTTTAATGTGCTACATAAAATTTTAAACTTTTTGTGTGACTTACCTTTGTAACTAATATTATATTTCTATTGAATAGCATTCTTTAGATGAATCCCATAGTCTTTTCTATTTCAAATATTTCAAGTTCTCTGGAAATGCAATGAAATGAGATTATAAAAAATAAATGAAAACAATTTTAAATATTAAAACAGATTCTGTTGATACATCTGAAGAAAATATGAGCTATTAATAAACATTTGTGTGCTGAACGTCTTCTCTGATATAAGGGAGGTGACTCAAAATGGGATAGGGAGGAAGAGCACAGGAAGAAGATTACCTCTAGATAGGGAACAGAGGTGGGAGGGAAAAGGAGGGAGAAGGGGAATTGCATGAATGGTGGAAGGAGACCCTCATTGTTATACAAAATACATGTATGAAGATATGAGAGAAAAATAAAAGAATAGTGTTACCTTAGATTAGGTAGAGAGAAGTGATGGGAGGGGAGGGGCGGGGATGGGGGATAGGAAAGATAGTAGAATGAAACAGACATTATTATTACTGTGTGTATATATGTGACTGCATGACCAATATGATTCTACAACCTGTTCACTCAGAAAAATGAGAAATTATATCCCATCTGATTCAAATGTATGATATCAAAGTCATTATACTGTGATGTGTAACTAATAAAAACAAATAATAAATAAATAAATAGACATTTGTCAGTGTGTTGTTGCTATGACAAAAAATACCTAACAAGAACAACTTAGAGAAGGAAGAGTTTATTTTGGGCTTACGATCTCAGAGATTCAGTATACAGTTGGCCAACTCCATTGCTCTTAGATGAAGCCTGAGTTCAGGCAGGACATCGTGGCAGAAGTACCTGACGGAAGAAAGCTACTCAGCTAGTGATATCTGGGAAGCAGAGAGCAGAAGCCAGGGGAAAAAATATAATTTGAAGGGCATATCTCCAGTGACCTACTTCCTCCAGCCCAGCCCCACCTACCTAAATCCATTCAAATGTTAGTCTACCAAATGGATTAATCTACCAATTATGTCATAGTTCTCATAATTTAAACATCTCAACTTAGACCATTAAACTCAGACTTCTCCCCATGAGCTTTTGGAGAACACTGCATATTCAAGCCATAAAAAAGTGAATGTTCTGTTTCAATTACTGCATTTATTTTGTTTGTGTTCAGGATGTATATCTCTAGTCAAAATAAAGTTAATATTTTTAAACTGACATAGTTTGAAATTTCATAGTGCAATATGCAATAACAAAAGGTTTTTTTCTCTATACTAAATTTTCTGCCAGCTATTTTAAAAAACGCAAAGTGAGCATAATTCAATATAACAACTTACAAGTAAAGCAAAACAAAAACAAAACCAAACATGTCAAACAAAAGCTGATTTAAGGTCCTCGTGTGAACTTAGTTTTTTTTCTCTATCATTTGCAGGAACAATGTTTTGAGATTTGAATGCCCAATATTTTAATGTAATAATTTTATATTCAATAACCAACTTGTGAAATACCAAAAGATAGAATAAAAGGAAATTAAAGTTGTCATCCTAAAAATATTATATCTAAACTTCAATTAACTAAAAAATTGAGGGTTGGGTCCAATCTGTCTTTAATTGTTAGCAAATATGAGATTAAGGTGCTGAATTTAAAACTTATCATCCTTTCTATTCTTCACAATATTACTGTAGCTAAAAATGTACCCTAATGTACCTTTGAAACATCCCAGAATAATGGTAATATATTAATGTTTTCAAGTAAATCTCAAATTGGTATTTATGAGCCTTGAGCAATACAATAATTGACTTACCATTGATTTTTTTAAAGTAATAATCTTTTATTAAATATTTTTTCACAGCACAGCCATTTTAATAATAAAAAGTAAGTTATTTTATTACAATATTTAATGAAAATAGAAACCCACGTTTGAACATAATGAAAATGAATACCATTAATAAATTAAGCTTCATATTCTCTTTTTACTCATTTCACATATTAAATCAAAATTTATTCATGTCAAGCTGCTCACCTTACAGAAGAAAATAAATCAAACATTATGAAGGTGATATAATATTTTTATGAATATGACAGATTATATCTGATTCATTATAGTTTATATCTAACAAGGGCATTCTACATGTCAGTTATTTTTTATCCATGAGATATAGTAATTTTCCAATGACATGATGTGAAAAAATAAAACAGAATATTTTTGTTAGCAAAATTACATTAAAGTTTTCATTTATAGTTATATATATTGAAATTCAGCCAGCACTCAAAATACGAAGTGTATTGGTTTGTATAGAAATATAAAACGTGAACTAGCTATGGAATTTTGGTTTTATTTTCAGAGATAATATTATTTATAACTTTGCAAAACTTTAAGCTGAGAAAACTATAAAGAATCTAGAAATCCATATTTCTGTATACCCCAGAATATTTGGATGTTAATATACGTAAAGACTTTTTGAGTAAAAAATATTTCAAATCAGTAGTATATTTCTAGGATTACAAATTCTAGAGTACCTTTAGAAATGTGTAGACTCTTCTATTGAGTCTTGAAAAAATTTTAGTAAGTAGATAACAAAAATAGGCAATTCTAACACAATTTTATCTTAAGCCTCCTCACATTAAGTGATAGGTTTTTAATGGGCAGATTCTTATATTTCATCCCTTCCATTTCATTACAGTTTACTTGTTAATGAACTTAAGTTTTTCCCCCAAAGTGTCTTTTAAAGCACATATTTTGTTTAGGTATTCCTATGATTTGCTTACACTTTTGTATTTGTTTAAAAATTTTGTTGGATTAAATTTTTTATCAGATTTTTGATATCTGGGACAAGAGTAACTCATAGGTCATGTTCTATTACAGAGATTTAACATAAACCTTCTTTATTTCCTGTAAAGTGTTCAGATACTTAAGCCATATTTACAAAAGAATTCAATGTCTTAGTTGATGGTAGAAAATTATTTTAGCAATAATCATATAGATACTCAATATTGTTATACCTTCACTAAGATATTGACCATGGATAACTCTAGAAATAGGTGTGATGATTATCTATGTAAGATATAGTATAGTGTGAACATTAGTGGTCAGAGAAGAAAATGTGTGTATATAGACACAAATGGTGTTTGGTTAAAATATTGACTAATCTAGCAGATCCATTTGTATATTTTCCATATTTTAAGGATTCTTATTTAAAATGTATTTATTAAACCTTTTACAATGTACTGAGATAGTTCTGGGTTCTTGGAAAATATAAATGAACAAAAAGGATTAAAATGCCTTACCTCATTAAGCTAGAACAAAACATTGGATTTAATCATTAGACTCATTTTAATGTTTTTTTCTTCTAATGCTACAAATTTATTTCTATCAATATTTGTACATTAATTTAGGAGTGTCTTATTCTTCTTACCTCTAATAGAGATACTGAGATGCATATTTGAAAAGAAAGTGAACAAGTGGTAGAGAAGTCTGAGTCATTCCCTTTAGTCAGAAAAAAATCTCTTAGTGTGTAATTGGATATTATACCTAATAGAATTGGTCCTTCAAGTAGGGGAATTATAAATTTTATGTAATTATTCATATCTGTAAAAATGAACTGGGCTTGGAAAATCTTGAGCACATTATTAAATTCTAAAATACTTGCAATCTATGAATTTTTTAAAGTTTATACAAGAGAAATCAACAAAGTACTGGAAGGTGGCAATGATAAGATCTTGAAATTGAACATATTATGTACTATTAGTTGAACATTCTTGTTTGGTGAATTATTTATATTTCATTTTTTAACAGAATTTTAGTGGCTTGGAGCCATGGCACATAAAGCTTAATAAGATATTTATTATATATATTTAATTTTCACCTTTTGAGGTTAGGATTTAATCCAGCTTTGATCTTAATTGTCTGAATTTAGTGGTTTCAATTTAGTCAACTTATCCACATCCATGGACTACAAATCTCAAGTAATAATACAAACTTGGAAACCTTTTCCAAGAGGAACCCTAGGATTTCATGTAGTAGCTAAAGCACAAATATTTGTTCTAGTCACTTACCTCCTAACATTGCTATTTATTCCTTATTTGCATAACATAAGTTTTCAAAAAATTAATTATGACAAAATATATTTTAATGAAAAAGTTTATTCTTGAAAAGGTGATGAAAATAAAAGTATTCTATCTTGTCTGTGTGGAATAAAAACTTTGAATCTTGTAAATATAATAGTCCTTCCTTACCCATAGTTTTATTTTTTGTGGTTAGAGTTACTTGTAGTCAACCATGCTCTGGAATATTATGCAGGAAATGCCAAAAATATACCAATTTTTAAAAGATCATATGTCATTCTGAGTAGTGTAATGAAATCTCATGCTGTCCTCCTTCATTCCATGCCAGATATGAGGTGAACCATGCTATTTATATTCATTGGTCACTTGGTGGCTATCTCAACTCTCAACTATTGCATTATTGCACTGTGTTCAAGTAAACCTGATTTTATGTAAAAATGAACCCAAAATACAAGAATATAGATGTTGGTAATTCAGATTACACCAACGAGAAGCTGTAAAGTGTTTCCTTTAAGTGAAAAATGGAAAGTTCTCAACTTAATAATGACAGAAAGAAATTATATGCCAAGTTTGGTAAAATTTATTGTGCAATATATTTTGAGATGTACTTTGTTTTTAGTTGTGAATTTCTTCCTGTGCCTAATAAACTTCACAATA
Organism: Ictidomys tridecemlineatus; assembly: GCF_052094955.1. Classification (NCBI taxonomy): domain Eukaryota; kingdom Metazoa; phylum Chordata; class Mammalia; order Rodentia; family Sciuridae; genus Ictidomys; species Ictidomys tridecemlineatus. Next base: position 151,260,487 of record NC_135482.1, on the reverse strand, counting down.
TTTATGTATGCATAGCAAGAATTATAATATGTATAGGACTTCATAGCATACTCAGTTTCAGGCTTCCACTGGGGTTTTGGAACATATCTCCTATGAATAAGTTGATAGTAATGAAATTCAGACACCAAAGGAATCCAAGAGAAACTTACATGCTACTGAGACATCTGGCTCTTGCTTACATTGTCTCGATAATTCTCTTAATTCTTTACTTGGAAGAATGGTCATTGCTTCCATTTGATGTTGAGCATGTTTTATATAAATGATAATTGTTACAGAAGTACTGCACAGAAGTTTATGAGATCCAAATTTTCAACCTCTCACTACAATGAGAAAAAAAAGAAGAATGTACACCCCATATGCAAAATATCCCCTCTCATAGAAAGGAAAGCTATTTGAAGAACCTGGCCTTTCTGAGGAAAGATTCTTATTTATTATCCAAATTTCATGTGAATTCTTAAGAAGAAAACAGAAAGAAATATTCTCAGGAAGGCAATAAAAGTAGAAATCTCTAAGTGGCCTTTTTCTAGTGCAATTGCAAAGAGAATCACATCCAATGACAATTTAATATACCCATCTAATAATCAATTTGCTCTTCAAAATCTATTTTGTATGTATTTATTGTTTATTTGATGCCTAGAAAGCACGGCCTACCAACATTCTAAATCAGAAGCAGATCTATCATGTTAAACAGAAATAGTACCAAGCACAAAAGGAGAATTTTGTAAATAGATTCAGCTTGCAATTTTATAGTATCTATATAAACTCTTGGAGCAGCTGTTCTTTGCATGAGCTGTGTGTGTGTGTGTGTGTGTGTGTGTGTGTGTGTGTGTGTTGGTGAGATATATGTGTGTATATCCAGATATTATAAAATTGTCAGATAAGAAGGCTCTTGATCTAGCAGAGTTCTTTCATCAGTCCTTTAAAGTAAAATCAGGATGGTGATAAATGATAAAGTTCAATTGACAACATGCATTTTATTTTATCAATTCTAGTAAAGATAATTATCTTCTAAAATACTTATGTCTTGCTTGAAAAAAAATTGTATAACCTATTGAACTTATTAGACTCTTTAAAACTATTGTAGTTTTTAACAAAATTACTTCACTTAATGATATTTGGAAAGCATTAGAAGGATTAAAGTATAATATGGTAAAATATTTTTCTCTTCATATCTGGTAAATAGTTAAGGGAAAGTAGTCCCACCAAAAGTTTTGTAGCATGAAATTATTCACTGAGGTAGAAATAAGGATTTTCTTATGACAGTAATGTTATTAATAACTTTGGAAGCACACTCTTAGGTTTTCTGAGCACCATCTGAAAGAAATGTAACACAGCAGATACTGTGTGCCCCACAGGTAGCAGGCATTGCCTGATTAATGATGTTCAGGTACCATCAAGTAGAGTAGCCAGCCACTATTCCAGAGGACGTTTGTTTTTTCAGCAGAAGATTGGCATAAGTAGCAACTGAGTGGTAGTTGGTTACTGCAGAGCTAAGAAAAACTCAAATACTTCAGCTTTCTATCAAAGGATGGAACAAAAATATCAAAAAGTTGCAGGTACTCTCTTGCAAATCAAATAAATTTGGTCAAAACTGCATAAATACATGTTTGCTACATTAAAGGATAGTACTTTCTGTGTGTGTATGTGTGTGGGAGTTCTAACTAAAGCTTGATTATGCCCAAACATTCTGTAAGTATGATATTCTTTGTACAGCTTTACACTTTTATAATAGAATTCTTGTTTTAAAAATTCTTCAGAAGAGAAAAAATATAAAAGGCAAAAAAAAAGAAAGAAAAAAAGAAGATAGCTGTGAAGTTATTTTATAAGTAAACATAAAAACATTCCCTGCACATTCATTGAATGCGCTAGTAAACATCAATCCATATTTAATGGGTAATATAATTGGTCTAAATAATTTAAATAAGTAATGAAAGCAATTTTTATTTTCTCAGACAAAACAAAATAAGCAAATACTGGAAATAAATAGCTTCTTCTTCTTATAGCTAGCATACTGCACATCCAGATTGTGTTCTTATAATCAACATTCATATGCCCTAAATATATGAGTTAGAAATACCTGTGCCCCTTGAAATGATGAATTTATATCTAATAAATCCCATCATAAAGATAGTTTAATGATTTTTTTTATTTGCCACAAAGATGAAACACATTGTGTGGAAATCAGTTTGTCTTTCCCAATGCAAATATTTACTGCACTTAATTCGCATAGAAAAACAATAAGTTCAATAAATTTTTCCTATGAATAAAAGATAAAAACTAAAAACATGTATAGTTGTAAAAGCATGAAATGTACAAACCTCAATCACATTGTTATGAATGCAAACTTTTGAAGTGATCCTGAGACATCATGGTGGAAAAGAGACAAAAATAAATAAGATAAGAAAATAGTGGTATTTTTAGAAAAAATAATAATTTTTTTCTTCATAGCCAAGTGAAGCCATGGCTATGGTTAAGTTAGAAACTTATAGGTTTCTCTAACTTAATTCCTAATATCCAACTTTGGAGAATTTTTTTTTAAATAACTTGCACAGTAAAATTTTAAATAAAAAAAGAGCCTTAATTTTTTCAGTATCTGTGCTTGTGTATATGTTGCAATTCAAAACTTCTAAGAACATTTAGAGGTCAATAAATTAAATACTTATTCAATTCAAATTTACTCTAAAGTATAAATAAACCAACACTTAGGGTAAATCTTTCATTTTCATGTGGTAAGGAATCGATAGATAGTTTACATGAGTTTCCAGGTTTTAATAAGAATTATCTGTGATATTTTTTGAATACTCCAACATTGGACTTACATGAACAGACAACTTAATTAGCCTTAATTATCAAGGACAGCTGAATCTGCCTGGCATTTGGACATTTGCCCAGTGGACTGTTGAACTCAGGTGCATAACCCCAGTTGGGGGATCATGTCAGAGCACCATCTGTTTCTGACTTTGCCCAGCTTTTTCTGCCCCTTGTGCACAATTTGTTCAAATATTTTTGCCTGGCTTATGTGTCTAGGGTCATCTTGGACAAAATTGTGAAGTAGGTGATGTCTCTCCTTGGTGTTCCCCCATTTCCCCTTTTAACCTCCCTGCAATTTCCTAGAAGTTCTATGACTCATTCCCTTAATATTCATTCTGTCCAAAGTCTTAAGCCACAGTCAGCCATCTATAGCTTGGCATATTTAATAGCTCCCTGGTGTCTAAAATTGCTGCTTCAGCTGACAATTGTTTCAATCAGCATTATAAGTTGTTAGTAACAGATATTACATTTAGATATTCTAAGAATTCATTGGAAGAAATCTAAGAATTAAAAAAAAATTATGAAGAACAGGGACAAAGTGAGTTCTGGGATAAGAAAGAGCCAACACAGAATCTAGAGAGTAGGCAGCAAGTTTGTCAGCTATCTTAAGCAAGTCTAAGCTAATTTTAGTATAAACACTTTATACCTTCTTTCTGAAAATCCATGAAAGTCCTAACAGAGCTGTTGGAAAGAACAACAGCTTTGTCTCCAGCCACTTTTGGTGATAAATCTTATTGTTTATTATTAGATAATAATTATAGTCATAACAAGAAACAGAACTTGAAAACTTACTAAAGGATTATTTATGAAAATCTCTATAAAATAGTGATGCTCTGAGCCCAATTTGCAATAGGATCAAACTTGTTCCCATGACAAAGCCATTATATTGAGGTCAATATAATCTCCAAATCTTAAATCCTAACACAACCCACATGATTCAACATTCCATGGTAGGAGAGATTTGGGGTATCACTATTGAGCACCCTTTTGGGGGTCAAATAAAAATATAGACAGAAATAATTTGTAATAAAAAACTGATCCCCCAAATATAAAAAAAATATATATTAGCTTCACTAATAACAAAGTAATGGTGATCAAACAATACAATGAGTTTCTAAGCTTAAAAAATCAAAATCAAATTTACATCAATTTAAAAAAGAAAATTGCTCAGAGCTAAAAGAATGTGGAGGAGAAAGTATTCTCGTGTGGAAATAGGTCACTGTGTGAATTGGCACAGCATTGCTAGGGCTATTAAATAATAGATGGCAGCATTTTAAAATATAAAAATATTGAAACCAAACACCTCTTCACTCTAGGAATCTATTAGAAAATAATCTCAAAGGTAAGCATAGAGGTATTTACGTGTTTATTATTTTAGCATTATTATTAATAAAAATGAAAAATTTGAAACATTTTATTCAACAGTTGGAATACTATGTTGTCATTGAAATTTAAATCATAGGTCTAGGAAAATTTTCAGAATATAATAAAAGCAATATTTTAAATTATTTATAAATTGACATGCTAGGTACGTTGCATTAGTCAATATCTTGACACAACAGAAGGCAACAGAATTAATGGATTAAAAACAGAACATAATTTTCTGTCAATTCTAGAGTTCCAAAGTCCAAGATAAAGGCAGGTCTTTAAGAGGGTCATGAGGAAAAGATCTGTTTCAAGCCTCTGTCTTTGGCTGATACATAGCCATTTTCTCTCTGTGTCTCTCCACTGTCTTCCTTCTGTGTGTGACAGTATCTTAAATTATCTCTTCTTGTACAGATACCCTTCATACCAGATTAGGGCCTATCCTCATGAGTTATTTTTAAATGTCATTTTCTCTATAAAGACTTTCTATCCGAATGCATTCTGATACTAGAGGTTAGGAATTTCACCTATGTACTTTACATATAAGCATGAGCATACAAACTTAAGAGTGTTTACAAGGACATTTATGGATGGATGTGGATGTATGCATGTATGTATGAATATGTGTGGGAGCGTGTACGTGTGTGTGCACGCATGTGCACATACTTAAAGAGAGAAGAGCTGGATTGCACATATGGGCTTATCATCTGAAATGTCATATATGTGTTCCTGAAAAACAGTTCACTGTAAAAAAAAATGCATGCTAAAAATAATGGGACTTCTGGAGAGATAGCAATAAGAGGCATTCTATTTCAATACTATGGAATTCTGTAACAAAAGAACCCAGCAAAACAATGACAATCTTAACAATGTCTCTGCCATTTTACCTAGGAGAATAGCCAGTAGATCCTGTGCAGTCCTAAAAACTTCCATCTTTGAAATGGAAATCTTAAAGTGCATTCACTTTTACTTTTAACCCAGGTATGCATCTTTACAATTTCTTCATTAGCATTTTCAGCTTCTTGGATATCTTATGGAAATGCAGTATGTTTGAAACCTCTTAACTCTATTATTCAAAAAGAAGAAAGTTCTATATTATTTCAACTCTTTTTGTAATTTCTGTCTATATTGTCATGTCTTTGATTGTCAACAAAACATTTATGTCTTGGAAAATTTGAGGGCATGAACCAATCAGACTTTCTTCCTTATACAATCATGTCAATTTCCCTTATTATCAAATAGGTCAATTTTGAATTTGCCTTAAAAAGAGATGTTGCCCAGAAATACAGATAGTATTATTTTAAAATGTCAAGAGAATTTGCAGAGGTCACATGTTTTTCTCTTGCACCCTTTTTCTAATTATTTTTCTCCATGTGTAGAGTTACTGTCACCATCTCCTACTTAATACTGTGACACTTAATTGGATGCAGTGTTTCCTAGGGTATGCATTTGAAATCTATGATCATCTAACCACATTCCATGGCACCATTGGAATTGATGAGGACATTCTTTTTCTGATGATTAGAGCTAAAAACAATAAGTTGTTCCCATTCATGTGAATCTCAGAAAATGTGGTTCCCTTATAGGATGAGATGCAGGCTGAAGCCACGTGTGAAAATGAGGAGAGATAAGAGAGCCCCCATTGAATTTGAAAGTTTGGATCTTTCTCTTTCTGAGATCCAGTGGCTTGTGATTTTGTTTCTGCAAAACCTATATTATCTTTAATTAAATTTATTTTTCTGTGCTTATGCTTATTCATATCATATTTTTATCACCTTAAAACAAAAATTGCTAATGGATATATGATTATATGCAGGTAACAAGATGACGTATGATTTTGATATGCCTCATTATACTTAATTATTTTTTTAAATTTCTATAGAAAATATGTTTTCTTTTGTAAGTAGACAAAAACAGTTTCTCTCTATAAAATGAGCAACAACAACAACAAAAGGCCTGTATATCACTTATTTTACTCTCTGTAGAACTTTCAATAATGCCATGTGTGACTGAAATTTAGACACTGTGCTATTTTCTTTGGAATCTTCCTGATTTGCAGTGTCCACCTGACTACTCTCTGTGACATTTGTTGTTTTGCACAGGTTTTCCAGGACTCAGGTGCCCTTGGCTATCTCTCACTAAGGAGGACTATGAAATAAAATCGCATCTCAAAAGTTATGTTTACCTGTTTTCAAGACAAGTTGTAGGATTCTTCTTCCTTTCCTTCTCTTCCTTCCCTCATTTTATACTCCTTTGCCCAAAGACATCCTATGATTTTTAAAAGGTTTATTCATTTTGCTTTAATGTGAATTAAAAATAATTTGTCAAAAAGATAAATTTCCTACTCTCAATTATAATACATACTGATTTTTTTAAAAAAAAAATTGTACCAAGAAATAAAATAAAATGTGATAAATAAAAAAGTATTGAAAATTTTTTAAAGAAAGTTAGCATTTTACTCAAAATAGGGGTCAGATTTAATAGTATCTAAAAGATGCAATGTGTCTTAAATTGAGCTTCATGCTTAAGAGAAGGTTAACTTTAATCCTAGGTAAAATGTCTCCATACTTTGACTGAAGTGTAGACCTTAATAACATTTCTGGTGTCTTAACACCAAGATCCTTACTCAAATTAATCCTTACTATAAAATAATTAGGGGCTTTTATCTGAAGACTACATTTTTATACCTAAAGTTATGTGGTTTTCCTCTTAAATAGTGTGGCAAATCTAATACAAGGGCAGAAGATTGCTCAAAGATTTTCTCAGTTCACTAAATTTGGGGTACAGAAAGTTGTGCATTATCTATTTTCTCCTTTAGCAGAAGAAAAGAATTAGGACTGTTTTCATGGAAACTTCAACTTACAACCACATTACGCTCAGTTTCAGTGGGATCCTGCTGATCCCATTAAGAAATAAAGTTACACAGGTGCATTATCTGGCTCACTTTGAAAGGAAAAGCAACAGACTTGATCAAAACAGGTCTCCCCATGGCTGCTTTGTCAGGGAGGACCACTTTCAGGATACCAGCAGAAAATATGAATGAGCACTGCTATTTCCCAGAATTGTTAAATGAGTATCTAATAACAGGTATCAGATGTTCTTTCCATTTCCTTCCTAGTATAACTCAGTTTGTAAGATTCGATAAAAGGAGCAGTAATTTTAAATACAAACGTATCTGGCTTCCTGCTACCATCTATAAATTAATTCTGTGTATGTTTGATATGTGACTGGAAAAACAGTGTATGCTTTCTTCCCAATGGTACATTATGCAAAAGATCTAAAAGTTTTATTTAAATTATATTTTAACTATCACATAAAATAATTCCAATACTCTTTGAGTTCTTTGAGTTGCTCATGAATAAAGACATTTTCCAATAAAGAAAATGCTAGGTCATATTAGAAAAGTTTGCTAAAAGAACAATCTTACTCAAATTTAGGTATTCACCTATTTTTATGGAGCATATTCTATGTACCAGTCCATGTTCTGTGAGATTAAAATAGAATAATGGACAAAGAAGTCCCAAAAAATAATATACTATTTTTTCAATCATATTCTAGTAATGGTAGAAAAATAATAATCAAATACATAAGTAAATTGTGGTAGTGGGTGGTAGTAGTTGGTTTTGTGAAGAAAATACAGAGCACAAGAAATAGGATATAATATTAGGTGAGTGCCATTTTTATGTATGGTGATAAGGAACACCTTCATTTGATGGTACTTGATTAAAGTCTTATAAGGGACAAGAGTGATGTCCACACTGGCTTTTGTGGGGACAGTGTTCCAGCTGGCTGAGAGAACCCAGGTTGGATCCCCAGTATAATTGTCTAGATTTCACATCTTCGACTAAGCACTTATGATATGTCAAAAACAGAAACAATTCTGGAATTTCTCTAGATTCCAATCTAACTTATCAGCTCACATGGCCATCATAAATTTATAAACTACATCCAATCTATAATACCCACCTAGATGAAGCCTGACCCACAGCCTACAAACGCATGACCGCAGGGACGTAATAGCTCTGACAATCTCATGCTTACCTAACAAGGGCTGTTTCCACTCTGCTATTTTCATTCATCTTGACCTCTTCACTTTTAGTTTTTTAAGAAAACACACACACAAAAAAAAAATTTTAATACATCTTGGCTTTTCCTTATACGTTGCTTTGGGAATGACCTTTTTCTTGCTAGCTACTAAAGCATACTTACACGTAGAAGTTTCCTTATTCATTGTCTTTATTCACATTTTCCTTGTGTCTCTACATTAGAAAAAGCTAATCTTTTTCAAAGCTAAGTCTTTTTCTCAAAGGTTGCCACAAGTGTTGCGTTGACATAATTAAATATCCAGACAGATGCTTGGAAAATATAGATTTGAGAAACACTTAATAGCAGAGGGAAGAAATTTATAAATATTTAATAAATTACAAAGAAAAAGCAAATTATTGCTTTTTCATTAAATTTATTTATTTTAAGCACAATGCATACAAAAGATAGGATCCTCAGCATAAGTTAGCAGTTTAGTATTGCACTAAAGAGCAAGGAGGTTAGACATGGGAGACGGCTGCAGCAATTCTAGTGAGGTGACTTTAAGCAAGTTTTACAGGTTGTCCCTGTACCATGTTCTTACCAAAGACACAAGAAAGGAAGATGTAATGGACACTTTTCCTACTTGCCTTATTTTAGTTTCTTCACATTTAAAGATGTGATATTCCTTGAGGAAACACACATTCTAATTCATTGTTAGGTCAGATAAATTGTGTGAAATCTATTCAATCCCTGACCTCAGAATAGGTAAATCACTCAAAGGGCATTTCATCCCCTTGGCCAGTAGTAACCCTGTCCAGGACAAAACTGTCTGCCATGTCACCCCTTTGAGCAGTCATCTAACAATTCTCATAAAATGACATATTTTTTGCCTTACTGAAAGGACAGAGTAAATACCTGGAGCCATTGATATCCACAATCTTGTGTCACTGCTATGTTCCCCTGCCTGTGTGATGCAGCAGAACCAGAAGCAGAGCTGAGAAACTTGACACAGCTGCCTCCTGATGGTCCCACAGGAGCCTCTGGATCCAGATGATCCTGATGGTGTTTTGTGATTGAATCTTTTGTTCCTAAAACCATCTTGGCTATTTACAAGATCTTAACAACAGGAGCAACATGGCACGTAACTTCCTTTCAGTCATGAAAATAAACAAACAAATGCACATGTGGGAAAAAGAATTTGAATTTCTAAAGAGATCTCTACATTCTACCTAAGAAAATACTAGAACTTTTTAACTGGAAAAAAAAAAAAAAGACAAAACCCAACTCCTTTAGCAAGTTAACACTTTCTTATAGACCCTAAGCTGCAATTTCACTTAAAGTGTAAAGATGTGAGGGAAAAAGAAAATGTGTGTGATTCATCACATAAACCTCCTTCCTGATTTAGTTCTGCTCTTTTACTTATTATACACTAAATCTCTCCAAGTCAGTCTTCTCACCTGTGAAGTACTGGATCTCAAAAAATGACCCTCAGTGATATTCATTAGTGGTGTCAATAAAATGTGCTACGTGCTTTTTATTGAAGAAAGTATAGACTTTCATTATTTTTACATATTGTAAAATATTTTACTATTAAAATAAAATTTACATCTGAGTTCTTATAATTTCTACTGGAAACATTAACATCTAAGGCATCTTAGACATCATTAGGAATGATTGGATTTGTTTTGTTTGAACTCAAATCAACAGAAAGTGGATCCGTAAATGAAAATTGGAGAGAGGGGGTGATTTTAACTTCATATGCTAATACTATCTGAGGATAAAATAAGCTAGGATAAATGATTGTTAGATTTACATTTGCCTGTTGGTCTGAAAATCCTTTGCATATGACTCATGAGGTACAAATAGTGGAAATTTTGTAAAAGTGAAAATAATTGTTCTTAGAAATATGGATTGACATTTTTATTGTTTAAACTACAGCAGATTTCAATTATATTTCCTTTTTGAAAAAAAAATTAAAATGATTGTTGTTAATCCCATTTTTACTGATGAAAAACTAAAGTATAGAGAAGTAAGGAAACATATTCAAGGCTACTAGTTAATAAACCATAGAGTGGGATTATATCCTCCAAGTCCTGTGTCATTTCAGTACATAATACTGTTTATTTGAAATCATATAAAAGTCTTTTTCTCAAAGGTGTCAAGTGTTGCCTTGACATAATTAAATATCCAGACAAATGCTTGAAAAATATAGATTTGAGAAACAATAAACAAAATTAGCAGAGGGAAGAAATTTATAAATATTTAATTAATTACAAAGAAAAAAACAAATTATTGCTTTTTCATTAAATTTATTTATTTTAAGCACAATACATACAAAACTAATGTTGTACACTCCGTTTGCAAGCACAATCTGCTGGAAATAGTTTCATTTGGCCCCACAGGGTCTAGGGCTGGAGAAGAGGACTTTCAAAACTGCCTTCCCAGAACTAATTAGGCGCAGACAGCATCTTATTTAACATGTGTATTGACCTGTACCATGTTCATAATTATTATTTATCAATGTAAGTAGTACAGTCCTTCCCCATACCAGTCTAAGTCAAGAGTCACACTGAAAGATTTTCATGATCTGTTTTTTTGCACATAATGACCCTTTTCACCACTTCCAGGATGTAAAACAAAGTTCTGCTAATAGCAATCATTTTAGTAGTGTTGTTTTTGATTCTCTAAACATGGAAATTTCATGGTTCAAGCTTGAAATTGTAGATAATGTACATTTTCAACACAAATGTGTCTGTTTATACACAAGAGCTAAGGCAGCACAATAATTAGGAACTGGAACCTGGACTTGAACTGCCTGATTCAGAGGAACCCTGCTTGTTACTAGCTGTGCAACCCAACCAGTTCATTAATTATCCACTCCCGTGTTGTCTGTTCTGCGAAAAAGAGATATAAACATTGCATATGTGTGCGAATATAAAATCCTTAGAAAACTCACTGACACAAAATGAGCACCAAATAAATATTAAACTTCATATTAATTGCCTTCTTTTGGGGAAGGGGATATGAAACTATTGACTTCTCCGTGTTTTCCAGTTTAGTTTAATTTCTTTGGGAAAACTTTCTCAGAAATATATTCTGCATGTACAATTTTAATTTTAAAATTTTATCATCTTTCCAAAGAAGAAAACACTTGAAAATAAATGTGGTACTAGACTTGGAAAAACATATTTCAATAGATTTATATAAGGAGAGCAGTTGTGTTTCAAATATCTTATTTAATTGGTTTTTTTTAATAAATAGAATACTAGGAAATACCAACAAGGTTATACAAATCTCTACACTAAATTTCATGGGAGATGGGCATAGATAAATTAACTATCAATTCTATAATTCTTACAGAAAAGGTGAGTACATAGAAAAACCAAATCATACAAGGAAAGGTAAATAAAATTTACTTCAAATATTTCCACTAAATATATACAACATCAATTTTGTAACATACAAGTGACACACAAGCAATTGTATTTGATTCTAGGTCATATGCATATGGAATTGTCAATCTATTTGCCAATTAGAATTAATACTTTTAAAGAACTCAGATTCATCAAGGATCCAGAGTTTGCCCTTTGTGCATAGATGGCATCTCAAAAATTGAAAATAAATGTAAGTTCTGCAAAAATTGGGATAATGGGAGCAAGAATGGAGAAGCCTTCCATATTTAATTATTTTTACATCAGTTGTTAATTCATAGAATAATCTTTATTTTTAAATATATTTCATCGTTTGGGGAATTCTGTGAATTCAGGAATTACAACTAGATAAATTGCCCCCTTGAAGTAACTAAGCATTACTACTAAGACTCGTGATAAAAATTTAGGATAATATAGTGTAAAAACTTAAAATAGTATAAAGAATTATATGCCTTGATTAAGGAAGGTTATACTGTTTGAGGCATCAAACTCAAGAAGGATGCACATGGAGTGGTCAGACCAACAGGAAAACAGTACCAGCAGGCCACTTGGACCAGGATTGGCTCCTGAGGGGATAACAGGTGTTGTAGTCAGTTACTATCCCAGGTAACCTGTCCTTCTTGAAGAATCTGTGCTGTGATCTCCAAGTTATTTTTCAAATTTTAGATATGGTTTTAATATTTTGTGAATCTTTGCTTGACTTTCCCATATTTTTTTAGTATTCAGTCTTCCTTATTCATCTCCCAGTACACTGACCTTGCTATTACCATCTTATATTATTTTACCTTAAAACCATGAACTGCAAACTTTGTCATCACATACATTTTAACTCCATTGTGAACTGCCAGAATGCTGAGCATGTTTTATTCACTTTCTATCAACATATATTAGCATATTTTCTGATATTTAATATCCATTTAATATATTTTGTTGATTAGAATACATACTTTTAAACATTATTTATAGTTATACATATATTGCTCCTGGGTTGTATATATGGGGTTTCTTTAAAAGGAAATTTGACAGAACTTCTTCACAATTATTTTCACCCTACTTTTGTTCTTAATCTTATCACTCTTGTTTACCATGTTATGTGGGTGTAAATATATATAATTCCTTTCAAATAAATTATTAAGTTTTCCTCAATATCTCTCTTTCCTCTTCTCTTATAAAGGTCTAATAGATTATTTCCTCCTTCAGGAAAAATTAGTTCATAACTCTAGTTATCTCGCTAGAACTTTAATAATTTTTAAATAATTTTTTTTAGAATACCTATTACAAAAATTTTTATCTTTAAAATATTTACATTTTAAAACATAGTGTCTGGCTTTTCAAAATTGCTTTGTAATCATGGATAATGAAGTGTTTCATTCTTCCTTTATAAAAAGCATATAACTTTGGTTGAAGTGTTCTGACTTACCATAAGTTAGATTTTTTAAAAAAAATCTTTTTCCATCATTTGCATCATTCCCTCACTCTTCCCTTCCATCAGTAAGCCTTTATTTGTTTACAGAGAGCAATCTGTGAATGAGTTAGAGGATCAGTTCTGCAATATCAAAAATCGAGATTCCTTAAAATAAAGGGAGGGAGAGAGAGAGAGAGAGAGAGAGAGAGGTCTGTTTTTTGAGAGGATAGATTGACATTGACCAAGCACACAAAGTCTTATTCTCTATATCATATTTTAAACTGTATAAAATTACAATAAAAATAAATAATTGTGGGGAGAGGCATATCTGTGCTCAGAAGACCAGCATCCCTATAACAACTGAAGCGCTGAAATATGCTTAGTGTAAAGCACGTCCTATGTCAGCATGTTCTCCTTGCCTTTTCCCTAAGCAAATATTGTCAATATTAGGCATCTTGTAATGTAAACCTACAAGAACAAGATTCTATCTTTGACCAAACTTTGTACCTGATTTAGGGTCCTTTGTTTGTTGTATATTGTTTTGTTTAATATATTAGTCTTTCAACAGATCATATATTTTAGGGGATTTATAAGACTTATCTATTAACTTTGAGGTCTATCTTTCAAATCATGATTTTAAATGTTTTATTTAAATGGTACTTGGAGCAGGGTGACATGTAAATTTTGTATTACCACATAGAATTTAAATATCAATGTAAAGTGCATTCCACTTCAAATTTGAGGGAAAGTGAGAAAAGGAGGAGGGAAAAGGAAAACAAATAATGATTATGTACTTGTTCTGCACACTTTGGAATATTACATGCATTTTAACAATAATCTTTTCTGATACTTTTAGTATCTTACTTTTACAAATGAAATAAATCTCAAACATGCTCTATCACTTGACATACAGCATGTAGGACAAGGATGTAAACTTAGATAAAATTCCCTCACTATTTTATAATGGCTTCCATCACCAGAGAAACTTACTTGTGAGATGTTCATTCCAGAGACAAAGAAGCAAACAAGAAATCCACTAAACCCCAAATTCGTCTTCTGTGCATTTAATCAGATGCATAATTGCTACTCTTTTGCTTGGTAATTAAGATATAAGCACTGAAATGATCAGTAAATAGTTGTAATTAAATATTAAAAAATCAAAGCATTTCTTAATCAGAAGGAAAATCTTAGAAAGAGAAAATGTTCTAATGTCTTTCTTAACTAACTTGAGTCCCCTTTATCCTCTATTGAACTTTCCTCTAGTTCAATAACAGTATTGGAATCAGCGTGGTTTAGTCTGTAGCATGTGAAGGTCCTCTAATTTCTATATTGTAGAAAAATACTTCAATCTAAAAGTGGGTGCTTCATATAGATCAATAAAATAGAAAAACAATAATTTCAAGTGGAAATGTTAATGGGAATTTTGGGGAGGTTATAGAATCTGAAATTAAGCATCAAGAAAAAGAAAAAAAGGAAAGACCAAGACAAAGAAAAAAAGTAAACGCGTTCTTTCTGACATTTAAATGGTATGTAGGAAGGAAAAAGATTTTTGAAAGATGGGCTTATTAAGTAGACAATAAACTAATTTGGATATAGTTGATTTGCATAAGGAATTAGTGGTAAGTAAGAAGAGAAAAATAGATTAGGACCAGAATAAAAAAGGCCTTAAAATATGTAAAATGTGTGCATAATATTTCCTGAGTCCTTATAATAGGAAGAATTTTAAAATAACTCTAAAATCCCCTCTCCCTGTTGTAACTTGCTTTCTACCAAACACTAAAGTAGATGCAGCTGTGAAGAGAACTTTGCAGAGGTGAAAAGGATACCAAAATAGCTCACCTTATAAAACACAGCCATCCTGGACAGTCTTGACTTCATCAGGAATGTTCCTTTAAAGGGACTAGGACCTCCTAAGTCAGACATGTGACGCATAAGAGAAATTTGACACAAGGAAAATTTTCAGTTGCTAGTTTTAAAGATGAAGGGGGCCCCATGCCAAAGATGGGGTGTCTGAAGCACCTGGTAAGGGCCCATAACTGACATGTTTTCAGGAAGTAGAAATCTTATTTTTACACAGCAAGGAAATTGTCTGCAATGTCTGCCTGAGCTGGGAAGAGGACTCAGAGCTCCAGATGAGAACATAGCTATTGACAACTGAAGGTCAGCCTTACTTGATATTAAACAGAAGATCCAGGACTGGGGTTGTGGCTCAGCCGTAGATGCTTGCCTAGCATATTCGAGGCTTCGGGTTCATTCCTCAGCACCACATAAAAATAAATAAATAAAAAATAACGGTATTGTGTTCAACTACAACTAAAAATAAATAAATAAATGTTAAACAAACAAAAAAACAAACAAAAAACCAGAAGATTCATCCAGTCATACCATGCATGGATTTCTGATCTAAGCACCTGAGCAAGAAAAGCAGATTGTGTGTCCAACTGCTAAGATTGTGGTACTTTGTTACACAGAAATATAAAATGCATACAGACTAATATAAAATATTCTCTTCTCTAACTTTTCTTTTTACTTTTTTCGTATTCTATAAGATTTTTAAGTATATATTATACATATATAATATACATGTATATACTTACATGTTTTAAATAATTTGTGAATTAATATTTTTAGAAAAGGGTTACATACAAAATTTTAAGTACTCTATTAATTTCAAAATACAAAGAATCCATCAGAAGTAAGCTACTGACTGTCAGGAATAGCAACATAATAGGCATTTGTTACTCATTATTCCCTTTAAAACTTTATTTTAGAAGAAAACAAATACTGATTTTTTTTCTTTTCATTGTAACTTCAGCTTGATCCTTTAATTTGACATATCTATTTAGTTAAAATAAGCATTAGCACAATAACAAAAAAAAACAAGAATAAAACAATTTTTAATTTGATTGGAAAAAAAATTAGAAATTATTGGAAAACTCTCTTTAGCAAGAGATCATCAGTTTCACAATTAAAATTTAAATTAAATGGAAAGGAAAGATAGTTAGTCCATAATCACTTAGAGACATGGAAACCACTTTGCCTTAGTTGAAAGAACTAATGGAATTTTTGAAGGAGATAAAAGAATACAAATACACAGGCATATATTTAAAGCATGGGCCAAAAAGCAGCTAAATTTTTGAAAATAATTTTTATTTTAAATGAAGTAAAAGTTAATGATTTTAAAAAATTAAACTTACTGTTCTTTCTCTACCTTTTATTTTATTAAAATAACAACAATAATAATAATCATAGCAATATAAATAGAATGTTTAAAATATAACATGAATGTCTAAACTCCACTCTAAATTTTTCTTACTTGTCATTTTTAAATTTCAAAATATTTAAGAGGAAAATGATCAGGCAAAAAATAAATTTACCAAACTCTGTGAAGCATCAGATATATCCTGCTATAACAAATATCTTTAATTATTAATAAGTGGACTTCTTTCATTATTCAGTTCTTCAAATAAGTAAATTCAGGACTTGGCTTCACTTTTTATTTCCAAACCTAATTTTGGATTCACTGAGTAAGCTGCCAACTGCAAAGAAAACAAATAATTAACTAGTCTTTGGAAAATCCATTCTTGAGACACCAAAATCTTCACAAATATTTTGAGAGTCCTCAGATGAACATCAGGCATGTTCATGAGGCAGTTCTATAGGCATCCGTGTTACAACTAACATTTCCTCTGTCCTCTGACTACTGAGCCAAGGTCTACTCTGGGAGAAGGTACAAAGCTGGCCTCCTGGGTGTGCTACAAACACAGACTCACAGGGCTCCAAACACAGAAGAGTACTTCACACTGGAGTTTTAATTCTCTCTGATCACTGTCTTGGAATTCTTAACAATTTTATCTTTAGATTTGTGTTTCTTTTTTTTTTTTTCATAAGCAAGTGTTCACCCAGTAAGCTACACCTCCAGGCCTTTTTATTTTTAGTTTGAGAAAGTCTTGCTATATTGCCCAAAGTGGCCTTCAATTTTGATTCTCCTGCCTCAGTTTTCCTAGTAGCTGGGATTACAGGTGTTCCCGTGTGAGTGTATGGCATCACTCAACAGTTCATGTGTGAGACAATGAAAGAAGGTTTAGAGGTGAAATGATTGTGTTATGAGAACCTTAACCTAATCTGTGCATTAATTCCCTGATAGGGATTAACTGGGTGGTAACTAAAAGTGGGTCAGATGTGGCTGGAGGAGTTGGGTCATTGGGAGCTTGCCTTTGGGATATATATTTTGTATCTAGTGAGTGGATTCTGTCTGATTCCTCTGCTTCCTTGCGGCCGTGTCAGAGGCTGCTTTCCTCCGCCATACTCTTCTGCCTTGATGTTTTGACTCACCTGGAGCCCTGAGGAATGGAGTAAAGTTGGCTATCTATGGACTAAGACCTCTAAAACTGTAAGCCCCCCAATACACTTTTTCTCCTCTGATTGTTCTTGTCAGGTCTTTTGGTCACAGCAACAGGCTTGTGCCACCACGCCCAACTTGAATTTGTGTGTTATAAGTGAAATCTGAAGGGAAAATGAACTATTTCCCGGGCACTAAGAACTTCACCTCACACGTGGTTCTACATGAATCTCTTCACACAGTTTGATAAAAGTGTGTCTTTGCCAGATGTGGTGGTACATGCCTTGGAATCCCCACTGGGGGCTGAGGCAGGAGAATCTGGAGTTTAAAGCCAGCCTCAGCAACAGCAAGGGGCTAAGCATCTCAGTAAGACCCTCTCTCTAAATAAAATACAAAATAGGACTGGGGATGTGGCTCAGTGATGAGGGCCTCTGAATTCATTTCCCAGTGTCCTAGAAGGAGGAATCTAAGACATTTTCTAAAAGAGATCATTGTCCCAGGGAAAAGAGGATAGCCGACCTATCTGTCAATCCTGGATCACACTCTCTTTTCTCTCTCACTATTTTTATACTCAAGGCATAACATGAGTTTGGTTTCCAGACTTAAATTGTGGAATGTCTCACTTATGCTTATAATCTTACGTCTCCCTTTAACACAACTACTGTCTCATACATGGACTTTAACCTGTTATGGATATCTTAGACCTTGATCCTTCCACTGTGGTGATTTTCAGATTGTGTTTTCTGATCTATGCGTGCATCAGTCCAAATCCAGACCCCATATATAATATTTACTTGCTATGGACTTACTGAATGCTGACTTGGCAGCTAACTTGTTTCTATTTAATCACAATAGTCATAACATACCTTTTTCACAATTTCTAATTTTAATACACAGCTGTTATGGTTTGGTGCTATAATGTCTGTAATGTTCCCTAAAAGCTCATATATTGAAAGCATTGTCACCAAGGCAGCAAAGTTCATAGGTGGGGCTATTGGGCAATGATTAGATTGTGAACTATGGATTTTCATCAATGCATTAATTCTCTTGATGGGTTAATTCAAAGATAGCCAAATGAATTACTGGAACATGGGACCTCTTTGATGGAAGCAGGTCACTGGGAGTGTGCTCTGTGAGGGTTTATCTTGTCCTTGGCACCCTTTCCCCTCTCTCCCTCTCTCATTTCCAGATACCATAAGCTGAGCTACTTTTCTCCACTATTTCCTTCCACCATGATGTTCTGCCTCTTCTTAGGTTGAGAACAATGGAGCTGGCAGATCATAAACTGAACTATCTGAAACCATGAGACAAAATAAGTCTTTTTCATTCTCTAAATTGTTCTTGTCAGATATTTTAGACATAACCATGAAAAGTTGACTAATACAATAGCCTAAGCAGTTAGCTGTGATCCACTAATTTTAGGAAAATATGGTTTATCTCAGCAAGTATTTCTTATCTCTCTGCTATGGGCCAGGTACTGTACTGGGTGATGAAGAATCACATGAAGAATAACAGATAGTCCTGTGTATGAAGAATCCTATAGTCTCTAAAGTCCACAATAAGATTGCCTACTTTGGCAATGTTATATCCCTTTCGTATCTCCATATTTCTCTATATTAAATTGAAAATAACATGGATCAGAAAAAAAAAACATGAGGAGATATCTGAGACTTGCCCAATAGAAAATAAGGTAAAAAATTAATCCAGTAAGCTTCTACTCCTCATTCTTGGGATTACCTATATCTGTTTTCCAAGATCAATCTATCCATACTCTTGTTGTCCAATAGTTTCAGTGCAGTGAGTTAATTTTTTCTTCTTTTCCTTAAACTGAATCAGGTTTAAAAATTGTCTTTTGTTTTTTTCTTACAACCATCAATATTTCCTATTAATTATCAGACAGTTAGAATAATGTTTACCTGGATAGAATATAAATGTTGACATAAAAAAGACAAGATGAGTCTGTATGTTTACAGAATATTTACCATTTCAAAAGATTTTTTTTTACAAAATTAGTAGATATATAAAAGTATAAGAAGAGTACACCACACTCACACAAAAAAACAGAGGAACATGAGCTATATAATAATTAGGACTATACTGAATTCAACTTTTGCCATTGAGTGTCTCTATCATATTTGGCAAATTATTCAAACATCATGAACTTTGGTTTTCTTATCTCTAATCAACAATGACAATAAATTACTTCCTATAATAGAGATCTATTTCATATAGTTTATATAATAAGCAAAGTTCTTGGTGGAGTATCTGGAGCACAATTCATTCAAAAACTTCCATATTAATATTTTTCAAGTAAAATTAACCTCATCTACAGAAACCTTGTAAGTCTGAATCTATGAAGATATTGTAAGCCTTCCCTTTAAGTATTTATTATTACATTTTCTATGAGACATGAATAAAAATGTCCATAAAAGTTGCTAATTGGTAATGACAAATTACATAAAGTATCAAACTTCCTCATTTATTTTAAAAAATGTCACATAAAGAAATCTGGAAAGTAATGCCATAATTTTATTGAAAGAAAATGAGACCAATAAATATTAAGTGGTTTGCTTTGATCACAATATAATTAGTAACAGTCAATGTAGGTCTTTGTATACCCACGATGAACCCCTTTAGCATACCACACTTATAAGGCAGGACCTGAAGTCATGCCACTCCAGCTTTCTGTCTCCCCTTGCGTCCCATCTGGATGCTTTTAGAGAAGTACGTTCCATTGTCTCCTTATTCTTGAGACACTCAAGTGTTCAGTTATAATTACCTTTCATGTTTTAAACCTACTTAATTAAAACTTTTTCTGTTAGTATATTTTAGCTTATATGTTCTTTTCTAATGGGGTCTCCGGAAATTTGACCCTATATTAAGCTCAAATTTCAATACAATCTACCCTCAGCAGGTTGAAGTGAGAATAAGCAATTATGTCAATTTATTTTTTCAACAGTGACCACTTAAAAAATGATCATGTGATATTCTGACCAATGAGATAATGACATAAATTTAATTAAAGGCCTTCTCAGAATTTGTTCACTCTCCTAAAAAAGAGCAAAAAGACAGACTATTCTTTTTTCCTATTCCTGTATTTTACCATCTACAACTCTTGTTAATATTTATTTATTTATTCTTAGTTGTAGTTGGACACAATACCTCTATTTCATTTATTTATTTTTATGTGGTGCTGAGAACTGAACCCAGGGCCTCACAGTTGTGAGGTGAGTACTCTACTGCTGAGCTAAAACCCCAGTCCCTGTGACAACTCTTAAGCCATCCACTAAGCATGGCAGAAAAGGAAGATGAAAATACTTTATGTAACTGTTAATCAGATGAATGCTATCCATTTGACACACCGAACCTCTGAACACAGGTGAAATTATGGGTACTTCTATTAAGCAAGTCATTTTAGGTGGTTTCTCCAGTAGCAGCCTTTACGAGCATGCCAACTAATAAGTTTCAGGTTCGGCCTCACGAAAGTACTCTGATTCCTTATCTCATGCCTTTTAAAATTTTGTATCACATTTCTCTGCACCCCATAAATATTTATAATTATAATTTTTCAATTTACAATAAAATTCAAAAAACAGATCTCACCACACCTGAGGAAATTCACCGATTCATATTAATATAAAAGTCTTAGAATTTATTACTCTAAGGAAAACTCTTTTGAACAATTTAGGAAAAAGAGTCATACCTACATTTTTTTCCCCTTAATCAATCAATCCTTCACACTGCAGCCAGAATGATAACACATAAAATAAATATCTTCAACATAACTTAAAATTCTTTTGAAATTCCCCAGACTTATTGCTTACAGCAGTGTTTCTCACCCACGGTTTAAGCATTTTAATAACTTGGGGAGATTTTTAGAAATAACAGTGCCAGAGATTCTTACCTACTAGAGCTGGGTGCAGACTGGGCAACGAAATTTAAATGTCCAGCCACAATTGAAAATCTCTTTCCTAAATATTAATTCATTTGGTTTAGGGTGGGACCTGAAAGCTATATATTTTTCTTTTGTTTTGTTTTGTTTTTGTCTTAAACTCTACAAGTGATTGCAATATAGCCAGCATGGAGAATCATTGACTCTGGACAAAGCACAAGTTTCTTAGCATAGGGTACAATATAAATTGTTATCATTTCCCAAGTATTTTCCAAATTCTTTCCTCTAGTCCTTGTGTATGAATTAGAACTTTGTTGCACTTCACATAACAAGAACTCAAAAACCAGTGACTTAAATTGAATGAAATGTATCTCCTCTTGTTTTTCCAAATGTTTGAAGGTATATATTCGATGGTTCTAAACTGTTGTCAAAATCCCACACAACCCTTTATTTTATACTTCTCTGGCTAGAAATTAATCATGTGATTAATTTATTCTAGTTACTGGGAAGGTTGACCACACTGCTTTTACAAACAAAATCAGTGCTTTAAATTAAGTGGAATATAAATAATAGGTTTGCAACGATCTCTCTATAATAACTACATGACATTTCCTCAACTACATCATGCTGCTTCTTTCCTTATGTGCCTTTTATAAAATTGCTGAGTACTAACTACTCATCTTTCAAGTTTAAGCTCAATGGCCAGGTTCACTGAAAGACCTACTGCTTCCCTCCCCCTTATAAAATTGATTATTCTCTCTACATCTTTAAACAAATACCACCTCAGAAGTATTATTGCATATAGTTGTTTACACAATACTCATAGAGAACATTACCTCCTTGAGGATACATATAGCTATCTAATATTAATATTTCTAACATGTGATGATACCATATAAATTAGTGGTTAGAGAAAAAAACTTAATGCATTGATTCAGCCTCTGGATTTGCAACTATTTTCTATTTCTTGAATTCAGGGAAGTCTAAGTACCACCTAAGTTTCTTTTTTTATGGTTTTACATTTGAGGAGAATGATAATAGTACCAATTTGGTAAAGTTATTTTGAGAGTGAAGTGAGTTAATAAGCGTAAAACAGTTAGTACCTAGTACATTGTGAGTGCTATAAATATATGAACTAATTTTTAATACATTTTCCAGGACAAAATTATGCCATACTTTTCAAATAAATGAATCATACATATGGTCTGGTTGACAGGTTTTAAATTATGAAGAGATTTATATGAGAGTGACACAGAAGCATGAAACTTCGTCTTTACAACAGAGAGTAGGGAATATAGTTTGAATCAAAACACCAACAGCTCCTATGGAGCTTTATTTCAGTAAGGCCTCAAATCCATATGAGATATTTCAAATGATACAATTCAGGGGAAGTGATGTTTACACATGAACCCAATAAAAGCAGGAAGCTTCATGAAGGCGGTGGAGTTTGAACTGGATGTTAAAGGGTTCACATACTGTATGTCCAGAAAAAAAGTTGTAACAGTGTCAAGAAATGTCAGCATGTTCTCTTTTTGAAACAGAGTAACCTGACTGGAACAGAGCTTTCCATCTGAGATGTAGACTATAAAGAAAAAAATACATTTTCTAATCATTATTGTCTGAACAAGGTTCTAAGCACTCTACTAGAAGTTTTATTACTAGGTTTAAGAAAAAAAAAAAATAACCCAGGCTTGGATTGTGGCTAAGGGGTAGAGCGCTCACCTAGCATGTGCGAAGCTCTGGGTTCCATTCTCACCACCACATAAAAATAAATAAATAGAATAAAGGTACTGTGTCCAACTACAACTACAATTTAAAAAAAAAAAAAAATCCTAAGGCCTGGTGGTATATCTAAGTGGTAGAGCACTTTCCTAGCATGCATGAGGCTTTGACTTTGATCCCCAATATCACAATCAAAGGAATATTCTAGAAAAAGTGATAACATAGTAAAAAGGGGTTCTAAAGAAAATTAGATTATAGATTAGGTGCAGGTAAGGAATATCATGATTATTTTATTGTGTAAAAAGGTAAAAAGTTTATGATATGCTGGTCTGCAGTAATACTTGATAAAAGCATAAATTAAAACCAAGAAGAATAATAAAGTTGGAATAACTTTAATAAGATGCATGATAAACAATATCACCCCAGGTGTACTCATAGCAGAACATTATCTGATCCATGTACACAAATGTTTGAAACACAATTAAGCTAACACAGCGTTACAAAATACATTGGACAATATTTGGAAAAAATAAGCTTTCTACTTTAACATTGTTCTTGCATTCATATTTTTAATTGACATGCTGTGACACTATTTACTCAAACAACTCTTTGCCCAAACTCCTGAATCTCTGAATTTTCATCTACATCAATCAGGAAGTTCAAAATGAATAATTTAGGAAGAACTCCTATTCAAGCTATCTCAGTATCAAACTATTCCTGCTTAAAATCATACTTCAATATATTGCTTCATTTCATATCTTTATCCAAAACTCCACTTTTCTCGATAGGCCTTCTCTTTGCAATATGCCAAACTTTTATGTATTATTTGGAATTAATTTATTTGCAAGAGAATACCTACAGAGATGTCAGTAAGGTGGTGACAAAAGACCCCCAGGCCCTGCTTATTTTGATTGAGACATCAAGTCAGCAACCATATATAAACTCAATTTCTTTCCTGAAAAATCCAGAAACCAGCTGAAGTTCCTGTGCCTCAGATAAATGTGAAATCAGCTGTATCAAATCCAACAGGAAAATTTGTGGCTCATAAACCCTCCCGTAGAAAAACAACCACTTAAGAGAAAGTCCCAACTTCTGACTTCCACCTGGGAATGGGAAAAGAAGAATAAACATCTAATGTTTGCATTTTCAATAGGGTTGCCCAAGGGATAGCATTCTGTCTCACTTGCCTCAAAGTAGTCCAAGAGCCTGGCATATGTGAGATATCTGGGGAAAAAATGAGAAAAACATTTTTTTAAAAAATGTACTTTGTGGGCAGGTTTCTGTTCCATAGAAACTGCAGTATGACATATAGAAGTAGATACAATTTGGTAGCCTTTCCCTTGTGTATGGGGGAAGAGAAGGGTGTAACACATGTCAGAAGTTCCAGCTTTGGGAAGCTTTCCCAATGGACCAATTTATGTATCGCTCAACTTGAACAGTATGGGCACTGGCATATGCAAGATGCCTAGGGGCAACTGAGAATAAAAAGGGCTGGCTGGTACACAGATGTTTTATAGTTCACATGGAAGAGCAGACACCAGAAAGAGCAGAGATTATGAGACCCTTAAAAAAGAAAAAAATAAACAAAAGAAATCAACACATTTCTCTATTTAGGAATCTATTCCCACAAATATGGAAAAGATCATCTACATAAAAGTTTGGCAAGGACCCCAGAATCTCTGGTGAGGCTGTTAGTGAAAGTATTTCCTTGTAGGTAGCCAATCTACAAAGATGGGCAGTTTTTTTCATATATGTGTTTACCCACACAATCTTATAAAGAACCTGAAGAAACAAAGGAAAATAGTGCAATTAAAGAATAAGTCTCTAGAAACCAAAAAAAACCTTTTAAGAAAAAAGTATAGAAAAATTCAAAATAATTTTCATAAAGATGGTTTATATGCTCAGGAACACAATGTATTAAAAAAAATTACAATTTCAACCAAGGCATAGAAACCATTAAAAATAACCAAACAGATATTTTGGACTTGAAGAAAGTAATAATAAAGTTCAATAGAGAGATTCAACATCAGACTTGATCAAACAAAAAACAATAATTAGTGAACTAAAACACAGATCATCCACACAGGAACAAAATGGGAAAACATAATTTGAAGAATAATGAGGTAGCCAAAAGGACTATTGGACACCATCTAGTGTACCAATATACTCTTCATGGAAATCCCAGAAGCAACAGTTTGAAAAGTAGAGGAAAGCTTACTGAAATTAGTAGTACATGAGAATAGCCAAATCTAGGGAAGGAAATGAATATAAATATTCAGGAAGCTTAACATCTTCTAAATAATATTAACCCAAATGACTATACATCAAAATATTATAATTAACTTGTCAAAAGACAAGAATGAAGTGAAAATTTTGTATGGCAGAGTCAAAAGGGACTCATGCTATACAGGAATACATCCATCAGTAGATTTCTTAGCAGAAACCTTACAAACTACAAGGAAATAGAATAAAATATTCACATCACTAGAAGAATAATGAAAAAAGTATTAACAAAGAATGCTATATTCAGCAAAAATATTCTTTAAATATGAAGTACATACTTTCTCAGCAAACAAAAACTAAAATAATTAATTACCACTAGACCTGCCTTAAAAGAAAAGTTGGAGAGATTTCAAGTTGAGACAAAAGAAAGTTAAAGAGCAACATGAAAACATGTGAAAATATAAAATTTGCTGATAAAGGTAAATATAGAGACAAATACTATAATATTAAAATGGTGGTGGATAAAATCACTTTTGGGTCATGAGAATAAATTGTTTAGTATTACAAATTGCTTAGGACATTGTGTTATATAATGATATATGTCATAATCACCATTACCATGAACATCATCACTACCACCGTTCAGTACTTGGTTTTTACCTTCATATTTTTAAAAAGTCAAAACCATATGTCATATGTAATATTAACTCTTTAATACTACATAAAATTTAAATAACCTCATTTTTAAAATGTAGCCTACTTCTAAATGACACTATACTTGAATTTACAGGTTTGATAGTTTCAAGGTGATCCTTTGGTGGTTGATGTTCAATAGGTGTTAAGTTTCTGTTATGCATGAGGAATAATTTCTAGGTATCTATTGCACAACACTATACTTAACCTTGTTCACTGGTAGAAGTCTACAGGTCAATAAATTAAAACAATAAATTTGAAAAGAAGTTAAGGTGTAGGTACTATTGGGAATGGTGACTGGATAGAATTGTCAACCAATTGTACATATATCTCATTCTTTTTCATCTGCCTCAAAGAATAATTAATATTTGATTTATTAATTACATCATGGGTTGAGATTCCATATTTACTTATACAAAAATGTAAAAATCAAGTGCAGTTTGTATATTTCTTATTAACCCAGCTGAACTGTAAATCTGTTACTTCAGGGAAAATGAAACAAAATATAAGATTCAACCCTGTTAAATTTAACTTCAAGAAATAAAATATCTTCTTAGGTAATTTCTACTTCCAACCTCAGGTACTTTCTCAGTATTTCAAATCTCCACCCAGGCCCCAAAATTGTAAAAATAACTGCAAAGTTATCTTCAGCATGCAGAAAATTAATTTTATATTTCTGGGACTCTTAACTACTAAAGGTTCTTTGAAGGATTCATCAAATTTTAAATTATTTTTAAAGTATGTCTTTTGATTACATATAGGCATCAGGCCCACAAGACCAGAATCCTCTACTGTAGGTTTAGGTTATGTTATCTTATTACAACAGAAATCAGACAGAACCCTTGACTCATGAATTTTTATTTTTACTTTTTATTTTTTTGAAACACACTGGTTTCCATATGCTATGGCTTATCAGTACTATATCCTATACTGGTCATTTTTTAGTTCATTATTCTCAGTTGACTTTTGGAGACAGGAAAAATAATGCAATAGAACACATCTTCACCATTTTCTCTCAGTCTCAAAGTGGCTGCATACAGTAAGTTGTCACCTTATAAATCAATCCTATTATTATCACCTGAATTATTCTACCACCCCCTCAAGAAAAGTGGTTTGTTGTAAGCTAACCTTGGAAAATATGGAATTTAGCCCACGACCAGTGCTGGCTTCATGAAAGAAGGTTCCAGTCCTGAGAAACCACTAGGGAGTTTTGAATTAAAGAGACAAGACTCTAATTACCTTTAAACCAGCTCCAGGACTGCTCCTCCTAGTTCCAGCCTCAAGCCACCTATTGTGGGGAGGTTTACTGAAGAGGCTAGTGAGAGAGAGAGAACACCAAGGAGTAGACTTTTATTGGGGAACAAAAAATTCTGGGGAAAATCCCATCCAATGAAGATTGAGAGGGGCAGTGTTCCAAGGTCATGGGCGACGATTGGGTCTTCGGTGGAGTGGCCAGACACACCTCTGCACAGACAAGCCCTCAAACCTGGAGAAGGTGAGGAAAGCTCTGACACAGCTGTGCCTAAGCACCTCTCACCCAGCCAGGGAGGTAACTCAAATCACGTGCGAGGATGGCCTCCCACAATGAAATTTACTTCAGACTCAGCTCACCTCAAACTCACTGTAGTATAGTAATCCATGCCACTTTAGAAGTAAATACCTTCAGGCCAAGTTCATTGGCACACACCCCTAATCCCTGTGGCTTGGAAGGCTGAGGTAGGAGAATGGAAAGTTTGAAGTCAGCCTCAGAAACTTAACAAGGGCCTAAGCAATTTAGCAAGATTCTGTCTCAAAATGAAAAATAAATAAAAAAGGAATTGGGATGTGGTTCAGTGGTTAAGTGCTCCTTGCTTCAATCCCCAGTAGACCCTACCCAGAAGTGAATGTGTTAGGTGTGGAAGCATTCAATGCTTCTTAGCATGCCCTTGGAAGTTTGCATGAGGAAGTTTTCAGCAGGATCTCCTTCCAGATCCTCAATCAAAAGAGATGCCAATGTACTCCTGCATTAAATATTATTCTCATCTCCTCTCCTTCAACCTGCAGCCTATGTGAATGGGGTGGGAGCACCTGTCATCAGTCTTTACCCCATTGCCTCTTAATGCTGCCCAGTACTTTCACCTGCAGTCTTAATATCTCCATAATAAATAGCTTTTAAACTTTTTCAAAATTGTAAAGAGTAAGCCAGGAAAAAAAAAAATGTGTTAGTGTGTCCGTGTGTGTGTGTTTGTGTGTTAAACTGGAATAATGGTTTTATAAGTATATTGCTTTTACTTTCTGCATACAACCATAGTATTCTACACAATACAATTACATGTTTTTAAAATTTTTTTTGTGACCAGAAAAAAGGATCTAGTGAATGGGTCATGAAAATCATCACTTTCCATAAGGCAGAAAAATTCAGTTTGGCTATAATTAGATGAAACTCTATGATATAATACAGCACTATATTAAGATCTTAATGATGTATACAGTTTAAAGAAATCTTAAAGTAATAATAATTTTCTAAAATCCTCAGCATCTGACCTTCCCAGAGATTTTTTTTTTTTTGGTACCAGGGATTGAACTCAGGGGTACTCTACCACTGAGCCACATTCCCAGCCCTATTTTGTATTTTATTTACAGGAATGGTCTCACTGAGTTGCTTGGTACCTCTGTATTGCTAAGGCTTGCTTTGAACTCAGGATCCTCCCATCTCAACATCTTGAGCCACTAGGATTATAGGTAGGTGTAACCATTCCTGGACCAGAGATTATCTTACTAGAAGAGGGGAAAAGGAATATGGGGACCTAATTTGAAACTCAAAGTATATTTTTCCCAGGTCAGAGGGTTACAAACATTTTCCTAAAGAATCAGATAATAAATATTTTATGTGTTGTGGACCATGTCACCTCTATTAAAACTACTCTCTGCTTTTGGGTCAAGAAAGCAGCAATAGACAATAAGTACAAAGATGAATGCAGCTATGATTTGATAAAAATTATTTAATAAAACTGGTAGCAGTTTTTTCAACCATTGAGATTAAAAAATTGTGCTTATTTCTCTTATAACACATATGACATTTTGTAATTATTCATTTTTAGATTTACTCATCTTTGCCTTCTTTCACCAACTTGATTCCAAGATCCATGGGAGCACAAGCCTGCCGTAGTCCGGCTGGGTTAAATAACCGAGAGGCAACTTGAAGGTTGAATCGGAACTACTTTATTGCAAGTGAACTCAGCAGGAACTGAGAACTCAAAGTAGCAGGCACCCAAGGTAGCAGGAGACCTTCTCTACCGGACTGCAGAGGTACATATACCCAACTAATTACACACAGCTTAATTTAATTGACATCATCTAGACACAACAGTCAGTCATTAAGGAATCCTCATCATCTTAATGGCTCATTGGAGTTGGCTCAGAAACCACTCCTCCTAGCATACTGCCAGGCACCATCTTAACTTGATTGTGGCCCTCATCACAGGCCTTATTTTTTAATATTATTATTGCATCCATAGTGGCTTGCACATAGTAAGAATGAAGTTTTAATATGTCTCTTAACTTGCAAAGGACAAGAATAATAATCTGCTGATTAAGCAAAACTATGTTGATTTAATTTATATAATAAAGGAGTACACTACCTAGACAAGGGCTTACCAGTGTTTCAGATAAACATAATGGGGTGGGGGGAGGTTGTAAGTTTCTGTGGCCTGGATTGGGTAATTTTTTTTTATTTTGAAATAATTATGGATTAGAAGCAATTTGTAAGAGTAACCACAAAGAAGTTCCATATACCTTTCCTCAAGTGTTCCCCAAATGGTACTGTCTTTTACAACTGCAAGACAATATCAAAACCAGAAGACATTGGAGCCATCTGTAGACTTTAATTCAGATTTCATCACTTTTTACACCAACTTTTCTGTGTGTGTGTGTGTGTGTGTGCAATTCATGAATGTTTTACACATGTATAGATTCATGTGAGTGCTAACTCAAGGCACAGAACTCTTCCATTTCTACAAGGATCCCTAGCACTGGTCCTTTATTATCATGATCAATATTCCTATCTACCCAGGACCAAGAAATTTGTTCTTCACCTCTGTAATTATTACATTTTTAATACACCATCTAAGTACAAAAATACAGTATGTCATATTTTAAGATTAGCTTTCTTCAGCAGCATAATGCCCTTGAGAGTCATTCAAGTTATTGTGTACTAACACTTTATTCCTGACCATTGCTGAATAATATCCCATTGAATGTATATACCACAATTCATTTAATCATTCATATGGAAGAAATTGCTTCCAGATTTAAGTATTAAAAATAAATTTGCAGGCTGGGGATGTAGTGTAGTTGGTACAGTGCTTGCCTCATATGCACAAGACCCTGGGTTTAATCCCCAGCACCCCAAAAATAGTTTAAAAAATTGAAAAATAAATTTTCTATGAACATCAGTAGGCAGAATTTTAATGAATGGAAGTTTCCATTATTTCGTGAGATAAATACCCATACATGTCATTTCTTAGAATAGTTTTATTTGAAATTTCAAATAAATTTCAATAATGATTATCATTGTTTTAATACAAAGTATTCTCCAAAAAAGTTCAAGAGATATTGTAGCAATGATGACAGGTGAAATGATTAGAGTATGAGAGTTGTAACCTGATCAGTGGATTAATCCATTTGATGAGTTGTAATTTGAAAGGAGTATTGTACCAAATGATAACTACAGGCAGATAGTGTGTGTTGGAAGAAGTAGGTCACTGAAAGCATGCCTTTGGGGTTTGTATTTTGTTCCTGGTATCTCAAGGAGCTGAGCAGCTTTTCTCTGCTATGCTTTCCACCATGATGTTCTGCTCCACCTCTAAACCACAGGTCTGTATTCATCACCATGGAATGGACCTCTGAAACCATGAGACCTAAATAAAGTTTTCCCCTCTAGGTTTTTCTTGTCATATATCTTGACCACAGTATGAAACCTGACCAAACAATGACAAACCCTTCTTTCAACAACTGATAAAAAAACTCAGTTTCTTCATGTTCTTAACAGCACTGGCTATTATCACTATTGCATATATTACCTGATAAAATGGGTGAATTGCAACATATCATCATGTTTTTACTTATATGCAGTAACAGGCTAATGATGCTAAACATCTTTTCTTGAGTATTATAAAGTGTAAAGTTGGTTAGAATTGGGTAGATTAGGGCAGGTTTATAATTTGGTGTTAGTATGTAAAGCAAGCAAATCCTAACATTGAAACACATAAGCAAACTCTTTAATTAGTACACAGACCTGAATTTCAGTAAAAGATATTTATTGCAACAAATAGTGATTTTTGTTTTCTCTCATAACTGTTTAGAAAAAGAGAATTTTACTTCTCTCTTCTATAAGCCTTGATAAAAATGTAAGCTGAATATAGAAACAAAATAGGCACAAAACGCATTTTTTTATTTTTTAGCATTTTATTGACAGAAATTATAACATTTGTTTTCATCACAGTTTAGCGTATTATAGGACTGAAATCATCCAAAATAACAAGGAAATATACTACTGTTATATACTGGAAATCTTGCTTTGCCACTTATCACAATGTTTATCTATTGAAAACCATTCAAAATTTTAGTTTACTTTTCTGCAAAATAGAGAAAAAAATTCTTGTTACTCACATAGTAAATGTAAAAATCAAATTAAATACTTTAAAATAGGTTCTTTATGTATAAGTGATACAATTTTTATAAATGTATGATATTCTTAACTTTCAGAAGGACTTCCAGTCTGGTACGGGCATAGTGATTAACAGAGACAAAATACATTGAATTGCCGCTTTTTGAACAGATTTTACCACTTACTAGCTAAGCTCTTAATTAAATCTACTTAAGTAGTCCTCATCTACTTAAGCATCAGGTTCCTCACCATAAATAGTGAAGATAACAACCTTGCTCATGAAGGTTGCTATGAAGACTAAACAGAATTTGTGAAGTGCTTCAAATAATTATTGGCATACAATAAATACTTAGAAATTATTAAATTATTAAATCATTTTACTGTGGATATCTTTGAAAAAAGATTTTATATCCCTTGCTTTTGTTAGTAGTTTATAAAACTGAATCTTTCAGTAGATTGTGAATATCATAGTAGTAGTACTAGTCGTATTTAAACAACTCTTCTCAAAGACTTGATTGCATACCAGAACCATTAGATGTTTTATGTATGAATTAATACTGTTACAAATTAATATTGTGAGCTTCATAAAGAGTATCAGGTTTTATCTTTATAGATTTTTGTTAGTATTATCAATAATGCATAATTTACAACTCTAGGGACGTCGCCCTTATTTTTCTTTCTTTTTTTTTTTTTGAACTTTTGAAACACAACACGTTTTATTGCAAGTAAAAGAACATGAGAAACTTGAAATAACCATTACTAATCTTCAACTATTATCAAAAATTCTTGCCACTTTCATTTATCATGAGAATAACTACACTCTTTCTTTAACAGTTATTTTCTTTTTTTTTAATCTTTTTAAAAAGATTATTTTTCTTTCTTAATTGCTTTCAGAAGAGTTTTCTTTCACACAATCTGACATTTCCAATTCTTTGCTTAAAGAAACTGACATTTAAATCTGTTCACAGTGTAACTTTGCTCTGTGAACCAATAGAGAAAAAGAAAAGCACAATTTTTAAATAAAAACAAAGTTTTTAGGTCACAGTTTTATCATAGTGCCATTTTAGAGCTAGGACCAAAATTCTTAAAACCTGTATCAGTGTAAATATACAGTTTTGAGGCAGACCTGAATAGTAATTTCAGTGCTATGTTTTATTTTACTCGGTTTAAATGTATTTCCATTCCTTGACTTGGTCTTGGTTTGTTTTACTCTATATATTCCCATGATAATGGTACTTTACCCAATTAATTTTGCTGACTTTTATTTACTTATTTTTTTATCTTTTGTCATGAAATAGTATAAAAGCAAACACTAAATTAGGTTAAAATCAAAAAGAAAATATTCCTGCCATATTTTCTTGCAATGTTAAATTTCTAAGTGGACATTTTTGTGAGGGGAGAATAATAAAAAGCAATGGACAAATTTAAGGGTGCATTTTCATTTGATTTGCCTTCATTAAATTTTTATCTCATATTATCAATTAAGGGGGGCAGATAACTCCATTTAGCCTTCCTCTTTCATAAGTTTTCTTCAGTAAAGAGTAGGAGGACTCTATCCCTCCTGTGGAAATTCTTAAAATAAATTAATTTTGTTTTGCTTTAGTTTCTTTGAGATGGTGAGGAATGAGCACTAACCTAAGTAATAGTCAAACTCTCTAGGTCAATTTTAATACTGATTATTTACTACATTCTGCAGTTGCTGACTCATGCTTTGAAAATTATACCCTAAATAGTAAAAGTTGAATACTTTTTCCTCCTGGAGATTGTGACATAAAGAAGAATTGAAAAAAATATTTGTAGTTTATTATTATTTATTGCACAGAATCAGAAAAGCAGCATTACCACATACCATGGAAGCAGTTTCATAGAGAATCAGGATGCTGGATCTTTATATAACCTCAGTCCCCTTAAGGGAAATTTACAATTAGTGAAATTAAAAAAATAACATGTCACACTCTTGAATAAACTCATAAGATAATGAAATTCTACCTAAATATGAGTGGAAGAGGCAAGACAATAAGATAAAAATGATATGAACTTCTACGTCTCACACACACACACACACACACACACACACACACGCACAGGCACACAAAAAGCTGCCAAGTCCTACCAAAAAGCTTTAGAGAGTCACTTAGTTATAAGATATTGGACTAAATTGTAGAGAAATTAGTTTGGAGCTGACAACAAGAATCAGACCTGAACTGTCATTTAGCTAGGAATTCATGGTCCCTCTCACTTCAAGCCCTTGGAAAGCATCTTTTCACTGCTGATTCATTTGCTATTAAATTTTTAGAATATCAAACAAATCCCACTTTTTTTGTTGGAAAATATGTTTGAACACTCCAGTCCAGAGGAAGTTATCCTCTTTTCAAATTTGATAACATTTGAAGATTGAAACAATTTAGTATATGAAATGTTTTATAATTTTTAATTTCATTGTTCCTGAATGGTTTCAAGTGAACCTTGTATTTTCCTAAAGAAGGAAAAAGATCATGTATTTTACTACTTTTGAGAAATATAAAGCTATCTTATGAGTTTATTCAAGAATGTGACATGTTATTTTTTTAAATAACTGCTTTCTCTCAATTAATATTATTGAACATCCTGAGAGCAGTTCAAAAAATAGCAGCCGAAAGGAATGGTCAAAGACAAATTTATCTTAACATAGTCTCTTGACAAAAGGAAGTATTTTAGTCAGTCTATATATTTCTGGCATTCTAAATTTAGAAGAGAATAGCAATCTGATTGCAATGCACATAAGATAAATTTCTATACAACAGTATTGGAAGTGAATTGAGTCATTAAAATCATTTCATTTATGACCTAGAGACTAAACCAAATATTTGTGACATTTATAAATATATATAGTTGTAGCTAGATATGAATATCTATCTTGTATGGTAATGATAAAAAGTACAAATGCAAAATTTCTTAACTTTGAGTCTTAATATACATTTGGTATTAATTTTCTAGTTTACTACTATTTATTTATCCAAGCTGAATTACTATTTCAGAATTACACTGTTATTTTTCAAGAAGATATGCATATTTTAAAATATACTTTGTTTTCATTTAATATTAGTCACTTATAATACCAAAGATCAATGTATTTATGTAGTGGGATAGAATTTGTGCAGTATTTAACTGGAGTGATATTTGAATTATTTTTTGTTAACTTTTAATTAAAAAGAAGATTAGTGCAGGTTAATGAGATACTTTTTCTAGCAAATTAAGGAAAATTTCTTAATCTTTTTTTTCTTTTTTTGAGCACAAAAGAAATATTTTCAGTTTCTTTTTAAATAACAGGAAT
This sequence comes from Ictidomys tridecemlineatus, assembly GCF_052094955.1. Classification (NCBI taxonomy): domain Eukaryota; kingdom Metazoa; phylum Chordata; class Mammalia; order Rodentia; family Sciuridae; genus Ictidomys; species Ictidomys tridecemlineatus. The sequence continues at coordinate 151,225,617 of NC_135482.1, read as the reverse complement.
AACCAATTATTAGTGTTTAAGCTATTTTATGTACAAGTGTATTTTAATGTTGACATTTTCTGAAATTTGCATTTATTTGATTTACCAAAAAGTTTTAAAACATGACTTTCCTACAATCAAAACTTGTTTCCCAGTTAAATAAAGTTTTAATAGTGAGAAAGTATGTTTTATTTACAATTAAGTTTTGCAGCAAGTTTCTGAAACTCATCATTTCAATAAGCAAATGAAAGCTACCTTTTATGAAGAGAAAATCTACAAACTTTGAGCAATATTCAAATATGTAATACAAGACATTAGAGTTTTCCATTATTTAATTCTATTTCAGATTGGTTTTCACATTGATATAATATAGTATAATCTATTCATGGTTTTATTTACAATAATAACAGTTTTTTTGGAAGCAAACACCTGAAACACTTTGCTACTTAAGTATGAAGTCTAAAGTACATCTCTATCAATATTATATCTAAATAAATCACAATGTGGAATTGAAGTGAATTCAGAGGATATATGTAGACTAGATAAGCGACACTCTCTGCCTGTGGGTGGTTAGAATTTTAGTATTTCAAAATAAGTTCTTAAACTGGTTGGGTGGTCAACAAGCTGACTCACATTGGAATCAATGCAAAATGGAAGGGAAAGAAGTAGGATTGTACTGAAAGAAAAGTCCTGACACTGAAACTGTGGCCATCTATGGATCTAGAATGATGCATCAGAATCATCTTCTTTGGGCCCAAAATATCTACACAGTTGCCCTGTGCCAAATTATTACTTAAGTATGTGCTCTTGTGAAAAGACTGGGATTTGGAAGAGCCAGCTCTCTACAGGAGATACATACCAGGAAAGAGATGAGAATGAATGGCACCTTTTTGAGACACTCCCAGCAGCACCCTCACTCCTTCTTTTAATAGAAATCCATGTTACATTGCAGTTACATCACAATACACCTGACTTGGTTTACTTATTGCCGTTAACAAAATACCATAGCTTGGATAAATAATAAATAATAGTTTATCTGAACTTTGTTTCTGGAGACTGGGAAGTCCAAGATTGAGGGGCCAAATCTGATGAGTCCCTTTTGGCCTTTTCATGACATGACATCAGGGATCAGTCCCAGGGGTCCAGGCACAGTGTAGCTGGGTCCTCTGGTCAGGGTTTCACATGGCTGCACTCCAGGTGCTGGCCAGGGTTCATTCTTATCTGTAAGAATAACCAAAGAAGAACTCAATTCCAAGCTCATTCATGTCATTGGCCATTACTTGTGGTGATATGACTAAGGGCCTCAGGTTTTATTTATTTGACTGGAGTTTCTTTATAGTTCAGAGTTCCTACAGGGTCACCAAAGTTCCTTGACAAGTAAGTTCTCCATTGAGGCTGTTCCTTCATCAAGCCCACAAGAGAAATCCCTAGTTCCTTTCTGCTAAGGGAGATTCTTACTTAGTGTAATATAATCTGAATGGCATCCTATCATTTTTGCCAATACTTTAATCTCATCATCAAACAAATATCCTATCACCTTTGTTGTATTCTGTTTGTAAGAAGCAAGCCAAATACGGCTCTCCCACTCAAGTGGAGCAGACTACACAAAAGGGTGAGTATCAGAATATGGGAATCCTTATAGGCCACAGAATAAGACAATTATTAATGTTTGCATTTTTACTGCTGTTTTTACAAATGTGTTTTCATGTTGAGGTTTCCTGAAAATTGCATTTATTTCATCTACCAAACGTTTTCAAAGTGTAACTTTTCCCAAAGAATATTTGATCACAAGTGGTCTGTTTGTCAGAGTGTATATGGGGAACTGATAATCAAAATTAAAATTCATGTTGTTTTTTGTGTTATTAGTAATAAATTCCTACATCTCTGACTCAAGGGCCTCTTGTTTTCTGTAAGCATCTGTGAACCAAGGGCAAGGTATTGGTTAGTTTGAAATTATAGTAAAAATCTCAGACCTTTTATAGTTCTTAATATAGTTTTTTTTCTCATCCTATATAATTATAAGCTACTGAGAATTTGGGTTTATATTAATGTGGTTAATTTTATTCCCTTTGTAGTAGAGTATTATCCAAAGAGGAAGTGATTTATGAACTATATAACACCTCCATCTCAACTATTACAGACACTTAGAAACTCTGTACTTCTAAAAAAAAAAAAAGCACAGTTGGAAACTGGAACTTCATATCACAATCCTTTCTTATGTAAGGCTTCAATCCATGGTTTTAATGTTTCAACCAATCCATCTGGACTACACTTGTATGCCAGTTTACTTAAATTGAATCTTTTAGACCCCTAGAGTACAACCAAAATGAATGCGGGAAAGGTAATATACCAGAACTCAGCCATGAAATTTATGGTCGGTGACCTGAATGGAACATAATCGCTTTTTTCTAAACTTGACAGATTCTCATATCATTTTTTTTAAAGTTTAACAATGTATAATATCCTACTAGAACCAATAAATACAACGTCAGGGTGGTTTTGAAATGCAGATTGCTTTGAAAATTGTGTTAAAATGGCTTATTTTCCCACAGACTACTTAGCGATATGAGTTCAAAGATCACTAGTTGAATAGCCCATAAAAGGTCCATTATGTCATTTTATATGCATCTCGCTGCCAAGCACTCAAGATCATAATAAGAAATTAAGTAGTTCAAAAGAAGACAAAGTTATGAAAGTTAAGTGGCGAGACAATACAATACTCTAGTAATAAAGAAGTCATTTCAACAGTTTATAAAGAGTTGACAGCTCTTTTCCAGCTTGATTTCAGCATAGTCTTGTCCTATTGCCAGAGTGACAGATATACTACATAGTTCACCCAGGTATGTTCTGTGTCCATAATTTAAAAGTCCTCCATTTCTCCCTTCTATATTTTCTTTCTAATTGCCTTGAAAGTTCTGACAAGAGCAGCCACTAATTATTTTTATACTACAATTAAAAAGACCAATTCTTTCCCTACCCTTTCTGTATTAAGCCCTTTGCTAGAGCTGTAGGGAAACAAGTGATTCTCCTGTAGACACTTTTTTATTTTTCTTCAACTTGTCAAATTCTCAATGAGAACTTGTGGGCACTACAACTAAGGTATTATTTCTCTTTACAAAAACTAAGCAAACAATTTTAGAATCCCCAGAAAAATTAAAAAAAAATCTTTTTAAAAATTTTCATTAGCCATTCAAAATAATGAGTTTTCTGGTCACCAGTCTCATTCCCACTATACATCCCCCAATCATCTTTCCTTTCATTGTGGCTTTCCATCCTATAATTGTTAATTCTTAACAATATTTAGAGTGTAGAAATATCCTATTATTAACTCAAGAGAAACATAAGTTTTCAGTACCATGCTCACAGTGGCTAAGTTACAGTTCTACATTTTTTTGGTATATGTCTTAGTGTAAAATTTTATTAAAAACAATTTTACTACCAAAGGATTTGTGTGTCTGTTTAACAACTAACTATCTAAAAAGAAAGGAGGAAAGAAGAAAAGAAAGAAGGCAGGCAGGCAAGCAGACAAAATAAAATTTGAACACCATGATTTGTAATGTTTGCCAATATCCCTCTATGGAACTATTCCTATTATGTCCAATATCTAGCTAACATGATGATTTTGTTGGTGACAGTGTTGAAAAAAGGGGCACACAATATGTTCCTATGAGCTGATAGGGACCAGCTTCAGCATGCTGCTGAACCAGGTAAATGAGCTGCTACTATATTGCTCATAGTTTCATACTCTGATGGTATTATTTGCTGCTGTTACCTGTACCTTACTCACTCCTCTCTGTAATGCAGAAATTTGCTTTGTCTCTGCTTGATCAATTTTTCCTAGAGATACCCATGATCCAGCTGGAAGCTCTTGTCCAAGTGCCATATGAGATGCTTCCATAGTTACGAGTAAATGTTTCTCAAACAATACCCACCACATTGTATCAGGATTATTTACTAAGCCATTAGCCCAAATTATATCTCATCATTTTTTAAAAAAAATATAATATTTTTATTATAATAATAAAATGTACTTGAAGATATTTGTGGGATAAAGTGACAATTGGATTTATGAATACAATAGGGAATAATGTATTTGAGCTAATTATCATATCTATCACTTCAAATATTTATCATCTCTTGTGGTCAGAAGATTCAAGCTTCACTGTCTTAGCAGTAAAAATATATGTTATATTATTATTAACTATATTCAACATGCTGTAAAATAGACCTTAAAAAATGAAAATTCCACTTGTCTGAGGTTATATTCTATATCATCTTCCCATTCCCCTATCCCCAGTCTCTGGTTACCACCATTCTGTTTTCTATTGGTATTGGTTCAAATGTGTTAGATTCCATATAAAACTGAGAACATTAGGTACTTTTGTTTTCACTTCCTGGGTTATTTCATTTAACATAATATTCTACAATCTCCTCCACGTTGTCAAAATTGACAGAATTTGGCATGATTCATTTTAAATTTCACCAGAGCATATAAAAATGTAGGAAAATGTTTGCTTTTAAAACTCATAATTTACCATAATGAATTAATATTAAGACAGCTATTTAGATATTGATTTAAGATTAGGATGCTAGGTATACATTAAAGAGCACTGTGGTAAGAAATTAATAAAGTGATTAATGGATTAGGAAATTAGGGAGAGTATATAGAATTTTTAAAAAATAATATGAACAATATCTTGCTTAAAGAAGTCAAACTGTGAATTTTTTTTGGGGGGGGGGGACCAATATTGAACTCAGGGCCACTCAACTCCAGAGCCATATCCTCAGCCCTGTTTTGCATTTTTATTTTATTTAGAGACTGGGTCTCACTGAGTTGCTTAGAGCCTCCCATTGCCGAGTCCGACTTTGAACTTGTGATTCTCCTGCTTCAGCCTCCTGAGCTGCTGGAATTACAGGCATGCGCCACCATGCCCAGCCAATTGTGAATAGTTTAGGAGGAAAATTACTAGTTAGTTTTATAAATACTATGATCATATTTTATTCCCATTAATCACATCTATAATTACACATCTTTCATTTCAAATTTTAAGACATGAACTTGAGATCAAGAGGGAATTAACTCCCTATGTCATTTTCCTCAAAGTTACAATAGCTAGTCAATACTAAAGACTAAATGTAAAATTACACAAAGTGTTTAAGAAAAAAATGCCATTATTGAATATAATTTTATAGTAAAATCATTACAGAATATCTATTTTGTAGCTTTCTCCTTATCTAAAATATCTATATTTTCCTATACAATGTAATATTGTAAATGTTTCCTATTAATAAATTCCATCTTATTAATTTTAGCTCAATGGAGACTTATGTTTGATAAATTTAATCAAGAAATTTTGAAAATTAATTTCTGTCCAGTACCATAGGCACCATGGAACTATTCTATAAAGCAACAGACTGATCTGTCCCAAACCCCAGGTACAATGACTGCTATCCTACCATTCCCAATGGGAACCATGAAGAGGTAACTGAGGAATGTCTCAAATGCGCTTTCTCCTTTCAAGAAATGCCAACATAGAATAGGAATTAGGAATGAGCTGCGTGTAGGAGAAGAGGACTTTTGAAAGTACAAACACCTTTTACTTTATGCTTATGTCTCCTGCCTCTATTTTTGTGCTTTCCAATGTGAACTGTTAAGTCCAGAAGTCATAAAATGAGAGATCTAGAAAGAAATTCTGACTTAAATTCTTCATTTGACTGATTATTAAGGGTTTTCAAAAGTAGAAAAAAACTATATCTAATTTCATAACCAATTTAATGCTACATCCAGAGTAAAATCTATGTAAAATATTATAATTAAATTTTATTCCTACTAATCACATCCATTATTCATTATCTTATATTGTCCCACTTTTTATTTTATCATCAGTTTGAAATTTTTCAGAAATTTCTTTTTTTTCTTTTTGGTGGTGGGGGTGGTTACCTGGGATTGAACTCATGGGCACTGGACCACTGAGCCACATCCCCAAGACTATTTCGTATTTTATTTAGACAAAGGGTCTCACTGAGTTGCTTAGAACCTCACTTTTGCTGAGGCTGGTTTTGCACTCAAGATCCTCCTGTCTCAGCCTCCTGAGCTGCTGGGATTACACAGAAATCCCACTTACTAATTGTTCTACAACTTGGTCAAGTCACTTTTCTCTCTGTGTATCCTCTTGTAAACAACTTAAAAATGAAGGAGCATGCCTTCCAGCAGTCACATTGTATCTCTCTCTCTCTTTTTTTATGTTTCTCTAATCATTAATTGCCAAAAATTAAGAGAAAGTTTAATTGAAAACTTTCAGAATCTTATAGAGTATATTAATACAACTTTGGAATTATTTTCCTGTCTCTGGTGGATCGCAAATGCCAAATTGTAGATAGCTAAGAAATTTCTTTCTAGAAGTCAGGCCACTGTATGGTATCTGTAGTAGAATTGAAAACTGCTTGCAAATCTATCTTCTTTTTCTTTATGGCACATAACCGGAATTCATATCCCAACCCCCTTTGAATTTTGGAATGATTCTGTCAATCAATTGTGAACCGAAAGAACAGCTGTCACTTTTTGCTTCCTCCCTGTGATTCTTCAGGCTTTTCCTTGATGCATAAGACTGATATTTTGTAGAGATTATAAGAAACAAAGGAACTAGTACAATAACATGGAGGGATAACCATAAGTAGAAACATATACTTATAAAACAGTCATTTTGTAGACCTTCACATTAACAAAAACTAAATATCTATTTTGTTGGAGTACTGCATTTTCCATATATTTCTATTAAAGAAGGGACCATTGAGGATAATATTTTAACCAGTATTTTAGGTTTCTTAAAATTTCTGATATTCTAGTAGCTGGATGTCTATAACAAGTACATAAACAGTCTGTTAAAATATTAGCAAAGGTATATTCCTACTTCTATACATCAGATATTACACTTAATTCCAAGTAAGTATTGCTCAAAAATATTGCTAATTTATCATTTTAATTGAAATTCCTTTTCAAGTTGTCAAAGAATTTGGTCATTTTAATTAATCACATTTTTCTTTCCTTTAGGAAAATTGCATATTTCCTTTTCCCTCAATATTTTCATTCACATCCTGAGAGATTAGAAATCCCCAAAGGCATCCTTAGTAGAGCTTATTTTTTAATTTCAAATAGATTAAAATATGAACACTTTTAAAGAAGTTAAGAAAATTTTTTCTTTCCCATAACACATTCATATATAGAAAAGATTAACATATATAAAGCTGTGATAAACATTAAATGTCTGTTTTTTATTTATAAAATGCACACATAGTACAAGTGAGAATATAAATACTTAACAAGTAGATTATATAATTATGTAAACCATATATTCTTTTTTCTCCTTGTTTTTATAATTTGTGCATAAAAAATAGTAAAAAAAATAATGTTATCTAGAAAACCAAGCCTAAGAACACAAAGGTATTGAATCCAATAAAAATTTATACAACTCATATAAATAATTTATAGGTTAAATATTCAATTGTATAAATCTGTGATGTTTCCTATATTAGAATGCTAATTTTCCAGAGACTACTTAGAAGACCAAACTAGGTAGGTCTAAGTAGTAACTCATAAAAAGTGCTTTAAATAACAGGCATTAAAGATATTTTAGAAGAGTAAAGTGAGAAATATATGATATTATAGATACCTTCAGATTTTATATTTGTTTTTTCATTATATAAGAAAAGTAAAGTAGTGGAAGTTACAGAAGGGCAGTATTAGAATGCTAGCAGAACTTCTTATCAGCTAAATAACCATTTACTAGCAAACATTATAATAAAATAACAATTTGAAATCTCTGCACAGTTTTCTAACAACATATAGTAATGTATAATATTGCACTCAGGTAAATCTAACAAATCTCAATGAGAATAATGTAAATCTATTGTATTTGAGCTATGATTATGATGGAAGCATTACTCTGAGTAGAAATCTATCAAAGTATAATGAAGCAGAATCTATCAAGAAAATGTGACTCTCGTTCCTCTAGGTCCAAGTCTAGGGCTACAATTTCTCACTAGCCAGGGCAAAGCAATGTAACTCTTTCTTCAGCTTTATACTGTGAAATCTAGGTTCCAGGAAAGTGCAAATGAGAGGAATGCAGTTTTCTATTACTATATTTCTAGTGTAGGGTAAGCAAACGATCATGGGTTGGAGCTAATCCACCCAACTTCCCAAATAATAATGCAAATAATATGAGTAAAAACATTACCAACAATATCTGAAAAATGAAGTAAAATTAAGTGTCTAGCATTACTATAAGGTATTATCTAACAACACCAAAAGGTCTAAGGGTAGTTGAAAGTATAAATATCATGACATTCTAAAATGCATAACAAAATATATTTATTTTTAACAAAAATGAAAGAGACATGCAAAGAATCATGAAATGGTGATCCATACACAGGAATAAAAGCATAGGCTATATTATTTTCACTTGAGGGAACCTAATTATGGTTTTTAGCAGGCAATATCTACCAAGTATATATATTTAAACCCTACCTAATACTGTCTCAAGAGTTAAAGAAATATGTGATGACAATGTATCATCAAAAAGAAAATTAATTTTAAAAAGTTATTAAAAGAAAAAAATGAAAATCTAGAGATGAAAAAAGTACTTTACCTGAACTGAAAAATTTACTACAGTTGCACAACACAAGATTTGAACCTGCAGAAAAAACAAAATTATGTAAAGCAAGTTTAATTTTTCCTGATTACCACCTATCTGTATCCAATGAAACAGAATACACTTAGTTCATCAAACCATATAAAAACAGATTTATTACCAACAAGTAAATAGGTATCAAAATACCAAAAAAAAAAAAAAAAAGAGTGGAATCAATCAATTGTGAACCTGTCCCTAATGGCTGAAGAAATCTGCCCAGGTTGGATAAAATCTTGACTAGATATGCCCCATGTAATGGCTAATTTGAATTGTTAATTTGATTGGATTAAGAGCTGCAGAGGATTGAGAAGATTATGGGTGTGTTTATGAGGGTGTGTTTGGAATGATTGGCATGTGAAATGCCCAACTGAAATGGAGACCCTCCCTAAGTATGGGCAGCACTGACCAATAGGATATGACTTGTATGAAATAAAAGTTGGAAGTACAAAGAAACAGCACTAGATGCAAGGGGTTCTTGATTGCTACTGCAATCCTCTGAAAATATCGGATTTTCACTTCTTCACTCTTCCAAAGTAGATTCTGACAGTGATTTTCAAGAAAGCTTAGATCTCAGCCTAGGGTAGCATCATTCATCTTCCTTGTTCTGAAGCTTCAGCCTCTTGGACTCTTCAGCTACTGATTCTCCATTTTCTCCAGCCTGTAAATGGTCATTTCAGACTATCCAGCTTGTGGTTGCCTAAACCAACCTAATAAGTCCCCTTTATTTAATTATACTTCCTGTTAATTCTGTTCCTCTAGAGAACATGACTAATACACCCCATTTGTACCATAGGACCCTAAAAGGTAAGATCCAAAACTATATAGCACATGAGCCATGTGACTCACTGGTAACAGTTTTGAAGAACATCCTTCTTCCAGTAGAGTGGAACAAAGTCCACTCTATTTCTGGATATCCCAGGAAATTCCTTTCTGCTTCAAGATATAACATTCCTTAGGAGGGGCAGGAATAAAGCCTACGTTGCTTCCCACAGTTCTTACTTATCTCAGGACATTGCATTCTCAGTTCATTCAATAGTTATTTCAGATATTTTCAAACAATGAAAGAGATGAGAAGAGGACTGGGCAAGACAGTCCAGGGAATTATTTTGCATATTAATGAACTTGAGGATATATCAATAGTAACAATAAATCAAAGAATAAAGAAAGAAAAGAATGAAGAAAACAAATATAGTTACAAAGAAATGTAGAAAACTTTAATGTGTGGATATGCCAGAAGGACAGAAGAGAGAAAAATGTTGTAAAAAATCATTAGAGGAAAGAGAATAGGGGTAGAAAGAAGGGGAGGAAAAGGGGAAGTACTGGAGACTGGATCAGAGCAAACTATATTTCATTATTTTATAATTATGTCAAAATCAACTGTAGTATTATATATAACTAAAGAGAATAAGAAGTTTGTAAAAGGGGGCTGCAGTGGTAGAATGCTTGCTTAGCATGTATAAGGCATTGGGTTTGATGCTCAGTACCACATAAAAATGAATGAATAAAATAAAGATATTGGGTTCATCTATAACTACAACAACAAAAAAAAATGGGGCTGGGATGTAGCTCCATGGCAATGTGTTTGTTTCACATTTGCAAAGCCCTGGATTTGATCCTCAGTTTAAAAAAAAAAGGAAATAATAAAATAATAGGAAATTATTTGAAGAAATGACTGAATTGTCTCTGAAACTGATGAAAAGATTAAAAGATTAAAATTTTACTTCTCAGGTGCTGGGTTAACTCTAAGTTGAATAAATGTAGAGATGAATCCCAGATATATCCTAATAAAAATATTGATAAAAAGAAAAATTAAAAAAGGAAATCTTAAAAGAAGCAAGAGAAAACAACCCTTCATTTACAATGGAGACCCAACAAGATTAAGGGATGCCCTCTCCTCTGGAAAAAAAAGAGATCAGAAGTCAAAAATGCTACCTCCAGGAAAAGGATATTTTGAAAGTGAAGGTAAAATGAAGACACTTCCAAAAGCTTAAAGAGAATTCCTTGCTAGAAGACTCACTTTACAAAAATACTGAAAGAATTTCTTCAAGCAGAAAGCAAGAAAACAGAAATTCAAATCCACATTGGAAAAACAGAAAACATCATTAAAGTTAATCATATGTAATTGTATAGAAGACAGTATAAATGTACATTACTATGGCTTCATTCTCTTAACTCATTAAAAAGTAATTGTATAAAACAATATCTATATTATTATATTATTGTGCTATAACACAGAAATGTGATGCATTTAGCACTAAGAACTCAAAGAATGCTCATAAAAATAAAACTGTTTTGAGTTAAGGAAATGATACCAGATGGTAACTAAATCCTCAGGAAGAAAGGAAGAAAGATATAAATGGAAAATAATTAGTTTAATATGAGACAATATAAATAAAAACTTGTTTTCCTGTCTTCTCTCAGCTTCATTAAAAGGCATGAACTTATAAAAATGAATATCTAATGCAAAGTATTGATAGGTTTACAAAATACATCAACATACATATATGTATGTATACCCTGGAACACACATAAATGATATAACTCAAAATGCTATAGTAAACATTAATAAAAAAATTAATATGTTACATTAGAAAATATTCACTTAGTGAAAAGAAAGAGAAAAGGGGTTGCTAGAATAAATATAATACAAATACAAAGCAGAAAGTAAAATAAAAGATACAATTTCAATAATAAAATGACAGATGTAATGTCAATAATAATAAAATTAAAGGTGAATGGAAAAAAGCAAACAGATTGTAAATACAAAGATTGTCTAACTGGATTGAAAACGAAAAACCAACCATATACTGGACAGATGAGATACACTTATACACACAGAGTTAGACTAGAAGTGAATGGATGAAAGGAAACAGCAAAATGTTAATTCATGCAAACAGCAATCATACAGAAGGCTGTACTCATTATTATCAGGTGAATAAAAATGAACACATAGCATGTCCGCACTCATGAAAGTCACAAAAATCAGTTATTAGAGGGAAATTTATAGCTGTGTTCACAAATCTGCTATGGTTTGAACATGTCTTACAAGGCTCTAAGTATTGAAATTTTATCTCCATTTGTGAAGTGATAAAAGTGTGGAAACTTTATCTGACTTTTTTTTCTTTAACTTTTTAGTTGTAGATAGACACAATAGCTTCATTTATTTTTATGTGGTGCTGAGGATAGAACCCAGTGCCTCACATGTGCTAGGCAAGCTCTCTACCACTGAGCCACAACCCTATCCTGAATCATATAGCTATTTTATTTGGAGTTGGAAACTTTGGGTGATGATTCAAGTGAGATAATATCATTTGAGTGGAGCCCTTGATTCAATGCTGGTGGCTTTGTAAGCCAAAATAAATATTCCAGTCTGTGGTTGGTATTGTATTACTACAAAAAGAAAAAAAATCAGACTAATACAATACATATGCTAAAATGTCCAATCAATATCAATCTTACATCTTAACACATGGGAAAGAAGTAACAATCAAAACTTAAAATAAGCAGAAAATGGAAATATTAGAGAATATGATAGAAATGAATATAATAGATAACTGGAAAATAATCAATAAAACTCAGTGAATGCAAAGTCTGCTTTTTTGAAAATATCAATAAAATTAGCTAACTTTTCACTAAATTAAAAAAGGGGAAAAGACGTCAACAATTAAAATTAGAAATAAAAGAGGAAACAATATCATGTAGACTTTTCAGAAATAAAAATGATTAAAAGAAATATTGAGCATTTTGCCTGTAAGTAAATTAGGTAACTTTGGTTAAATGTGTAAATTCCAGGAAGACACAAGCTACTGGAATTGTCTCAATTAAAAGGGATAAGCCTAAGTAGATGTATTAAAGATTAGGAGAATAAAGGAAACAAACTCATGATCACTTCAATAGGTGCAGAAAATCATTTTGTAATCTAATTACATAGCAAAATATAAATAATTTCTTTGAAGTAGAAATGGGATGATTTCTTTGATAAAAGTAATCAGCAAAAAAAAAAGGTGGTTATCATAATACTCAATGGTGAAAGATCGAATGCTTTCCTCAAAAGTTCCCATTTGCAGAAAACTTTCGATCTTTGCGGAAATCATGATGAAATATTTTTACAAGGCTAATAGAAACACTAAGAGAATTATAAAATATGTTGGATACAAGAGTAATATAGAAATATAAGTGATATTTACTTTTTAAAATTTATTTATTTTTAAATTTTGATTTGTTATATATAGCAACAGAATACATTACATAAATGAAAGGCATTTCTGTATATCAGTGACAAATCCTCTGAAAGGGAAACAAGGAAAACTACCCCATTTGCAATAGCATCAAAAAAATAAATAAAAATAAAATAAAATACTTGGGAATCAATGAAAGAGGTGAAAGGACTCTACAATGTGAACTAAAGATTGCTAAAGAAAGAAATTAAAGAAGATCTTAGAAGATAAAAGATCTATCTTGTTCTTGGATAGGCAGAATTAATATTTTTTTCATTCTCATGTTTCTTCAAGTTTGTTGAATACCTACAACATCCCAAGCATTGCAGAGCATTAAGGATGCATTGGCCAAGACCAAAAAAAAAGGAGCTGTACCTTCGTGAAGCTCAAATATTACTATAGACAACAAAGCATTTTATACGGATTTAAAGCATTAGTCCTTTTTCAAAGATTTTTGCATGAGATTAGAACTAGGAAATGTTTGCAGAGTGACCAAGAGGGAGTGGTGACTGATTTCATACACCCTGTTGGCAGGGGTGACCTTTGAGCAGACATCTGAAGAAAAGCAAGTGGATGAGGTGTGCAGGTATCTGGAGTCAGAGCATCCTCCAGCAGGGAACAGCGAGCACCAGGCTCCTTGGGCTGGCTCCCTGCATTCTGCTGATTCTCCTGGGTTCCTCTCCTGCCAGTTCACGTGTCCTCCAAGCCTACCAGGGCCATATTCAGAACCCTGCGAGCCTCTGGGGTCACCATCTTCTTTGGCATTTCTTGGTTCAACTGCAACCTCTGCTATGTTCACCTGGCTTCTTCCACACATCTGGTCTTTACATCTTCCCTCTTCTTATGATGCCCCCAGTCAGACTGGATTTAGAGTCCACTGTGAATCACCATGGTCTGTTAGCTTGATTCTATCTTCTGCTCAGGAGTGGCTCGGTTCTGGGAAGTGGATGAGTCATGGCTTTCCACTGTGCAAGCTGATGTTACCTTCAGGAATATTCTTGTTAGTACGAATCAGCGTTTATTGTTGGCTGTCCCAGGAGCCACGTGGGTTCATACAGGGAGGCCTCCTGGTTGTGACTTTAGTCTTGTTGGCTACTTGTGCGTTCTGTGCACCTTGCATCCTGGACAAACGCATCCAAGAGTCAGTGTATAAACAGGTGGAACAGGACCAGGACCCAGGTTGGCTCACTATGGTTCAGTGTGAAAACATCACACCTAACTTATGTTCTGCATCCAGTTTTATTTCTTCTGTGGGCTCAAGATGCTATACCTACTATAGGCCTTGGAGAAATTGGCAGCACAGGTTTGTATCTGAGAATTAATATTGTTAAAAGGACTATACTACCAAAAGCACTATACTATACAGATTTAATGCAATTCCAATCAAAATCCCAATGATATCCCTCATAGAAATTGAAAAATCAGTCACAAAATTCATCTGGAAAAATAAGAGACCCAGAATAGCTAAGGCAATACTCAGCAAGAACAGTGAATCAGGTAGCATCCCTATACAAGAACTTAAACTATACTATAGAGCAATATAAACAAAAATAGCATGGAATTGGCACCAAAATAGACTTGCAGACCAATGATACAGAGTAGAGGACACAGAGACAAACACACATAATTACAATGATCTTATATTAGACAAAGGCACCAAAACCATACATTGGGGAAAAGATAGCATCTTCAACAATTAGTGCTGGAAAAAATGGAAATCCATATGGAACAAAATGAAATTAAACACCTATCTCTCCCTATGCACATGCACTTAACTCAGAGTGGATCAAGGACAGAGGAATTTAGCCAGAAAACCTACATCTTTTAGAAGAAAAAATAGACCCAAATCTCCAACATATGGGATTAGGCCCCAACCTCCTCAGTAAGACTCCTATAGTGCAAAAGTTAATATGAAGAGTCATTGTGTGATGGGCATCATTATCCAAAATACATGTATGAAGACGCGAATTAGTGTGAACATATTTTATATACAACCAGAGATATGAAAAAATGTGCTGTATATGTGTAATAAGAATTTTAATGCATTCCGCTGTCATTTATTTTTAAAAATCAATTTAAATTTTTTTTTAAATATGAAGAATCAATAAATGGGATGGATTCAAACTAAAAAGCTTCCTTTCAGCAAAAAAAAAAAAAAAAAAGCAATCAGTGAGGTGAATAGAAAATTTACTAATTGGAAACCAATTTTTACCCCACACATTTCAGCCCAATCAGTAAGTAATATTTACTTTTTAAAAATATCTTTGTATATATCTCAGGAATATGGTAAATAGTAATGTACATTTCATTATTGCTGAGATTAAATTTCAAATGTTCTCACCACAAAAAAATGAAAAGTATCCGAAGTATGGATATGTTAATTTATTTAGCAATCATTTTACATTGTATCCACAAATATATACAATCTTGTCAATTTTCAATTAAAAATAAACAATTTAAAATCAATGGTATTGTACATCAAAATACATTGATTCAAAACTGAATTTAAGAAAATAATTTATTCTTAACAGCAGCAAAAGAATAAAACTACAGTACTTATGAGTAAGTATAACAAAGGAAGTACAAAACTTATACACTAAAAAATACAAAATGTACTTGAATATAATTAATGAATAGCTAAATAAATTAGGATGAAATTCCCATTGTCATGTAATAGGAGTCTTAAATTTGTTATGAAAGCAATACTTCTCAAATTGATGAACATATTTAATAAAATTATGAAACTTCCAAATGAACCCCCAAATTAACTTATTTATAAGGGAATTTATTGCCAAATTTGAAAAGAATCAAGTTGTAAGAGTGATGATCCCATTTTCAAACTTATTATAAGGCTACTATAATCAAGAAGAGTGTTATACTTATCTGTGAATATATGTTTGATAAATATATGGATATGTATCATATTAATTCAGGTGCTGAAAAAAGAATCATTCATATGTATGTATATATATATATATATATATACACACACACACATATATATATAGAGAGAATAATTTATATATATTTTTTCCAGCAAAATTGAATTGAGAATTCAGAAATAGAATAATTACATCTATGGTCAAATGAAATTGTTGTATACCAATCAAAAACAGCTTTTTATATAAATGCTATTGGGATAAAAATGCAATGAGACTCATTCTTGTCACCACACACACACACACACACACACACAAAATAACACAGAAACAGATCATAAACATATATTTAAGAGCTGAAACTATGAAAACCTTAGGAGAAAACATAAGAATAAATGTTTATAGCCCTAAATTAGGTAGTGATTTTTATATGATATCAAAAGAAAAGTTACCAAAGAAAATAACAGATAAATAGCATTTCAGCAAAAGTAAATACTTTCATGCTTATATGCATGGGACAGTAGAAGCACAACCTGAAGAATGAGAAACAATATTTACAAATTATATAACTGAAAAAGTACTTTTATTCAGAATATTTCAAACTTTATAATTCCATGATCAAAAGAAAAGTAACCCAATTCAAAATGGATGAAGAAGATGAATAAACATTTTCCCAAGGAAGATATAAAAATTGCCAATAACCCATGAAAATATGCTCAACATCATTAGCTGATAGAGAAATGCAAATTAAAACAGAAAGTGTCAACTTTATAACCACTGAAATAGTATAATCAAAATGACAGATACCAATGAGCATTGGCAAAAAATGTGGAGAATTTCCAATCTTCATACATTGCTGGGGATTGCGGAACTGTTTTGGAAAACAGTTGTGTCCTTCTTTAAATTGTTAAACATATCATTAATTATCCAATAAACTAAAAATTCCACTGCTCTGAATATCACCAAAAGAAACAAAAGCATATTGCCACACTAAGGCTGTGAACAGATATTCAAAACAGTTCTGTCATAAAAGATATTTGATCTTTATTCCCGGTTCCTAGCACAGAGTTCTTAAAACTCTTGGTTTTTCTGAGGGATAAAAGTGATAGAGTCTTTGGATCCAATTGGATGATTCTTGGAGGGCCCATAAAACAGCTTCAGGTTAGGGGAAAAATATTCAATCAATAATGCTTGCATAACAGAACTTCAAGAACACTGAACTACAGTTTCAGGAAGTTTCCAACTGAAGACCATATGCAATTTCCAGGAGGGATGCAAACCTTCTTTGGAACCAAATATCTCTTGAGTCCTGGATCTTTGTGGACCTCGCTCTGCATATCACTTCTTCTAGTTGTTCATTTGTATCCTTTATCATAAACCAGTAATAGCAAATAAAGTGCCTTCTCAAATTCTATGAACCATTGTAGTAAACTGTCAGATCTGAGGAAATGAAAAATGCTGGATTTATAGCTGGTCAGTTAAATATGATGGCATGGGACTTGCAACTAGCATCTGAGGTATAGGCAGTATTATGTAATTGAACCTTTAAACTTATGGGATATAATCCTAACTCCAGTAAGATAGGGTCAGGACTGAATTGAATTGTTAGGCACACAGGGTGTCATGGAGTTGGAGAAGTGCTATTGAAAAACACATAACACTTGTTGTTGCAAGAAGAATAAAGCAAACATCCATTATTGTACCAGCAGAAAGCATAAATGACCCAAATGCTCATCAACTGGTGAATTATTAATTCAAGTGCATTATATGCACAATAAAACACTGCATGAAAATTTTAAAAGTAATGTGACTATTTGAATTTATAAGATGAATGCACCTAGAAAAGATTTCTCTAAGTGAAACCATTTTGGTAAAACACCACAATTGTGCAAATAGTCAAATGAATACTATCAGACCACTAGGATGTTAAAAAAAAAAAGTTCTAAAATTGTTAGTGGTGGTAGTCACATAATTCTGTGAATATGTTAAGACTATAAAATACCCATGTGTAAGAGGGCTAGGTTGAGCCAGCATATCTGAAAAAGCAAGCCATTCTGTCACTTTTTTTTTTACCATTTTTTTTTGTTTATATATGACAGTGGAATGCATTGCAATTCTTATTACACATAGAGCACAATTTTTCATATCTCTGGTTCTATACAAAGTATATTCACACCAATTCATGTCTTCATACATGTACTTTGGATAATAATCTCCATCACACTCCACCATCATTTCTAACCCTATGCCCTCTCCCTTCCCGTCCCACCCCTCTGCCCTACCTAAAGTTCTCTATTCCTCCCATGCTCCCCCTCCCTACCCTGCTATGAATCAGCCTCCTTATATCAGAGAAAACATTTGACATTTGTTTTGGGGGGGATTGCCTAACTTCACTTAGCATTATCTTCTCTAATTCCATCCATTTACTTGCAAATGCCATGATTTTATTCTCTTTTATTGCCGAGTAATATTCCATTGTGTATATATGACACATTTTTTAATCCATTCATCTAGATGAAGGGCATCTAGGTTGTTTCCAAAGTTTAGCTATTGTAAATTCTGCTGCTATAAACATGGATTTTCAAAGAAAAGGTCAGAGAAGAAGAGAACCTCCAGTTTTAGTGTTATTGTTTAATTCAGTTTTTATTCAAGGTCAATATTAGCAATTACTAGAAGATTGGAGATAGTATTTAAGTATTGTTCCTTTTACTTCTAACCCTTTGACCCTTGAGATTTCATGTTAATAAACATTTAATAATTTCAGATTATTGGATGCTTCTTACTCATTTTATTAATGACATCAGCATTAATTCCTGTCTTTTTAAGAAATTAAATTCATTGTAAATTTAAAATAAACAATGTATTCATAAAAATTTAAATGTAATATGTGTGCATATTTATACGTAGTTATGTATATGTAAATAGACATATCTCTCCAATATAGAGAATTTTCTTTATTACACTTATGCTGGAAAACTTACATGTAATCAACACCTTTAATCATAATACATTTATTCATTTATCCTTTTCTTCTGCATAGCAGCCCTGAATTATGAAATAAGGGATAAAGAATGAATGATAAGATTGGTCCTTGTTCTCAAGGAGCTTAAAAATAAGTACTTATGTGATTAAATACAAAATGATATGGCACATTCCATATAAGACCTATATTTAGGATTAAAAGTGATACAGATAAGGAAATAATCTTGTCTGAGGTTGAAAGTTTAAAAGTGCTCCACTGGGAAGCACACCTTGATCAGGATTTGAATAATCAAAAAGAGTTCACCAGGCAGACAAAAGGAGATTAGAATTTTGTATATTGTACTAAGTTGTACAATAACCAAGTGCTCATATATGCAACTATGTGAAACAAAATGGAATTACTATGGGATTCCATGTTGAACATATCTTAACCATTTTTTAGGAAGGGGAAGGAGAAAGGTCTAATAAATTCAATGCTTAGAAAAAACTTTTAAAATTTGAAATATGCGTATATACTTATTAGTTGGATAATTAGTGCTAGATCTCACAACAAACTCAGAAATCTCTATGGCTTATCACACAGAAATCTCCTTTGAATTATCACAATACATATTTCTCACTTATTCTAATGAGTCTGATGTATTTTCCTTCATTCTGAAGCTGTGTTAATTGAACCATGTGGTCTTCTAAAGTTGCCCTGATAGAGAAAGAAAAGGATAAGAAGGCACATCTTCATCTTTACTCTCAAATTATAAGCTATGTCATTTCAAGTGGTCCAGTGACCAGTGTTGGGCAGATGGTCTCAATCTTCCTGAAAGGGAGGTGCAAAATATTAGAACAACACGAAATAACTTTTAAAACTACCTCTATTTCTTTAAACACCATGTATTAAGTGTTTTAGGAAAACGTCAACGGGTTTTTTTTTTCCTTTTCTAGTATTCATGTCACACTTGTGATATAACTTCACAACTCTTTCTAAACAGACATCATGATTTACTATGATCAATAGAATGAGGGAAAATTATGTTTTATTCTGATTCTATACCTAAGCCTCAAGGAGATTTGCATGTTTCTTCTTGTTCTTGGAACCCTACCACTGCTATGGGAATAAACTTGGGTGAGACTGCTACATAAAGAAGGCACATTATTTTCTGGTTGCCAGACCGCAGCAAGCCAATCCCTAGACACCTGATTAAAAATGCCCTGGAGGGTGGTTAGTAGATGTCAGGTTATTCAACACCCATGAGGCAGTCCAGCCAAGATCAGGACTGTCCTCAATCATGTAAAGATAAGTAGAAATCAAGAGTTAAAAAAAAAAAAAGCATTTATTCATCCTGAAGCAGAAGAGAAAGAAACTTTTCCACCCCTTTTTTTAAAGCACTTCCTATAAAACATTTCATTGTAAATTCTTTCTCTGACCTTTGAGATGTTTATAAGTCTCTGTAAATGCTAAATAAAGGCTCTTGCCAGTTTTAAAACTAAGGAATGCTTTTCTTAAGGAGCTAAGAGTCCATCTTTGATATATAATCATAAGAGAAAATAGTGTTAACCATCTCTAGGACCCAGTGGGAGACTGAAGGGTCCCAATCCAACTAGCTTAACTTCTGCTTCTGACTCCAGGTTTGTAAAAGTTGCTCCTTGCCATGAGGAGACAAAAAGTCTGTGATTCTTTTTGATAAAGGCAATTAGCTAACAATCCTATTAGCAGGTGAATTTACAACCTGTATGTGACAAATATTACTCGTAAGTCCAGTTGTATCTGCCTGACTATATAAAAGGGTAAAATTTCATTCTACCAGCAAAATTTTTACCAGTTTGACTGTAATACTGACTTAATGTCTGTTTAATTATAAAACTGCTTTCTTTTTCTCCTGTATTTCATGCAGAGGAATTTATGCATTAGCAGGAAATGTGTTTTTTTTAACAATAATCAGCACAACATTAAAAACCCACACGACTTTAAATGCAAGAATAATAATAAGTGGTGGTTGTTCCAATTATAAAGTTTGTATTATTTTAACAAGTAAATTCTATATAACTTTAAAATTATTATATGGAATTCCCTACATAAACAAATTTAGGTAGAAAAATATAATGAACTATATATACCCATCAACTCCATTTTAAAAATGCTCAATTAATGTAAACTCTTGACTAATCAACATACAAAATTAGTTTTCCTCACATAATTTCCAAACAAACCAAGATTTCTTCTTTCATTCACCTGTAAACCTGATTTAATAAAACACATAGCCAACTACTTATGAAATGTATGGTTAATAAAAGAGAAATATTCAAATTAAAAAAAAATCTGAATAGTATTATTCTTGTTTTATTAAATCTTATATGTATCTTAAATTTTTACTTTATTTTTTTTCATTTATGGCTATCAGAGTATTAATAGTCACTGGAATATATTTCAAAATTTTGTGAATTATTAGAAAAATAAATGCAAAATATTTTCACTTTGCCTTTGCAATTTTTATCACAATGAGATCTGAATTCAAATGACATACTCTATTTGATTTCTCATTCTGTCCTTTATTCTTATTATATTAAGTTTATTGGTTTAAAAAAAATTCTAGATTTAGAAAATATATCATCTTGCTTTTATGCAGCTATGTAATAATGTAAGTACATTTTTTCTGATATATAATTAAGTGTTCCATAGTTATAGAAGATAAAAATTAGATAAACAAAAATGAGAAATATATAGACAATATGCTATGGCATTTTAATTTTAATTTTTAAATTTTTTCAGTGATGCCAAAAATCATAAAAGTTGGACATAGCAATGGTTAACCATTTAATATTTAACATATGTGTATATATATATATAATCTTTAAATCAGTTTGTTATAAGTTTCTAAATATTAATTTTTAAAATGTTGAACATATTGCACAAAATTACTTATAATTAATATAATTAATTGATTGTCAATATGATGGTTATAATAATAATTATTAATAATATGATTAAGCACAATTACATAATTGTATATAATTGATAATTGTTTAAAAATTGATTATTAATGAGTTGTTAATTCACAGATATTACACTTACAAAAGTTTAAAGGTGATGTGTATTTTTGGACTCTGTGGTATATAGTCATTCACTTATATTTGTGGGTTACTATATAGGAGAATTTTATTTGGGCTAAACATGAAGGGTGTTTTCAAAGCATAAGCTCTCATCTTCAGGGTCTTGTGAGGGGAAGTAAAAATGGTAAAAATAAAAAATCTTTATTAGGAATTTTTTCCAGTTTTTGTTATATTAAAGTAAAGAAATTCTTCAGGGATTAATGAACTGGCCTTTGGCATAAACCCTTTATTTTCAGGGCTAGCTGACATATTTTTAATGCAAGATTCTTTTCTATTTAACCAAAAATAAGAGATAGCATTCTGCTTTGCCACATGTCCATATATGTCATAATCTCTTACATTTCATTCTGGGTTTTTTTTGTGGTTCTTTCTCTATAAAAAGAAGATAGAGAAATGTAAATTACTTTCTACCTCTTCTCTACTCCTACTAGTCCTTTCAAGCTGGGAATTTGAATTTCATTAACACAAATGTGAGGATAATCTACATGGTAGACACATAGTAAGTACTAATAATTGTAATGACAGCTACATTCACTATGTAATGCTTTATTTCATATTTCTGTCTCTCTATAGATTTTTAAGAAACAATGAAAAGTGGACACTAACTATTTGCTTATGCCATATGTGAGAGAATAATACAGTGGATCATCACAGGGTTTACTCATTCCACAAAACAAGATGTAATTAATGTCATAAATGAGAAGAGAGAATGAAAGTATACAAAAACACATTAAATAAATTACGAAGAAAGTGTGCTGCATTATATTGCCATACCTATGATTTATTCCTTTCTCTGTGACATTCCAACTCATTGACATGTGACCCCTAGTGCCTTCTGCTGACTCTGAATTCACTCATTAATGTCATATTTTGGCATGTTACTTGACTTTGCCAATAAAATGTAAATAAAATAAAATTATGTTTTAGAGTTATCAGTCTTTCCATAGTTCTATAACAAGAATATCCTCACAAAAATACTTTTATATCCTTCAGTCTGAGTTGTGGTATGAGGAAGGTAAGTGGAACAGAGATGGAGACATATAGGCACCTAAAACTGCAAAGCTTTTTCAACCCAAAACAAGAAACTTATATTGCTTGTTTTAAAACAATCATAGAAACTTCACTAATAGGCCTTGTGTTTTCAATCAGTGAGGACAAACCAAGCCTCCATTCCATCTATATTATGACTGTCTCCTCAGATAATTGATAACACCAACATCTTACAAATGAAGACTTAGTTACTCTTAAGAATAATAACTTCTTAATGATGCTGAGCTCTAAAACTTGAAGTAAAAGTTGCAGCAGAGATTTATGGACACATATTTAAGCAACAGTTCAAGTAAGACTATTAACCATCTGAGCTTTATATTGGGAAAAATTTACAGTGTGGAATAATAAGGCTTCACGGAAGAACAAGATGAATACATGAAGATATAATGTGTTCAAAGAAAGCTTGAAAATAGGAACTCTAGTCTTGCTTTTGAATTCTATTAAGTGAAGAGCAACATACTAACCTGGGTATATGTAAGTAGGAATACAACAGGAATTGAAATTCAGTCATCATTGTTCGTTTACATGGCAGACAGAATTATGAACCCTGCACAAAAACAACCAGCCAAGTCAATAGTGGTCAGCATCTGTGCCAAACAACTTGCATTTGATATTTGAAAGAAATTTGTCCCATAATATTCCCTAAGATGACTGAAACAAACAGGTAAAAAGTCTGAGAGGCTCTTAAAAACCTAATTAAATAAAATGAAAAATGCATTATCCTGAAAATTTAACTAAAAGGAAGATAAATACAATGAACAGACTTTAAAAATAAAAATAGATATTCTTTTCCTATTGTGCTAGTTTTCTATTGTTGTAGTATAAATAATCATAAACCAGTGGCCTATAACAACATAAGGTTATTATCTTATTGTTTTGTAGGTTAGAAATCAAGGGACTATACTAAAATCAAAATCTTGGCAGGACAGTGTTATTTTCCTGAAGCTCAAAGGAAGAATCTGTTTCCTGCTCCTTTGTGTCAGTAGAATTCAGATCCTTATGATCATTACAAAGTCAGCTACTCCCAGCTTCTATAGGTCACTTGCATTTCTTGACTTGGGGCCCCCTTCTTCCTCCTTCAAAACCAGTAAAAGCAGGTTAATTCTCTGTCAACCTTTATCCTTCTTCAGTCTCTTTGCTTTAACCACTTAAGAAAGTTCTTCCCTTTTAAGGATTCCTGCAAGAGATGGGGCCTATATGAATAATTAAGGATATATCTCAAGGTCTATAATCTTAATTCTGTCTGAGTTTTTATTTTGCCATGTAAGGTATTCTAGTCACAGATTGAGGAGAATTTTATACATCTTTAGAATCATATTATTCTGCTTATCACACCTTCTAAAATGCTAAACCAAAATTAACAAGAGAGTGAGGAAGGAAATGTATACAGTTAAGAGAACTTTTAGGATAAACTCCGACACTTGCCTACATTACAGGGAATCTGAAACTCCCACACATCATAAATGTGGATTTAAGGGTTCCTCAGATATTCGTGATAAAGAATAGAGGCTGATAGACCCACCTTTATTGATATCCTACTTCCATTTTGCTGCTCCTACTCTACAGGATCTAAAAGCTAAAACTGAATGTTCAGATGATAATACTCATAATACTGAATTTTATCTGAATCTATCTTAACGTTTCTGTAAGTATCATTTTGGAGACACTTGGAATGGTTGTTAGTAATATAGATCTCTTGGACTCCCCTACATATTGATAAGAACTTGGGAAATGTCCAAAATCAATAAAATAATCTCATTTATAATAACTAGCAAAAATAAAGCACTAAAGAATAAATTTAATCAAAAAAGTATAAGGAAGGTCCTTCCACTGAAAACTACACTGATGAAGAAATTAGAAACAAGACTTCTAAAGCACAAGAAGTAAAATCAAGAATTAATAAGTGTGATGGACTCAAACTAAAGAGCTTCTTCTCAGCAAAAGAAACAATGAATGAGGTGAAGAGAGAGCCTACATTCTGGGAGCAAATTTTTACCACACACATGACCGATAGAGCACTAATCTCCAGAATATATGAAGAACTCAAAAAAGTTAACACAAACAAAACTAAACAATAACAACAAAAAAAATCAATAAATGGACTAAGGAGCTGAACAGGTACTTCTCAGAAGGTACACATTTGATCAACAAATATATGCAAAAATGTTCAACATCTCTAGTAATTAGAGAAATGCAAATCAAAACTACTCTAAGGTCTCATCTCACACCAGTGAGAATGACAGTTATTAAGAATACAGACAACAATAAATGTTGATGAGGATGTAGGGGGAAAGGCATACTCGTATATTGCGGGTGGGACTATAAATTGGTACAACCAATCTGGAAAGCAGTATAGAGATTCCTTAGAAAACTTGAAATGGAACCACCATTTGATCCATCTAGCCCAGTCTATACCCAAAAGATTTAAAATCAGTATACTATAGTAACGCAGCCACATCAATGTTTATCGCAGCTCAATTCACAATAGTTAAACTGTGGAAACAACCTAGATGCCCTTCAATAGATGAATGGATAAAGAAATGGTGGTATATATACACAATGAAATATTACTCAACATTAAAAGAGAATAAAATTATGGTATTTGCTGGTACATGAATGGAGTTGGAAAATCCCCCCCAAAAACAAAGGCCAAATGTTCTCTCTCATAAGTGAATCCTGACTCATAATGACTGAGACATGTAAAAATGGAGGTGCTTTGATGGGACAAAGGGGAGGAAGGGGTAGGAAGGGGGCTTGGGGGCAGGAAAGATGATGGAATGAGATGGACATCATTACCCTAGGTACATGTGTGACTGACTGCACATATGATGTGATGCTACATTGTGTACAACCAGAGAAATAAAAAGTTGTGCTGCAATTGTATACAAGGAATCAAATGTATCCTGTTGTCATATATGCCTAATTAAAATAAATAAGTTAACTTTAATAAAAGAAAATAGAATACACAAATAAATGGAAGGATATCTCATAGTCATGGATTGAAAGAAAAATATTCTTAAAATGTCCATACTACTTGAAGTGATATACAAAATCCTTGTGATCTTTTTCAAAATTCCTGATAAAATTCTTCCTATTTTTAAAGGTTTTTTTGGGAGAGTTCATTGTAGTCACACATAATAATGGGGTTCATGTTGACATGTTCTTACAAGCATGAAATATAATTTGCTCCATTTCAATCCCCAATACTTCTATTCCATTTCCTTCTTTCCTTCCCTTCTTCCCCTTACTCTACTCTACTAGTCTTCTGTGTATTTATTTATTCTTTTTTAATTGAGACTTTATAATATATAAAAGTGGGTTTCACTCTAGTGTATTCACATACGTACATACCAAAATTGGTCAGTTACATTCTGCAGCTATCTGTATCCCTCCCACTCAATCTTTTCCTCTATTCAACTCATCTCCCTTTAATTTATATGGGACCTTCCATTATGTTTACCTTATTTCTTTCTAGCTTCCACATATGAAAGAAAACATTGAATCTTTGACTTTCTAAGTCTGGCTTATGTCACTTAGCATGATGTCCTCCAGTTTTATCCATATTTTAGCAAATGCTACAATTTCATTCTGCTTTTCAGTGGAGTAAAACTCCATTGTGAACATACACCATATTTTCTTTATCCACTCATCTGTCTTCAGGTACCTGATCTGGTTCTATTACTTGGTCATTGTGAACTATGCTGGTATCAACATTGATATGCCTGTGTCATCATATTATGCTGGTATCAGAGGGGGTTAGGGGATAAATACTAAGGAGTTGGAATCCTGAGTCATATGTTGTTTCCATTCCTAGTCTTTTGAGGATTCTTCTTACCACTTTCCAAAGTGATTGTATATTGCAATGTTATAAAAAATGTGTAAGTTTATTTTCCCCACATTCTTGCCAGCATTTATTATTATTTGTATTCTTGATGATTCCCATTTTAATTGAAGATGAGATCTTAGTTTTGATTTCCATTCCCTGGCTGTTAAAGATGTTGAACATTTTTTTTCATATATATGTTGGCCATTCATATTTCTTCTTTTGAGAAATGTCTGTTTCATTCTTTTGCCCATTTATCATTTGGGCTATTTGAGTTGTTTTTGAGGGTTTTTTGATTTTGAAATTTTGGGGGGTGTTGTTTTGTGTTCTTTATATATTCTGGATATCATTCCCTGGAGTTAGTGGGGAACATTTTCTCACATTCTGCAGGCTCTCCTTCCTTTGCTGTGCAGAAGTTTTTAATTTGATATCATTCCACCGATTAATTCTTGGGTTGATTTTTTGAGCTTTAGGGATCTTGTTAAGGAAGTTGATGCCTATACCAATGTTAGTATGTTGACCTTCTTTTTTCTTGTAAAGTTACAAAATTTCTAGTCTAATTTCTAAGTCTTTATTCCACTTTGAGTTGACTTTTAGACAGGGTGAGAGATACGAATCAAGTTTCAGTCTTCTACATCTGGGGATCAAACCCAGGGCTTCACACAAGATAGGCAAATGTTCCACCACTGAGCTGCACCTCCATACCCTCTGATGACATTCTTTACTGAAATAGAAGGCAAAAAGCATGGCAAAACCATATGAAACCAAAGAAGACCCTAAATAATCAAAGAAATTTTGAGCAAAAGCAATTGGAGAAATTGTACTTCTTAATTTAAAAATAGATTATATCCAGAAGCTCAGGAGGCTGAGACAGGAGAATAATGAGATCAAAGCCAGTCTCAGGAAAAGCAAGCACTAAGCAACTCAGTGAGACCCTGTCACTAAATAAAATACAAAATATGGCTAGGAATGTGGCTCAGTGGTCAAGTGTCCCCTGAGTCCAATCCCTGGTATCCTCCTCAATAAAGGAAGAAAATAGTTGATAAAGTTATTGTAAACAAAACTAAATTCTGTATTGTACCAGCATAAAAACTGATATATAGGGCAATGGGTCATAGTAGAGAGACCACAAATAAATCTAAGCATGTATAGCCATTTTTTTAAGTTATTAAGAACACACAGTGGGGAGAAAAGGTTGTTTCAAATTAGTGTTATTGCTATAACCAGATATCTACATGTAGAAGAATGAAAGTAGGTCCTAGTACATATCATAGGTACAAAAATGAATTAGACTCAAATGTAAATAAATATCATTGAAAAAACAGGATATCAACATTCAAAATATTGAAACTGAACCGTTTTCTGATACAAGGTGATTCAAGACTTGAATATAAGACCACAACTAGAAGGAAATCCAGGGGAAAATCTTCATGGCACTGAACTTGGCAATAATCTTTTTATATGACACCAAAAGCACAAGAAATGAAAGTAAAAAATTAACAGATCTGTTTACTTCAAACTAGAAAGCTCTTACATAGCCAAGCAAAGTATCAACATAGTGAAAAGACAACCTATGTAATAGCTGAAAATATTTGCAAACCAATATGTAAAAACAAACTGATTCATACACAAAATATACAGTTGTCCCTCAACATCCATAAGGTATTGTTTCCAGAATATTTTGCACACAAAATCCACAGTTACTCAAGTTCCTTCATATAATTAAAGTATTTTCACACAACCTATGCACATCCATTCATACACTTTAAACAATCTCTAGGTTAGTTTTAACACCTAATGCAAAGTAAATACTAGGTAAATAGCTCTTATGCTATAATTTTCAGGGAGGAATGACAAGAAAAGTCTGTACATGTTCAGTACAAACACAATTAATTTTGAATATTTTTAGTCTTTGGTGGAATCCACAGATGCAGAACCCACACATATGGAGAGATGATTATATAAGAACATAAACAATTGGATAGTGAGGAAGCAAATAATCAGATTAAGAAATGGGAAAAGGACATGAGTACACATTTCTCAAAAAAACAAGGCATATAAGTTTTCAACATGTATATAAAAAATGTTCAGCATCAATAATAATCACAGAAATGCATATTCAAACTACCAGATGTCAACTCATACCTATTAGAATGATTTTTACAAAAAATCAAAAGATGCAAAGTATTGGTGAGGATGTGGAGGAAAAGAAAACCTTGTAAATTGTCAGAAGGCTTTTATTTATTAGTATAGCTCTTATAAATTAAAGTGTGGATAGTCTTCAAAAATTTTAAGTCAAACCACCATATCATCCAGCAGTTCTCTCAGGGGTTATATGTCTAGTGAAAAGGAAATCAATGGGGCTGGGGATGTGGCTCAAGCGGTAGTGCGCTCGCTTGGTATGCGTGCGACCCGGGTTCGATCCTCAGCACCACATACCAACAAAGATGTTGTGCCCGCCGAGAACTGAAAAATAAATATTAAAAATTCTCTCTCTCTCTCCTCTCTCATTCTTTCTTAAAAAAAAAAAAGAAAAGGAAATCATTATAGAGAAGTTTTCTGCACAGTCATGATCACTGAATAATTATTCACAATAGCCAAGATATGGAATTAACCTAAGTGTCTATGAGAAGATGAATGATCAAATAAACTGTGAAGGACACACACACACACACACACACACACACACACACACACACACACACCCCTCCATAGAATACTATTCAGCCTTTAAAAAAGTAAAAATATTAGATTAAATGTAGTCATTAGTGACAATATGGATGAATTTGTAAGACATTCTGTTAAGTGAAATAAAGCATTCACAGAGTGACAAATATAGCATAATCTCACTTATATGTGAAATCTAAAAATGTTGAACTCATAGTAAAAGTGGAGAGTGGAATGGTGATTACCAGGAGCTTGGAGGTAGAGAGAGGTTGAGGAATTACTATTCAAATGATACAAAGTCTCAGGAGAAATAGGCAAAAGGATTTATTTTGCAATATAGTGACTATTGTTGATTTAAAAACGTATTCTTTAAAATTTTTAAAAGAGTGGCTTTTGAGTTGTCATCACCAAATAATAATATAGCAAGTAATATATATGTTAATTAGGTCAATTTAGCTGATAGATAATGTATGCAAGCTTCAAGACAATATTTTGTACATTATACGCTTACACAGTGTTCAATTAAACAAAAAATATGAATCAAAATTTTAAAAATTTAAAGTAAAAAGTATTAGATTAAATACTACAGGAGATAATTATTCAGTTTAATTTAGTAATTATCTCTTCTTTTAAAATTTAATATCTAAAAGATAAAGAACAAATAATGTTCTAAGAGGAAAGGACTATAATTTTATTTTCATTCATCTCTTAAATAATTAAAGGTATAATCTTAGGTAGCATAACTATGTCTTTTACTTTAAAATTATCACTGAAAATTTTATGTTAATAAATTATATAATATGGTCTACTACACAATAAGCATGTATCTTAATGCTTATTAATGAGAAAAGACAAATCATTGTTGGCTATTTTTAATCTACTCTTCTGGATTTAAAAAAACTATTAATTTATCATCCATTTGGAACAACTATTATACCTCCAGGTTGGACATTTAACATTTTAATTTTTATATTAATCCAATACTGCTGTTTCCTGATCTGAAATAAAGAATTTAAGGAGTGTGTAGAAGGAACTATTGTTTCCATTCACATTATTTAAACTTACTCCAAAATAGCTCTTTCATATTTTATATCTGTGTAGAGCAAGAGAATTGTATGCATAAAGTTGTTTCACATAATTTGATTTTCATTGATCTCTTAAATAATTAATGGTTAAAACTGAATCCCACTTTGGAGACAACAACATTTCAGAACTATCAGGTGTCAAAGAACTTTATTTTTCAAATGCAACATGCCAAATTCTGAGGAATTATTAGGTTTGTTGGAAAAACATGTACTAAATGTTGCTGCATAACAATTAGTTTGTCATCTTTGTTTTACCTTCCTATACCAATAGAAAACAATTTTAAGGTTGTTAAAAAGTAGGAGCAAATTTCCAATATCATTTTTCTATGCTAACAGTAGAAGAAAAAAAAAATCTAATTAATTCAGTCTACAGTGGAACCACCACAGAGAGATTCCGATGAGGGTGTTAATAAACAAATGCCTAGCCTTGTAAAAGGTGTCAGTGTGATCTATGCATATGCACATAAGAGGCACAGGAAACTGTGAAGGAGGCCACCAGCCTGAGCCTTCAGTCACCCTGTAAATCATTCTTGCTTTATTCTCCAGATGATAATGGGACCAGAAATGAATGAGCAGTATCAGAACTCATGAAGATTTATGAAAGAAAGATGCAAATAAATCGTCATAGCCTAACTATATCAGAGATAGCATGAAACAGCAAACTTAATGTCAAAGTTGGGGGGGAAACACTAAATATTGAAATTATAGTTTTCTAGAATTTGAGGATAAGAAAAGTATCAGCAGGAAACATCCTATGTCAAATGTAGCTATTTCAGAACTTCCCAACTTTTTATACCTGATGTTCTTAGGCGTAAAATGGTGTTCCAGTACATTTGTGTAAGTTTTGAATCTAATGTTGATTGATTGATCTTGAAAGTAACATAATTATTTTACTCACTAGATAGATAGCATGTATATAAATCTTGTCTAGTAACAAAATTATATTACCTAAATTTCCAACTCATAAGCTATTGAAAACTTTATTAGGCTGATATCTTTATGTTGGAAACACTGAGATATATATGATCAGGGAGTGTAAAATCGAGGGAATTAGAATATCAGGTGAAAACGAAGAATTTTGAAACAAAAACAAAGAAATTAAAGGAGTCTTCCAGGGAGATAATGAGTAGTTTCTGGAGTTATGTTCTTAGCCCAAGTAATTCAAGATTGTAGATATAGATCAGGGACTTCAGTGTTTAATGAGGGACATAGTAAAATGACAATTTCAAGTTTTATATACAGAACTTTTTACCTTAATGGTGCTTAATTAATATGCCTACCTTTTTGTTTCTACATATGGAAATATGTCACCTGGTCATTTATCTAAAAGGTATAATCTTAGGTAGCATTAAAAAACAGAGGTCTCTTTATCCATTCATTTGTTGAAGGGCACCTAGGTTTGTTCCACAGCTGAGCTATTGTGAATTGAGCTGCTATAAACATTAGTGTGGCTATGTCACTAAATATGGTATATATACACAATGGAATACTACTCAGCCATAAAGAGAAATGAAGCTATGGTATTTGCCAGTAAATGGATAGAATTGGAGACTATCATGCTAAGTGAAATAAGCCAATCCTCCAAAAAAACAAAGCAAAAAATGTTCTCTCTGATATGCAGATGCTAACTCAAAATAAGGAGTAGGAGTGTAGGGAAGAATAGAAGTACTTTGGATTAGATGAAGGAGAATGAAGGAAAGGAAGGAGGGATGGAATTAGGAAAGAGTAAAATGAATCCGACAATACTTTCCTACGTTCACATATGAATACGTGACCAATGTAATTTCACATAATATACAACCAGAAGAATGGGAACTTATACTTCATATATGTAATAATAGGTCAAAATACATTCTACTGTCATATATAGTAATAAGAGCATATTTTAAAATTAAAAAAATGAAGGAAACAATAAAAACTAGAGGTCTCAGGCTTTAATACCTGCTTCATACTTATGAGGCCACAGTACATCAGTATTCTCTCAATGTTTCAGAGTCCCACCTATAGAAGCAAATGGGTGTGTTCCACTCAAATTCCTTCAGACCCACTAGGGTATTTCTGAGTCAGTTCACATACCTTTGCTCTTCTTTTGCTTTGCCTCTCATATCCCACAGTTACAACTTCAGAAAACTGACCTTGGTGTCTGAAAGCCGGAAGAGAGTCAGAAAAGCTCCAAAGTCCTGAAACCTGAAGCCAAAATTGATGGGTTAGTAATATGAAGCCCGGTTGCTTGCTTGTGTTTCAGGTAGAAACTGAGGCATAATTTACACCCTAGAGCATCCCTGCCATGTAAGGCTGAAGCAACATTGAGATTTTTGCATGTAACTGCACTATTGTCTTCTTCTTTGATTTCTTTCCCTTCACTCTCTGGCTTCCTTTGCTCCTTCACTGGATTTATCTGGGAATGCTTCCTTAATAAATAATTTATACAGGCATATGTATCTCAGGATAGGCTTTTTGGAAGCCCAACCTAAAACTCATACCAACTTCTAAAATGACAGTATTTGAACACGGAACTATTTATCATTAGATATGTCTCATGGCTATAATATTCTATGTGTACTGTAAGTTCCAGGTAAGAAATGAAAACAATAGCTTCATACCCTCTCACTGAACCTGGGTAGTATATTTTTACTTTCATTTGTTTGCTTTTGGGGAACTTTCCTGAATCTTCTACTACTAAAAAGGACTTGAAAACCCTTATAAAATTACAATGCACCATGCCATTGTAACACATAATTGTAATTACATATTCAACACATATTATACAATATCCCACTATTCGACACTGCACATTTCTCTGGCTTCATGGAGCCCCGAGGGGAAGGTTTGCCCTAAATAATCACGTTCATAATTGTTACAGAGGTGATATTTGTTATGAAAGATAAGTACAGAAAGCTACTAAAGTATATGAAAACATGTAATTCATGTTGGAATATCAGGCCAGTTTCCCCTGCAGAAGTAACATTACAGGTAAGACTTAAAGAATTGCCAAATCAAAAGGATTGAAGTTAAGGGAGTGTTTAAGGTATTTGGAATGGACAAAATTTCTAGGATTCAAAGAAACTAGTAAACACCAAAAAGGAAAAAACAAATACTACCTCAGTGAATACAAAATACATTTATATTTTAAATATATTCTTTCTTCCTTTACTGTTTTTCTCCTTATATTTCAGTATAATGCTTATGCAATACATTTAATTAGCACATAATCAACTAAGCTTTCTAATTCATACAATGGTGTGAGTTAGAATGTGCACATTCTTCACCGGTCTACACATCTGACTATTCATTTTCTAGCTTTGTGAGTTTAAGTTAGTATCTTCTCTAATTATTCTTATTATAATGTACTATGTAATGTATTAGAAATATTAAAATAGAATGTGAATTACTTATTCAAAATTATAAATGAAACCTCCATATTTTAACTAACCACCTTCATAAATGTGAATGTTGAGAATGATAAAAAGATGTTTCTATTTAGCTATGACTTGTGGAAATAATTATGCCTTTAAAAAATGCCAATTCTGCTCAATTCCCTAAATCTATGATTCAGAGAATTCATGGGCAGCAAAAATATATATATATAAATGCATATGCTCCAAGAATAACAGTAGTGTTGGCGATACATACTATTCACAAGTTCACACAATAATAAAATGTGAGAGCTTCACATTTGTATGTAATAAATAATCAATCTTACTTTTTTAACAAGTAAAAAAGTTTAAGTAAATTTCAACCTTTAAAATATCTAAAAACATCATTGCACTTACAGAAGATAGATTATTCAAGAAAATAGTTCATGATACCATAATTACTCCATTTCTCTTGTCCAAGAAATATTTTAATAGTTTTCTTCAGATGTCCATGAAGGAAAACAGAGCCCTAAATAGGCTAGGTGTTCTCTTTTATTTTGCCTTAATTTTCATCTATGCATTCTCCTCAAGAATACCTGTGCTAGTTAGTGTGGATTTGGTGTAAAAATCACATAAAGTTAATAACAAAGGTGACTACACATCTGTGCCATTTGCTATGCATTATTCTAACGAAAGAAAACAAAGTATTCTCTTGCATTGCACTCCTCATCCTAGCATTGTGTTTGAAACAAAGATCACACAAGTACCTTAACCTTTTTTCAGTTGAGCAAAAAAGAAAACAAGTGTTGTGGTGAAGGTGGATGGGAAGATAACTCTAAACAATGCTTATGGACAGCACTTCATATCAACAAGTATTTCCAACAATAACTGAGTTTACAAAGGTGAGATGGAGAGAAAAGCTAACCTTCAGTGGAAGGCATGGTTATACTCATAAATTTTAAAATTATTTATTCTCAGGGACAATGCCTTCTAAAATTTACCCTGAGATATTTATCCCTTTAACTGCCCTCCTCAATCTGACTGACTTCTAAAGAGACCAAATTTATGTGAATTCAAGCAATGCTTCTCAAAAATAAATCATAAGAATAGAGTAGTGTATAAACTGCATAGGAAATGTCAGCCCCGAAGAGTGATCACCCTTGGAGGATGGAATAATAAAGGGCATGAAGGCTAAATTTTGACATAACCTCAGTGCCACTACCCGCTTCCATCTTTCGTTCTTCCAATACCTCTTTTATAAGCTGAATTACAGATACAGAAGTACTATATAAAATAATAATTATCTCAATGATCATTATTAATTCTCAATGAGTCTAAGTATCTCAAGTCTTTTGCAACCATAATTATCCCATTATTTAACATTGCTAAATCTCTCTAAAGTAATAGAAAGGTAAAGTACTATTTAACAATGTAATTGAAGAGACCCTAAATGTTTTGACTCTCAAATAAAGTGTAGATCTCCAAGAGATTATTGCAATGACTTTCATAATTTAATAGTTATTTTTGTATTTATTATAGTGCTTATGACAGTATTAAAAACACTTTTAGGTGTTCTAAATAAAATTTAATGAATTCATGACATATATATGGCTCCTTTCCTTCTATATTCACCAAATCTTACCAAATAATATCTGAATTAAATTTTTAATTGCTATGTGGTAATAGAGCACAACAAAAACAGTGTATTAATAGAGGCAATATCTTCAATGTGCACACATAGGTGCTCTCGCATGCACACCCACACACACGCACCCACAGACACATTCCTTGGCTTATAATATGGGTTATGTACATAAAAATATTTTAAATTAAAAATGCATTGAATACACATAACCTGCTGAAAATTATGGCTTATCAACACAATTCAGTGTAGAGTATTGGCCATTTATCTTCATGATCGTGTGGCTGATTGGGAACTTCAGTTTTCTACCACTACCTAATATCTCCAGGGTGTATCATATTAAGTATTATTAGTTTATAAAATATCAAACTTCAAAATTCAAAGTACATTCTCCACTGAATGCATCACTCTTGCACCATAATGAAGTCAAACTATCCAAAGTTGAGGACAATCTGTATTTGTGTATGTGTGTGTGTGTTTATGTGTGTGTGTGTGTGTATCCATATCTACTCAGTACAACTGTAAAAGAGACTATCACATTAACTTTTTACACATGAGTCAACAAAGTTCTAAAAGATGATGTAGTTGCCTTTGAACTCATAGTACTAATAGAGAACAAGTTTGTTGGCTGCCTTAGATTGAGGACTTTTTCCCAGATTCTTTAATTGAACATTGAATTACTATTCTCTTTTCATTCTGTCTACTATTCTTTTCCCCTCCTATACACATATGTCAGACATTATCATTCATTATAAGGAACAGTGATCAAACTCGTTGTATGTCTTTGACAACTTCTCCATAGATATATAACCATAAACTTTCTGTGGTTCATGATTACTAAAGTATTGATAAAATTCTAGAGTATGAACTGGATAATAAGTAGCATAAAAATTTCATTGACTCATAATTCAAAAAAATGGCTATGTTTATTTTTCTCCCAAATCACACAGTGATAAAGCAGGAATTAATGTGCTTGAGTCATGACTCACTATTATGTATTTTTATTCACCTACACTGTGTTGAGACATTTACTCTAAAATCAGTGTAATAGCTGCACATATGAAAGCAAAATATCACAGAGAATTGGGCTGACTTTAACTTTGAGGAAGTTTGGTAACTTTGAAATTGTTATATATGGTTATGTAAGCTCAAACCAGGGTTGGTTACCACAGAAGTGATTTACTATACTTTCCCTTAAATATTCCTTACCTCTCAGTGTTCATGTATTATAGTTACTTTGTAGTACCCTAAAGGGTAAACAAGGGATCTGAGAATTACTCCCATATGATGAAGATATTATATTTTCATCTTTCACCAAAATATGAGAAATAATTCATCACAAAACTAAGATTTTTTAAATAACTCTATAACTACTAAGCTAGCACTTATGAATCATATATGGATAAAATATATAAATTATAATATTGCTCTTTAAATATTGCCTAAATTGAATTTCCTTAACTTGTTTTAGAGAAAGCTATGGAGAACTCAACACAATAGCCTCTTCAAAATTCTTGACAGTATGAAATGGAAGGTTGTATTCTTAGGCAGGTTTTATTACTTGAATATAATGAAAATATATCAAAATAAAACTTTCCATTTGCAATTTTCTCACATCAGCAACTGATTTAGCAATTTATTTTGAAATTCTTTTTTATAGCACAGATAATTTATCTAGCCCCTGAAACAAAGAGATAGAATTGGTTTTGTTTGTAACTGAAAAAAGCTTAGGATACTTGGAAATAGATATTTTAGCATTTTTTATGAGTTTTAGACTAATAAGGAATGCAAAAATTGTCCTCCACAGTTCCAGGAAATAAAATAGTCTTTGTTACAACACTGCATACACACTCTGTAACCTTTGTAACATATGTGGGATTACATTTTCTCCTAAATGAGTTATTCCTATACAGTTTCTTCAAAATATAGTATTAAAATAACCACCTCTTTGAACTTGCAGGCCTATTTTCCTAAGCTTAGTTTTTTCAAACCTTGCTTTTGAAGCCAATATTAGAGGGCATATAATTATCCTGTCATATTTTGTTTTCTATATAAATTTTCTTAAAATTCTACCTATGGGTCTTAAATATTTAGAGGCAAACATTCTTACTGTCTACTATTTGTGTCTTTGATTCTGAACAAGAAAAAATGACAGAAAATACATAGATGTTAGAACAATGTCAGTAACAAAAATACTTAAGTTCGGGCAGTAATAGCTTTTTGCGGAATGCCAAGTTGTTGGTTACATTACTTTACATTTGCCTAGAACCTGACAGTTCTAAAACTATGTGGAGAACCTAGCATTTTATTTAAGTTTCCATGTACTGAATAACATATTTAATGTTATTTTCTTCCATTTAATTCATGAGAAAATAGAGCCTCATATAAGCTAAATCTACCAACGTCATCATGACTGCCTCTTAAATGAAAATTTTAGCTTGTCCTCCTCTGGTTAGATTTTCATCCAGCTTTAGCAAACCAATATGAGCATCTGAAGATATGTCTTTAATTTTAATTGATATGACTATACAAATATATTTATAACTTATTAGTGTCCATATTTAACATTATTCCATTCTGATTTTCTATATGTATTTTAAATTGTCATTGGTTATTTTGTTCTATCTACTATGTTAGATTATGGCAAAAATATTCTGCAGATAAGTAAAAATGTATCTTGAAAATGTCAATTTGAAGTTAGAGGTGACACAGTAACATCCATTCTCAACCAACCTGAAGGTTATGTAGATGCTAATAGTGCCTGTCAAAAGTTGGTCTCCATTGAATTCTATTTCAGAACCACAAGAAGAGAAAACAATTTTCTGGCCATTTTAGAAATGCATATTTTCATTGCATTTATAGAAGAAAGTCAGGGAAGTTTAGAAACTGTAGGGCCTAGGGACAGTATACTATTTTTTTTTTTTTGCCTGAGATGTTCATGACAGACAAGAGAGCAAACTCATAACAGAAGTGATGGTGGTATAGATGGTGAGAATTATTAACAGGCAGTTAAACTGGGAAGGGGATATGGACCAAGTTGATCACCTGTGTTGAAATAGAGTAGTAAAGAGAAGAAAGTACAGGGCAGGAAGAGAAATTCAAAAAATAAGAATTAAGAGAAAAAAAAAGTTTCTGTGTATGAATACAAGAAGGTAGTGATGTAGCAAAAATAAGGTAAAAATGTTTGGAGTATAAGTCAAGGGACCATGTGGCTAATGTTGGAAATGGATTGAGAGAGTATTAAAATCATCAAGATAAACACTCCCTATAATTAAATAAAAATTATAGAACACATATAATACATTCCAGAATAGAGGAGACAAAATCATAAGATAATTACTGAAACAGAGTAACGTGCATTTATTTAATTAATGATTAATTTAATAAATACTAATGGAGTGTATACTATACATGATATATTAAGAATTGGGTATGATCATAAAGAACATATTTCCTGTTCTCACAAAACTTAAACTCAAGTAAATACATAAGAAAAGAGAAAACAAACTTATACAAAACTCTGTCAGAACAACATGATTTATATTATCGTGACAAATACATCTAAATTTTTATGAGCTATACCCACTAAAAATTAATTTCTTTTGATGCTACATAACCGATAAATTTGATAGGGGAGCCCTTCTCAATGCACCAGATTGACCTAAGTACTATTTTGTACAATGTTTTCATAATTCAAGAAAAAAAGTCAAGGTAAACCACTTATTGCTTCTCTTTAGAATCAATATAATTTCTCCCACAGACTTTATACAACCGTGATTAATTTCAAACATAGTCAGAAAGTGAAAATTTACCATCTTCCAAGGAGGACAATGGGATCAGATGTGAATAGTTCTAATGAGTATAGGTTCTGAAGGAGGATACATGAATATTAAAGTAACACCAAGTGAAAGAAAACAGAACATGGCCCTGTAATCCACTCTTCTTGGTGCTGTGCATGCCATGTGTAAATACCTCCCGTTGAGTGTGGATGCGACTATGACTTGCTTTGAACCAAAATAATATTACAGATATGACATTCTGGTCTGTTATAAAAAATATGACAGATTGGAATAAATAATAGCATTTTTTTTTTTTACAATTCTGGACACTAGAAAGTTCAAGATTAAAATTTGGGCTGATTTTATTTCTGGTGAGGGTTCATTTCCTGACCTGTAGATGGCCAAATTCTTGCTATAGCCTCACATGGCCTTTCCCTGGTTCATGTACTGAGAGAGGGGAGAGAAAGAGAGCGAGAGAGAGAGAGAGAGAAAGGGAGAGAGAGAACTTGCTGTACTTACTGGCTGTTCTTATAAAAATATGAATCCTGGGCTGGGGATGTGGCTCAAGCGGTAGTGCACTTGCCTGGCATGCGTGCGGCCCAGGTTCGATCCTCAGCACCACATACAAACAAAGATATTGTGTCTGCCAAGAACTAAAAAATAAATATTAAAAAAATTCTCTCTCTCTCTCTGCTCTCTCTTAAAAAAAAAAAATGAATCCTCTTGGATAACAGGCCCACCCTTAGAGACTTTCTTATATGCCTGTCTCCAAAAACAGACACACTGAGAGTTACAGTGTCAACATATGAAGTTTGGTGTGACACAAACACTCACTCCACAACAATGAAGGTGTCCCTTCAGTGACATTGTTACACAGGATTGTAACATCTCTTTCTGAAAGACTATCTCTTGCTGGCTTTGATGATGCTAATTGTCATGTTGTGAACTGGTTTATGGAAATAGCCACAAAGCAAGCAACTGATGATGACCCCGGGACAACTAGCACAAAACTGAGATTTTCATTCTGACAGCCTGCAAAGAGCTCTGAATTCCAGAAACAAAGAGATGACCTTGGAAGCAGATAATCCCCAGAACAGTCCAGATGCAGATGCAGCCTTGGTCAACACACAGATCACTGTTTTAAGCAATTCTCAAGCAGAGAATTCAAAGTCATGCCCAAACTTCAGACTAACAGAAAGTCAGATAATAAATGTGTATTATTTTATTTACTGTATTTGTGGTAATGTTACACAGCAGTACACAAATAATACAAGTATGGATGATGCAATGACTAATTTATTGTTAGATGATTTT
This sequence comes from Ictidomys tridecemlineatus, assembly GCF_052094955.1. Lineage (NCBI taxonomy): Eukaryota > Metazoa > Chordata > Mammalia > Rodentia > Sciuridae > Ictidomys > Ictidomys tridecemlineatus. The sequence continues at coordinate 151,185,055 of NC_135482.1, read as the reverse complement.
GCAGAAGTCTTCAAAATTAGGATTTTTTGGACCTAAGCACAATTTTTGAGAGTGCAGGAGGACAGGTACCACATGATCTTCACTTCCAGGTCTTCCTCTTCCTCTTTCTCATGCCGAATGTACAAGAATGCAACATCTCCAGATAAGAAAGAAATGTCCAGAAGACCCTGTCTATGTCCTCTGTCATCTAAGAACGGGATGTTCTATAATGGTTGAGCTCAGAGAACCAAGTTGTGCACAGAGAATTTTGAGGTTTCTTCAGTTCTGGTGTCACATAGTACATATGCAGATGAAACCCCATCCACCCTAGTCAGATTCCTGAGTTGAGGAGCTGGCTGGCTGTTGATCCTAGATCCCTGTTTATCATATGTGAGTAATAAATTTGCTTGTTTGACTTGTGTCTTCTGTCTCACCTAGCCAGACCTAAGAAATTACAAAGAGTAAGTAAGAGCATGGAAACCAGGCACTACTAGAAGGGAAACAGTTATAACAAGGCTTATAAGCTGAAAAATGTGTGTATGGAAGGAAACAGAAGTAGTCAATATCACTAGAGTGAAAGAAATATGTACAAGGCAATCTGAAAGGAATGTTAGACAGAAATCTGCCTTAAATCCAAACAAAAAAGACAGAAGGATTTAGAGTAAATGAGTAATGTGTTCAGAAATATGGGTTATATGTACAAAAGCCATTCTTTATTCTGTCCAAAAAAAAATACACATATAGTTTCCAGGCTTCATTTTAACAGCCATCATATCTTAAAACATTTAAAACATATAAATTCTAGAAATCATTCTTTAAATATCTTTTTAAAAATAACTTGCTTCATCTATAATGCATGTATTGATACCCATAATCTAATAAAACAACCATTTTATTGAACAACCATTTCAATTCTATTGAAAATAGAATTAGGCTTATCCCAGTCACTAATAGCTTTCATTCATACCCTTAATTTTTTTATCTTTTTTATCTTTCTTTCTTGGAATACTTTTAAATTAACTAACAAATTTCTATAGAGAAGATCATTTAAATATAAAACCTTCAGATATTTCAAAGATATCTCAATTACTTATTGCTGCATAATAAGCCACTCCAAACCTAAGTTGGTTGAAACAACATCTTTTTCTGTTTCTTAAAATGTATGGATTGACTGGAATCTGCCCACTGGTTCATGTGTTCCATGAATCTTTAATTAAAGTGACTCAACTTGTTGCACTCAGCAGGTGACCATGCTGTGGCAGAGATCTATGGAAGCCTCATACATATAACTGGCACCTCAGTTTTCTACCACAGAGTCTCACTGCAAGGCAAGTTTGTACTTTCTTACAACAGTAATCTTAGCACAACCATTCTTACCAGATGATTAACTTTTCCAGGGGAAACATGACTGCAAATGCCAAGTCTTCTAAAGATTAGGCACACAGAATTGAAACTTATTTTTTTCACATTGTTTTTAGTCAAAGCCAGTCAAGCTCAAATTCAAAAGAAGAAATAAAATCTCCAGAAATTGATAGGAGAAGGTGGTGATTGATACTGCTGGGAATTTAAGATTATTGTCTATCACAATAAGTAAATAATAAGCAAAGTTTAAATTTTAATGGAATTCAAAAGAAGGCATTTCCATAACCAAATATTATAATTTGAAGAATTGGAAGACTCCATTTGAAGAGTACTAATAGAACAAGAATTGAAGTAGTCTTTAGAATTTGAAAATAGAATTAGGCTTATCCCAGTCACTAATAGCTTTCATTCATACCCTTAATTTTTTTATCTTTTTAAAAATAAATACTTCAGTGTGCAGGTATACCATGCTTTCTTTATTCATTTGTCTGTCGATGGGCATCTGGGATGGTTTCATAACTTGGCTATTGTGAATTGCACTGTTATAAATACAATGTGGCTGAATCCCCATTGTATTATGATTTTACTGAACCCAGGTGTGATTTACCTCTGTGCTCCATTCCCAATCCTTTTTTTTTTTTATTTTGATCCAGAGTCTCCCTAGGTTTCTTAGGATCTCATTAAGTTTCTGAGACTGACTTAGAATATTCTTCTGCTTCAGCCTCACAAGTCACTGGGATTACAGGTGTGTGCCATCTCACTCAGGCTTCTACTAAGCCAATTTTAGTTTTCTTGGATATATACCAAAGAGTACAATAGCTAGATCATATAGTGGTTCCAGTCTTAGCTTTCTGAGGAATCTCCACACTGCTTTTCAAAGTGGTTGTGCTAATTTGCAGTCTTACCACATCCTTGTCAGCATCTACTATTATTTTTATTCTTGTTAATAGTCATTCTGACTATAGTGAGATGAAATCTCAATGTCATTTTGATGTGCATTTCCCTGATTTTCCAGAAATATTCAACTTTATTTTTTTTTCCCCAAGTATTTGGTAGCCAATTGTCTTTCATCTTTTGAGAAGTGACTGTTTAATTCTTTAGCCCATTTAGTAACTAGGTTATTTGGGGTATAATATTTTTTGATGTTAAATTATTTTAGTTCTGTTTTCTACTAGATCTAAATAAGGGAGAAAAGCAGAAAAGAAAGAGGAGATCAGTGGAGAAAAATGAGAGGATTGAGAGGGAAGGAGGACAGGACAAGAAAAGAACTACACAAGGTATCCTATGTGCATATTTGAATACACAGCAGTATATTTCACCTTTATGTATATCCATGATGCACTAATATAAAAAAAACTATAAATTCATACAAGAAAGACCAGTATAGTAAAGGAAAGGGAACAGAGTAAGCAAGGAGAAAAAAGAAAGGGAAAGAACTGGAGACTGTACTGGAGTAAATTTTATTCTATGCTTATATAATTATGTTGAAATAACTATAATGCACTAATAATTTTTAAATAAGTCTACATATGACTATAAATTTATAATTTTGTGTTAAACCATTTTGAAAAGTAGTGAAGGATATTCCTCTTCTCGTAAAGTATGACAATGCATATCAAAAGCTGGAAGTAAAAAGTAATCTTAATGAAATGGCTTAATTATATTCTTCGTCATTCAAGATATAAGGTGACTGTAAGACATCCCTTCCTCAGAAAGAAGAAATATACTTGAGGACATGGTTCTGAACCTGCATAGATTTCTGGGACTCTGCTATGGAGAAAAAGGAGATCAAGAGGCAGAGTGGAGGGATGAGTAAGGGGAGACAATGCAGAATGATTTTTTTAAAAATCATGTTCTGTGCATAAATAAATTCACCACAGAGAATTTTACCATTATGCATAAGTAAAAAGCAACAAACAAATATAAATAAATAGATGAGCAAAAAAAAATAGAGTAGAGGAAGGAGAATGGGAGAGGGGAGGGATGGGAGTAAAAAAGGGAAAGATAAAAGTGGGGGATCAGGAACTAAAGTTGAATTTCACATAGGTGTGAGTTTGTTGGAATGAATCCAACTAGTATGTATACCTATAAAGTGATAAAAAAAATATTTAACTGAAGAAAAGTAAATTGTGTGCAAAACTGTGTATATATTTTCTTTCTGGAAAGATTGTTCTCATTTTTGCACACACAAAATATGTGTAAATCCATCAAAATTTTACATGTCTCATTATCTAGTATTAAAAAACTATATTTGAACTGTGATTGAAACAAATCCCTGGATTAGTCTGAACCAATTTTATTATTTCTCTACATCAAAAACAATGCTATGAAGTTATCACTTTTGAATAACTACTAAATAAGGTATTAGTTCCTTTCAGAAGTCATGGTTTTAAATTATCGTATTTGTCACATGTGGTCAGAATAAAAATAACCGGTTATTAATTGCTTGTCATGTGCCAATAAATCTCTTAAATCACTTTAAAGCTTACTGTTTTGTCCTCACAACCATACTATTAAATAGGTTTTATAAAAATTCTGATTTTATTGACATGAAAATTGAAGGATTAAAATTTCTACTTTTCAGAATTTCACTTGATGCTACATGGGTGCTCAATGTTGATAGTATTTTATTTCATAAATATTTGTGATGTGTACCTTTAGAAGAATTATGAATCTCCTTATTATTAAATTCAGAAGTGGCAATGTGACTTTCTTTGACCCTAAGAATGTAAGAAGTGTCCATCACTCTGGGCATAAGCTTTCAGAATCAATGTTAAATCTATCACATTCCCTTTTTTCTGCTTCTGTGGTCAGGGAACATGTGCCAAGCAAGACATTTATGAGACTGAGTAAGGACTGAAGATGTTTGGTAGAGTCCACTTGAAAACCTAAAAGGATAAATAAAATATAAAGTAGAAAATTCACTTGTTTATCTTAATCCAATGGAAATTGGGGATGTGTTTGTTTCCACAGCAAAACTTACTCTGCCCTGACTGATACACAAAACCAGAATGTGGGAAAGTTAAAATTAGAGCAAAAACATTCTGTTTTCTAAGCCTGAACTTTTAACTACCCTGTTGCACTTCTTTCTTGATTTTGCAAATGACCTTATTTCTTTTTTCATGCATATTATTTCATTAATTTCTTAAGTTTTCTGAATAAAAATTTTCTTTTATATGCATATGCTAGTTTGTAGAAAACAATAAGTAAGTATAAGATTGTCAAACCTCTCTAAGAGAGCAATTATGAAGTTTAGGATAAACTCCAACATCAGAATGAAACATTAATTTGAGTGTTAAAAATATTTATACAAAGTTAGGTGAGGGAAACATGAAATTTATTTGGACCATCAGTAATCCATAAAACATCTACTGTTAAATTGATACTACTCTATTAAAAAAATATTAAAACAGCTGTGTGAGGTGGTGCATAGCTGTGACACCAGCTACTTGGGAGGCTGAGGCAGGAGAATTGCAAGTTCAAGGTCAGGAAACTTGGGGAGTTCAAGGTTCAAGTTCAAGGTTCAGTTACCCAGGTAACTTGGGGAGCTCCATATTGAAAAAAAAAAATAAAGTTAAAGGGTTAAGGGGGTAGTTCAGTGGTATAGCAGCCCTCAGTTAAATTTCTAGTACTAGACATACCACACACACACACACACACACACACACACACACACACACACACACACACATACACACATACACACGTGAAACAAGCTCAAAACTAGATTAAAAATTTTATGCTATGTTTTTATAAACGTATATATATGAGTTTTTTTCATCTTTTACTGTACTACTGCTAAATCACTAAAATGAATTAAGATGGTAAAGCAGATCCTCTTCATGAAATAGAATAGTTAAAAATTGATTTAATGGAGATGAGGGTGAAAACAATGGTGTCCAGGGTATGAGGAAAACAACAGCAAACATACATCAGATGTGCTAGGCACTCTACATTATTTGCTTTCTAGCAACTTTATAAGGTGAGTATAAGTACAGCAGCTCTTACATAGAGGGGAAACTCACATAACTAATGAAAATGTGCTGAAATTAGACCCAGGCAAACTGACTTTAAAGGTCCCATGCTTAATTATTCTGTTATGCTTGTCCTGTGCAATTGAGACACAATCTGGTTTCCTCTCAGGTAAAGATTTCCTAGGGTGTGGGATCACAGATTGAAGTTCTTCAGCAGAAACTCACTTCTATTATTTCTGATGAGATGGGAACAGGCAAACCTGTAATTTTAAAAAGAATTAGATGGTCCTTCAGTTCAAAGAAGTGAGGGTCAATGGTCTTCACACCAAGTGCTCACAAATTTTACATATTTTTTCACTTGTATGACATTAATTTTTTTTTTCACTTCTAAACTGAGAATGCAATAGTAGTCTCCTAAGTGTTCATATAATTTGGAATGTAGAGCACGATCCTCCAAAACCTGATTTAGACTTCTACTGTATCCAAAATCAACCTTTCCCAGTTAGAGCTTGAGTGACTCAAGATGCTGCCTTGAAAAAGATATTTGGGATGCAGCAGGAGAATTAAAGAAAGAGGAGAAACATTTCTGAGAAATTCTACATCTTAGAACTCTTTCCTTTGTTTCAGTTTTATAAGTTTATGGCCAAACAAGCATTTATTTAATTATGTAAAGAAATAACTAATTCAATCCCAAACTATATAGACATTTAAGTATTTTATTATTATGCACAAGGTTTTGTGTGCAATATGCCTACCTTTGGAAAACAAACAATAAAAGCTGAAAATACTATTTGGTAGATTTATTTTTTCTCAGAAATTATTTGTGAAAACAGGATATTGTGTAAGATTAAATTGGCATGTTTTTCCCTGTTTCTTTCCCCTAGATTTCTAGGGGTGAGGGATACTTATTTTTTTTTTTAAAAAGAGGCATTGATTTTAAAAAAATGAAGACTATACAAATGGATTTGAAAAGCTTTAATTTAGGTAAATAAGGAAATGCAAATACAGTATTTGTCACAGCTGAAGAGTGGCTTAGCTTTGCTCTCTGATGCCTTTCACCTGTTCCTAGTTGCCATGGCTTCATACCTATCTTGTTCCTGACAAGCATTCAAAGCAGGAATACTGTAGGCGGATCGCATGTCTAGGAACACATATACTACTTAAGGCCTTTATTTCTGGCTCACTGACACTATTCACCTAAACATACAGTAAACGGTCAAACAAGCAATACTTATCTTTATTCTTCTTTTGTCAACATCAGGGCCCTATAACTCTGCGTGTTTTATGCCGAGAAGCTTTTCTTTCTTTGTTCCTTATGTGTCATCAAATCAGTGCCTCCTAGTGATCAATGAGGGTCATAACGCCATTTGCAATGGAATACAGAAGTACCCAGGAGCCACCTGATGTTATTTGGATCAGCATGGTTAGTCTAACACTGACCAACACTTTACTAACTTAATAGTTTATTGAATATGCGAATCGGTTTCCTGTTTCCCCTACAGTTATAATATCTACACGTGTGTTCGTCACAAAGGTCTATCAAAGTATTGTCCAATGCAGTAGCCATAGTCACATGTGGATTTTTATATTAAAATGAACTAAAATTAAATTAAAACTTTAGTAACCAGAAAGTTCTACTGCATGTGCTTATTTCCAAGGCAAAGAAACAATATGGGTGATATACATTAAAACAAAAATTTATTGCAGTTTTAAGCTAAACACTACTATCAACATAATCTATAATTTCTATTTATAACATATTACTGTTTCATAGGAACTCTTTTTGTTTTCAGACACATGTTTAAATTTTCAAACCTACTTTGAAAATCATGACTATGTAGATTTTTTTCCCCTTAGCCTTTTTACAGAGAACATGCAGTATTTTTATCAGGAAATAGGAAACAGAAACATTTTTATCACTTTGACTTTTCATTATAGCCCATTATAGTTAAAATAGCATTTTTCACCTGCCATAATTCTATTAAGGAATTTCTAAAAAATGTATTATATAAGAAATATATATATATACATATTCTTTACTAGAACATTTTTTCTTTAAAATTGATGATGCATACAAATATAAGAATATATAGATTGTGTATCCTGCAAGTTCATGTACAGACATATGTATATATCATACGTTATGTATGCATTTCTCTTGGCTTGAGTAGTATATTATGGTTTGGAGCTTAAATGTCCCCGAAAGACTTAAAGGTTTGGTCACAAGCCTGTGGTACCATTGGGAGATGGTAGAACCTTTATGATGTGGGTCCAAGTGGAAGAATTTGGGGTCATTGGGATCATGCTCTTGAGGATGACATGAGGACTCCAACACCTTCTTCTCTCTCTTTGCTTCCCAGCTACTATGAGGTGAGCAGTTTTGCTGTACCATGCACTCCCTACTGTGATGTTACGACCTCACCCGAGGTCCAGAGCAATGGGACCAAGTGACCTTGGGCTGAAATCAGTGAAACCATAAGCCAAAATAAACTTTCTTCATTATAGGTAGATTTATCTCAACCATTGGTCACAGTGACAGAAAGTTAATTCATACTAATTTTATGATCACAAAAACATTATTTAAAAATACAACTGATATTTCTTCTAATAATCTACAACTTAATTTATGTTTGTTTTATCAATATTCTGTATGTATATCCAATCCATAAATATATGAACGTGTAGACAAGAGACCTAAAACTATTTTTATTAATATTGCTTCAAGAACAAGAAAGGAACAACAGCAAGAAATATAGTGGCTTTTGTAGTTTGTTCAACTTGCATAATGTATACTCCTAAAAATAAATCCCACTAGATCTCATTACCTATAGCAATTTTTTACTACTTTAATATGTAAAAGCCATGGTCTTTGTTTCACAATCTAAATTTAACATAATGCACTACTGATAAATTACCATCTTATCATGACAATAGTAACAGTCCATTATAGTAAATACTTTTACAATACTTCCATTAATTCCTAATATGAATCAAAGTCTCATCAGCATAAGAATCTAAATGAGACATTTTCATATCTATACACAAATAGTGGATGTTATGATTTTGGCCAAATTCCTTTTCAGGAGGAAGATTTATTCCTTCACTACTTACAGTGCTGATGGCAGGAAGCCTTCAGCGTTTAGCCTCTTTGGTAGTTATCTCTGCTGAAGATGGCTTCTTGCTCAGGGCATTCCCCTATAGAGGGCAGCCCATATCCAGTAGCCAAATGATAGATGTCAAGATGTAGCAAGCAGGATCCTACTCCTGATTTTGGTAAATTCTAAAAGCCATCTCAACTTCCAAAATCCCTGGGGAATGAACCAAGGCCTTGCTGAGAGCCACAGCCCAGTCGGCAGTCGGAATGGCCCCTGGCATTTTGCCAACAGTATTGGTTGACAGGCAAGGCATTACTATCCGCCTCTACTGCTACTTTTGAGTTTGGAATTCTCATGGGGATTCCGGGGATTCCCCAAGAGTTCCTATTGGTTGGGAAAGTGCAGGAGGAAGGATTTCTGGAGGAGATATTTCCGGTAGGTGGTTCCTGGACAAGCTGAGTGGCATTCGGGAGAATTCCCGGGAGCGTGTGTGAAGTGTTTTGGTGGAGTTCAGAAATAAAGTTTCTTCCTGCTTCAGTGGCTCGTGATTTGTGCCCAGCCAGACTGCAGCAAGGCCAAGTTGAGCATGTATTTTAGTCCAAATTCTCCTTCTGGACCTTACTGCTTTCTTCTCTTCCAAATGTCACACATACATGTTTTAATAGCATGCTCTTATTGCCAACTGATCTCTATTCAAGTTTTCTTTCCTAAATGATGAAAATGAATACATCAGCCCACACTTTCTTTAAAATTGAAATTTATACATGTATCATCTCCTGTGAAGTTAGCTGGAATACTTTATCTCCCCAAGCATTAGTTTCTTCATTCTTAATGTGGGACTATTAACTTCTGAGGCAATCAGAGGAGTAAATGAGAAGATGCATGTAAAGTAGTTAACCCAATACTTGGCAAATAGTAAACATTAAATAAATACAAATTTTTACGAAAATCAGGCAAATTTTGACTAATTCTTCCACAGATAGAAAATAATATGTATTACATAATTTTGCCATTTTTGAATGGCCTAAATAATTACACACTTAAATTGGCAATTACAAGGAAAATTCTCTGTTTTAACTAGATTATTACTTATTATTTAAAAAATGGATCCCCATATATGTCTTGTTGTGAATATACTTTAAAAACCATATCTTAAATCTGAAGTTCCATCAAATAATTAATGAAAGAATCCTCAAGAGAAAAAAAAATGGCTTAACAATCTGTAATTTACATTTCTCAATGAAAACTAATATTATGTTTATATTATAGCTCAAATAACATTATTAGCAGAATAATCAAGCCAAATGAATCATGACTGAAAATCTGATTATCAGAAGGCACCATGCTGGTGTTATAGACCTCACACACTTCCCTCTTTCATCTTCTTGCAAGATCATATTTCTTCTGCTATTTAGTAGGTATGCTTTGGTGTCTGTTTCTGGGGTTTCTTTTCATAACTATTGCTTTGATATTATAATACATTTCTTGTGAATGATGAGCCTTAAATTAATTTACTATTTCAAAGGAGAGTCTACAAACAAGGACAACTGTTTCTAATAAATTTATTTACAACTAACTAATGTGCAATTTGTTGCTTGTCAAAACATTGAGAATTATGTTCTTGTTTCATGTAAAATATAATTAGCAAATACTTTCAGTAGTATGTGTGAACAGAGGAAGCATTAACAAGTTGGAACTCTATAATCTATATTTATTCTCTCTTTGATTTTAAGAAAAAAAAATTAAAGAAGTCTTATCTTCTGTTCAAACAAAATAAAATAAAATAATTTAGCATACAGGCTTCATGTCTGGCTGTTCCATTTCTGATATCATGACAAGTGGTACAAGTAAAACTAACAAAAAGCACATACTAGGGAATATATTAGTTAATGAAACAAATGTTGAATATTCTATTCTGATTATATACATTTGAATATTCAGATATATACACATAGTTTGATCAAGACCAAAATCCTAGTGTTATTGAGAGTATTTTTAAACATATTTCTGAATAATGGAAAATAAAGGTAAATATACTCTGGAATCATAGGGTGGAAATCTTTCCATGTGTGTTCCATACTTAATTTTTTGTATTGCTTGTAGTGTTTTGTTCTCTTGCCTCTTAATCATTCAGTGCTCTCTTACTCTTAGACTTCCTTTGAAATGCAACCAGAAGCATAAACTATGTCAAAATAGAATTCCACATCACATTAGAACCATCAAAAGATGATCAATTAGTATTCATTTTATATCCATAGAGATTTTTGTACCAGGTTATGCATCTGACCTTCTTTTTAGATACCAAGTTCCACACAGACCTTATTTCTGAGTCACAATGGAAACATGAAAACAAACAGAAAACTTCAAAATTTGCAATAAAAAAATAATTTGAACACTGAGTGCGCAGAGTTTGGTTCTGTAATACAGTGTGAATAGAGGAAATTTACAGTAATTTAAGACCAGTTCTATTCTGTGTACATAATTTCCATCCTTTATCAAGCTGAAACCAAAGCAATTTCTGTGTTCCCTAGGATGCACAGATCTGCTTACTTCTTTTTCTTTAAAAGTTTTCCCATCACATATGAAACAGTTCCTCTTTCTTCTCCCTCCCCATCAATGTTTTTCCCCCTCTTTGTTAAATGAAGCCTGCATGAGGTTGTCTCAGAGACATTTATTTCTGCATTCAATAACTTACATTTCCCTAAGTCTTATTTTCCTTCATTATCTTACTTAGAAAGAGCAAATTCACATCATCTCATTCTCATTTATATCGTCACTTCATAAGGATTAACCCTTCTTGAGAGGCCCATCAACTTATCAACTCAGGCAAATAGTGTGAATAAAAATGGAATAAAATTGGAAACAAAGCTTAACCCCCAAATTGTTATGGGCTTAGGAAACTTATTTAACTTTGTTAACCTCTATTTTTTTATCTATAAAATAATGGCAATGATACTACACAGATTCTGAACATCAAACAGTGGGATACACAGTGTGAACCTAGGCTTAAAAGTCATTCACATTGCATTTAAAACTTCCTAGGGCTTGGGCTCACTGATAGAGTGCTTGCCTAACATGTGGAAGGTCCTGGGTTTGAATCCCAATGCTGTAAAAACAAAGAAATAAAAATGTTAAAAATTAAAACTTGCACAACATTCATTCATGTTCAAAATACTAGAAAAACTAGGGATAGTAGGAACATACCTCAGCATTGTAAAAGCTACATATGCTGGACCCAAGGTCAAAATCATTCTAAATGGAGAAAAATCGAAAGCATTTCCTCTAAAATCTGGAACAAAACAGTAATGTGCTTGTTCACCACTTCTATTCAATATAGTCCTGGAAATTCTAGCCAGAAGAAAAAAATTAAAGAGGTATGAATAGGAAAAGAAAAGCTCAATGACATGCCAATGACATGATTTTTATATTTAGAAGATCCCCCCCCCAAAAAAAACTCCACTAAACAAACTTCTAGAACTCATAAATGAATTCAACAAAGTTACAGGATATAAAATTAACACCCATAAACCAACTGTATTCCTATACATCAGTGATGAATCAACTGAAAAATAAATTAGAAAAACTATCTCATTCACAATAGCCTCAAAGTAAAAAACATATTTGGGAATCAATCTAACAAAAGAGGTGAAAGACCTCTACAATGAACACTGCAGAATGCTAAAGGAAGAAATAGAAGATCTTAAAAGAAAAAGTTCTCTCACGTTCTTGGATAGACAGAATTAATATTGTGAAAATGGCCATACTACCAAAAAATGCTACGCAGATTTAACACAATTTCTATTGAAATCCCAATGACATTCTTCATAGAAATAGAAAAAGCAGTCATGAAATTCATTTGGAAAAATAAGAATAGCCAAAGCAATCATCCTTAGCAAGAAAAATGAAGCAGGAGGCATCACAACACCAGAACTTAAATTATACTAAAGCTAGAATAACAAAAAAAGCATGGAATTGGCACAAAAACAGACATAAAGACAAATGGTACAGAATAGAAGACACAGAGGAAAAACCACATAAATACAGTTATCTCATACTAGACTAAGGCTCCATAAACTTATATTGGAGAAAAGAGAGCCTCTTTAATAAATGATGCTGAGGAAACTGAAAATCCATATGTAACAAAATAAAATTAGAACCCTATCTCTCACTCTACACAAAACTCAACTCAAAGTGGATCAAGGACCTAGGCATTAGAACAGAGATCCTGTGCGTACTAAAAGTAAAAGTAGGCGCAACTCTCCATCATGTTGTATTAGGAACTGAATTTGTCAATAAGACTCCTAATTTCAAGAAGTAAAATCAAGAATCAATAAATGGTATGGTATCAGACTAAAAAGCTTCTTCACAGCAAAGGAAACACTCCAGAGGAACTAAAGAGACATTCCACAGAATAAGAAACACAGTCAAAAAAAAATATGAAAACTGTTCAACATCACTAGCAAATAGAGACATGCAAATTAAAACTATACTGAGATTTCATCCTACTCCAATCACAATGACAATTATCAATACAAGTAACAACAAATGTTGATGAGGATTTGGGGGAAAATATTCAATCATACATGGCTGGTAGGACTCTAAATTGGTGCAACCACTCTGAAAAGCATTATGAAGAGTCCTCAGAAAACTTGGAAAGGAACCACTATTTGAACCAGTTATCCCAATCCTTGACACATCACCAGAGGACTTAAAATCAGAATACTGCAGTGATGCAGCCACATCAATGTTTATAGCAGCTCAATACACAATAGCTAGCCTATGGAACCAACCTAGGTGCCCTTCAACAGATGAATGAATAAAGAAAACATGATACCTATACACAATGGAATATTACTCAGCCATAAAGAAGAACAAAATTAAGGCATGGATGGATCTGGAGACCATCATGCTAAATGAAATAAGTCAATCCCCAAAAACCAAAGGCCAAATGTTCTCTCTGATATGCAGATGCTGATTCACAATAGGCAGGGGCAAGGGTGTCTCCAGATTGGACAGTGTGGAGAGAGAGTGATGGGAATAGGAAACACAGTGGAATGAATTGGAGATAACTTTACTATGTTCATATAAGAATACACCTCAAAATGGGAAGTTATCCTCCATGTATGCATGATACATCAAAATTTGTTATACTGACATGTATAACTAAAAAAAACAATTTTTTAAAAGGAAAATAACTAAAACTTACTCATCTCAAACCACTGCTCTATGACCTTTTGTTTTGTTTAGTCTTATTCCCAAGGCAGGGAACACAATTCAGAATCTTATGCTTGCTAAGCTAGTGCTCTATCACTGACCTAGTCCACTATATGATGTTAGACAAATCACTCTATGCCTCAGTTTTGCCTGTACAGATGGGAGTAAATATGAGTACCTAATACATGGAGCAGTGATGCTTCAATAATACAGGTAAATTGATTACTTGTTCCACCCTGGCTGACACAAAATATCTACTCAATCAATGTTAGGGTTTTTTTATCTGAATCAAAATACAGCAGAAATATTCTGATTTAATAGCTAGATGCTTTTTAAATGGTAATAAGAAATGAGAGAGGAATAAGAAACAGAAGGATACAGTCATCACCCACAACTACTATTCTTTTTGTTCTGAGTAGACATTAGTAAATCAGGTTAGTTCTTACATGGAGTTTTCATCTGGTGTTTGTTTATGAGTCTTAGAGGATATAAGAAAATATGCCTTACCAAAGAGATATCTGCACTTCCTAAGATATGCAATTGACCTAAAGGCCCATTAAAATATGCATGGATAAAGAAAACAGCATAAAAATACACAAAGGAGCATTACCAGCCACAAACAAGAATGGAATCCTGTCATTCTTAGCAAAAATGGATGGAACTAGATGCAGATAGATAAGTAATACATGCTCTCTCTTATATGTAGAAGATATAAATCTTTTAACCTGAAAGAGGAACAGTGATTACTAGAGATTGGGAAGGGTCTGGGCAAGAAAGGGTGAAAAAAGGATGCTTTAACTTGACCAATGCATGCAGTGTGCAAGTATAGCAATACCACACTGAACCCCGTTGACGTGTGCAATGAATGTTCATTAATAAAAACATAATTTTAAAAGTAGAATGGGTGCTTCAAAAGGAAATACTTGCAGGTGCAATTGTGTGAACAAACCAGAACAGAGAAATTCCCTCAGAAAATGTTGCAGAGGAAATCATAAAAAGGAGGTTCATAGAGAATTCCCTGCATGAACACAAACAAAACTAAAAATTTTCTATGACAGCCTATCTCATATTACTTTCTGGTTTTATTCTATGTATTTTAAACATTTTTTTAGTTAAAATAAATTTGCAAACTTGATTATTCCTGAGAAAGACACGAAAGAATTTAATAGTCAAAATGGAAGGAGAATTCCAAGCTTATATCATAATATGGCTCACATGGAAATTAAAAAAAATGCATGGCATGTGATAGAGAAATCAGTGAAGTGGTATTTGAACAGTCAGGTACAATTTATCATGACTGGGTAAGGTAGGGAGCAGGAATGCGGAACATAGAGGTCCAGAGGGGTATAGAGCATGAATCTAGATCCCCAATAATGAAAAATTTTACAGGATAGCAACTCCTCATCCACAGATGACTCACGGATTTCACAGATTTAAGACAAGGCAAGGAAGACAGAACACTGGGGGATAAACAGAGGACTCAGCCTGACTGGTTTCTTGACTCTGAGCAAGTATATGGTGCACTAGAAATTTCTGAGGAGGATAAAAGTCTTACTCAATGATCAAATAGAGGAAAGGTGAAAAAGTACAAGCACTTGTTTTCTGATGAACTAATCCTATAATAATAAGTTCTGCATAGAACAAAGGCTACGCAGTCAGTGATTGTGGTGTAAAATGACGTGACTCAGGCCACATAAAGAGGAAGAATGCCAGTGCCATTCCTGTGGGCTGACCAGGCTCAGGACACCCAAGAGCCAGAAGTCCTTCCACTCCAATCCAGGAAACTTCCCATTGTTAAAATATAAAAGAAATGAAAAAAGAAAAAAGAATGAGAGCATTACAAAACAGAACAGAAAACAGAAAAAATCTCTCTCTCTCTCTCTCTCTCTCTCTCTCTCTCTCTCTCTCTCTCTCTCTCTCACACACACACACACACACACACACACACACACAGAGAGAGACTCACCCCACATAAAGCAATAATAACAAAGAGAATGCCTGCAATAACATTTGCACCAAGGCCAATGTCTTACATAGCAGAGTGTGAAAAGCTACTAAAAAAGGCATTAATTACAATTGGAATTGGAAATTTCCAAGACATTTGGGGTTGATAACATATTCACTGAAAGAGTGCATGATGTACCTACTTTTGGAGAAAATGTTGTCATTTAGTATGGCTTTTAGAAACTACTGACTTTGCCAAAAGTCAGTTGAATCCCAATAAATAACTGGCTTAATGCTGATCCATAAAACTGAAACGTAAAAGAATCATACATTTCATGACCTACATTTTGAAGACCAGTGGGGCCACACTTTAGGAATATATTCACCAAAAGGAAAGGAGAAAAGCCATCCTTTATAGTAGACCTAAGGGAACAACAAATATTAGTTTTTAACTCTATTAGTGATAGATTCCCATGTTTCTTTACATGATCTTTCTAGCCAGTGAACTAATATTTAACTGAATTTTAATAATCTGGAATAATCCCAAAGTCTCTGAAGGAAGTTGAAGGTCTAAGGCAGAGCATCCTTGAACCTGAGATAGACAAAGAGAGTTGCTTTTTCCTGACTCTACCACATGCAGACTGTGCTTAGATCTTTAGACAATGATGAAGAAGCACTTGGAAGGGATTACAAATGTCAATGTCTCAAATGACTTTGCTAAAGCAGCACCAGAATGAGAAGTACAGAGTTTTGATTTTTTAGATTCACCAGTGTCAGGGGAGTAAAAAGGGAAGGTGAACGAAAAGCCATCCAACAGCAGAAAAGTGTTCCCTCTTCTTCAATGGGAAGTGAGCCAAGCAGCAGTTTAGAAGATATTATATTAACTAATCCAGAACATCTATAAGTCTATGATGGAGGTTTTAAGAAACATGATACTTGAAACATCAACTAATGTTAATTGCATCCCCTTCTTGGTGTCTATATGCATCTCTGTGGAGGTGTTTAAGAAGTTTAGGAAATTAGAATTTATGCCAACGAAATAAAACCGACAAAGACACTGCTCTCCAAATTCAGAAGTCTTTCAGTTGTCTAGAAGAGATCCAAAGTTAATATATTTAAGAAGTAATGTCTCATAAACATCTCATTATGGGAAAGATAGGGGTAAATAAGATTTCACTTATTTTGAATCAATTATTGTATTTGAGAAACTGCTTTGGCTCACTGGGTAGAGGGCATTGTTTCCTAACAATTCAGATATAATACTAAATGTGGACAAATTTGGGTTTGAAAGGACTTTGGAGAAATATTTTTAAAGATTTTAGATGAAATATAAGAAATCACTGTCTAAGGTAATTAATAATCTTGAGCTGGCAGGGTTGAAGCTCTCATTGGACAGTTAATAGTGTTTTCTGAGTTATCCATAGAGAACACATCATGTCCATCAGGAGATGATCAGCAGGTCCAAAAAGATGTTAATTTTTTATCTATTGACACTATAACATCAAACTTTGAGTATCAGGAAGAAAAATATCTGCTACTAAGAAAAATAAACAGGATGGACGGTGACAGAGAGTGCTATAAATTAGTTTGGACAGGGAGATTCTCAGTGAGGAGATGACATCTGAGTGGACAACTGAATTTAGTGACGGAGGGAGCCATAGAGTTTCCAGAGGAAAAGCATATTGGACTTAAAGAAGAGCAAGCACAATTTAGGAAGAGACTCGCAGCAAGGAAAGTTAAGAGGCATTCCAGGGTGGCAAATATTATACATGTATAACCAAACCTTTATTAATGTAGCTCAAATGCATCAATTCTGTACTAGAACAGCAGGAGACGAGTCAGGAGTGGCTGTGAACACAAGAAGCTTAATGTTGCTGACTTTTAGCAGTGAATAAGAATAAATAGGAAAGTTTGCTCATATCCATTCAGAATTCATGTAGGCCATCTGGACGATGCTTCTGGATTAAATGTTATGAACTAGACCTACATATGATACAAAAATGAGAGCTTGAAAGGCTTATGGTAGGACACTTGCTGAGGAAAAAAAATATCTATGACCATTTCTAGCTAGAGCCTCTCAGAATTGAAGGCCTATCAACCTGCTGTTATACATAAGTATATGGTTCAAGTATATATGATTCTATGAGCATGTAATGGCTTAGTTGTGAATTAATATGAATATATTTAAAATGCACACACACACACACACACACACACACATACACTATCAGATTGTACACTGTGGCAGCTTAAGCCTGAAAGAGAAAAAAATACAGGAAATGTGTGAGTCACATAGAAAGGCACATTGTTGCTATTATTTCATAACTAGTTATGGTAAGAACCAGCTATGATAACAAGACATGAAAGATTTTCTGTTGGCACAGAGCTCTAACTATTTAGGAAGTCAGAGTTTCCTAGAAATAGTGATATTTAAGGGATTAGTTGAATTACAGACACACTCTTCCTTTACTCTTATCCTGGTTAATTCTTACTAATCCGTCAATTCTAAATTTCCTGAAAACTTTTCAGTAACTGTTTTTGTACTTTCTTATAAATTTGATTTTTTCTGTTATTATTCTATTTCATTCAATCCCATTTTTCATAAAAATTGACATATTCTTATTATATATCTATTTGTATTTTATTCCTTTTTAACTCTTATCTTTACAACTAGGCTGTAGGTTCTGAAGATTAGACACTAAATTTATTTTGATCAAAATACTCATCAGAGAATATTTGTTGAATGAATTAAGTAAGCATCAACTTGGATAAGAGTGCAGGTCAAGTATAAAAAATAGAATTATTAGGAAGAAGTCATGAAAAGCCACAAAAGAGAGATAGAGCCTAACATATTCATGAAACTGAAAGACATTTCTTTCAGGTAAAGTACCTTGAGCAGGCAGCAGTCACTTGGGAAGCACAGCTGTAAAGATTAACAGGAAATCACAAAGGGCATGAGAAGCAGTTTACCAATACAATGTAAAACCAAAGATGCTTGTGATTTTCAACATTTAATAAAATTAACAGGTCACTTATTATGAGGCTTGGAGGATTGATTGTGACAGAACTGGAATCTGAGAAAAGAATAAAGTAAACAATACAGTGATGTAAAAGAAGTCTGGGTTGATTGTATTGCTAAGGTGACAGAAGACGAGAAAAGTGGATGGACTCAGGACAAATTCAGGGTTGTAATTGAATTTCCATGAGAATTAAATTTAACAAACTTCAAACTAAAATTCTGCAAATTATGAATATAAGGATAATTTATAAATTTTAAATTGTTAGAAAATACTAGAAAGAAAAATATTGGCAGATTACTGTACTAAATATGATGATGACACAAAAGCATTCTGAAGACCCCATTATAAATACTATTCATATTTAGACAGCACATGTTGGTTCCTAGTGATTTCCTATTCATTTTTATATTCCCATAAACATACCTTAGTAATATTTTTACTATAATCATATTAATCATTTAAATTCTTCCATATTTTTCCTTGTTTTTCATTTCTTTATTATAATGATGAACTATTTCAGACATTGAGTGTAGAGCCTTTATTTCTTAAAGTATTCATTCCTTATAAAAAATTAAATGTGTATTATACATGTAATATTAGTCGTGTTTATTTAGTTTTTTTAATAAAATACATTGTGTGAAAATTTTTTTTGCTAAAAAGTCAAAATAAGGAAGATTCTAAATGACAGTATAGTTTCTCATGTTTATACTGAACACTTAATACAATTTGAGACACTATGTTGTATATTTAAAGAGCATACTCTTTTCAATGAATCTAAAAGGAATTTTAAAAAAACTTCAACTTCTTGCATATACATTCCTATGAACTTCTTTTATCTGATATTTAAAGTTTTCTCACCCAAAGCCCAATCTTTAATTGCAACATAATTAGAATGTCAAATCAAATACATTTACTTGTTTAGGTTTCCATTAAACCTGAACAAGTGCATCAGGTGATGATAAATGTTTTGAAGAATTTTATCTAGAGCCTTATTAAAACAAAGGTCATCCATAAAACAAAGTTATTCAGAGAGATTTTTATTTGCTCTAGAGTAATCTAAGGCAAAGTAAGACCATCATTCTTTGCAAAGAGGAAAAAAGAGTCATTTCCATGAGCTTACTGAAGATTTTTTCTATTTTATTTTAGTAATAATAAAGCTATCAAGATGGAGTTTTCCAATTATAAAATCAGATGGCTCGTTGGGCAACTTAGTAGTGGCACTTGACAGAACTCTTGTGCTTAATTAACTCTACTCAAAAAATTAGTAATGTGTGTACACATACATGCATATATGTGTTTATATATAACCCTAAAATATTACATGTAGATAATATATATTTTATATTGATCTTACACACAAACATACACACACACACACACATATTAAGAGAAAGAGATTACTTTTTCTGAGAGTATAAGAAACTATGTTGATGATAAAACATTGTAAGAAATGTCTTTACGGGGCTGGAGATGTGGCTCAAGCGGTAGCGCGCTCGCCTGGAATGCGTGCGGCCCTGGTTCGATCCTCAGCACCACATACCAACAAAGATGTTGTGTCCGCCGAGAACTAAAAAATAAATATTAAAAAATTCTATCTCTCTCTCTCCTCTCTCACTCTCTCTTAAAAAAAAAAAAAAGAAATGTCTTTACACGGAGAAACACATTATGCCTCAAAATGTTCAAAAGAGTGAGAAAACCACAGGATAGCAAATCCACCACAGTACAATAGAACAAGCAAGCCTACGGATCAGGCATTCATTGAATGCACTAAGGTGTAGAAATCTCAAGAAAGCTAATAGAAAGTTTCACTGCACCTTTGGATATCATTCAAACTAACACAATCTTCTGAACAGTAGGAATAACGTTAAGGACATGTCATAACTGCACAGGTGGATACATCACACCCAGATTCTACAGAACCATGTAGTCCTTCTGTGCTGCATAATCAAGTACTATGGAAGAATGTCTTCCTCACAAATAAATACACAACCAGAGTGCAGAAAAAGGATATAAAACGCAACAGTATTGAAATAGTCTCTTGTTGTCTCCATATTTGGCAAGTGAGGAGGATGCTTTAAGCAGCATCTGACACTTTAATGTTAGGAGGTGACAATGGATGAATGTGTCTTTGTTGAACCCATTTAGCATGGTAATGAGAAAGATATTGCCATAGATAACATCTGTGAAGTAATATAAAAGGCCACAAAGTGTCTAAAAATGATGGCAAAAGGAGATTTATTCTTAACTCAGAATGTTGAAATTACTATGAAGCTGCCTCTATTTTTTTCCCTACACAGAATTAACACTAATGCCTAGCATAGAAAGATATATGAGGACTAAATTGGGCAATTACTGCTTTCTATTGACCAAACAATGTTGCCATGCAATCAGCCCACCAACATTACCCAGTGACAATGTGTTTTCAAGGAAGTAAAAAATGATCGTAACTGCTTAATAATGTATTAAATGACCCATGAAATATACATTAACCCAGTATTTTATTTTTTTCCATTCTTAGTACATATTCAAATAACAACAGGAAAGTAAGA
Source organism: Ictidomys tridecemlineatus (assembly GCF_052094955.1). NCBI lineage: Eukaryota > Metazoa > Chordata > Mammalia > Rodentia > Sciuridae > Ictidomys > Ictidomys tridecemlineatus. The sequence continues at coordinate 151,163,918 of NC_135482.1, read as the reverse complement.
ATAAGTTAATCGTCAGACTTTAAGCACTTTTTTTAGGTTAATTTTATAGTATAGCAAAGCAAACATTAAACTAACATTCATTAACTACTTACTTTGTATTCAGTCTTTGATGAGGAAAATACACTTTCAGATCAATTTGTGTATCAGGCTGTCGTTTCTACTGCCATAAATTCCACCTTTCTTGGGTGAGCATTCTATAATCAACTTTCACCATTTTTTTAAATACATTTCTTCTTTAACATTTTGACATATCATTTTTATCTCAAAATCCCTGATAAAAATGCCTTCTCAAAGATCACCAAAGGACTTATCTGATGGTATTCAAGTGATCTCTTTTGTGACTTCACCTCTTGGAACTCACCAATAGTCATCATCACCCATCTTTAGCCTCTTCTTGGGTTTTCTAGCACCAATTCCTCTAGCATTTTTCTGAACTAGAGTCCACATATCACAACAATCCTTTGTGGGTTTTGTCAACATTTTCTTTTAAAAATATGAATCTTGAGGTGTTGAACATTTTTCATATATTTTTTGACTATTCATATTTCTTTGTGAAGTGTTGTTCAGTTCCTTTGTCCATTTATTGATTGGGTTATTTATTTTTCTGGTGTTATTGGGTTATTTATTTTTCTGGTATTATTTATTTTTCTGGTTTTAGAGTTCTTTGTATATCCTGGAAATTAAATCTCCAACAATTAGATAAATTCAAATTAAAACTACTCTGAGATTCCATCTCACTCCAGTCAGAATGGCAGTTATAAAGAATACAAGTAACAATAAATGTTGGTGAGGATATGGGGAGATAAATAAAACTCTCATATGTTGTTTTTGGGAATGGAAATTGGTGCAACCACTATGGAAAGCACTGTGGATATTCCTTACAAAACTTGGAACAGAGCCACCATTTGACCCAATTATCCTACTCCTAGGTCTATACTCAAACAACTTCAAAATAGCGTACTACAGTGATACAGCCATATCCATATTTATAGTTGCTCAACTCACAATAGCCAAGCTATGGAAACAACCTAGGTGTCCTTCAACAGATGAATGAATACAGAAAATGTGGTATATACACACAATGGAATGTCACTCAGCCATAAAGAAGAAAAATTATGGCATTTTCTGGTAAATGGAAGAAACTAGAGAACATCATGCTAAGTGAAATAAGCCAATCCCCAAAAAACAAAGGCTGAATGTTCTCTCTGATTTATGGATGCTAACCCACAACCAGGGCAGGTAGGGAGGGGAAGAATAGAAGTACTTTAGATTAGACAAAGGGAAAGGAAGGGAAGGGTTGGGTGAAGGGAAGAGGAAAAATAGTAGAATCAATTGGTTTTAACTTTTCTAACCTTGTATTGTTATACATGACCAGGGTAACCGCACATCATGTACAAAAACAAGCCATGGGACCCTAAATAGAATAAATTTCACTCTATGTGTGTATATTCTGCCAAAATATATTCTACAGTCACATATAACAAATTTTTTTTTAAAAAATTAAATCTGAATCTAAAATTTTTAGAGAATTAAAAAATTGGTTACAGCAGCTTAACACTAGTTTATATGTCCCATGAAATAATCACTTAGTTTTAATTTTTACCTTATTACAGATTAAAATAAAAATAGGAAAGTAATGATAAATTTCGAATTTCTTACTTATAATAAGGAAGTAAGAGAAAAATTACATTTCTACTAAGAAATGTAATTCAGGGCAGAGTAAAGGTGAAATTTCCCAGCTCCATCATCTGTCTTTAGCAAATATTCCAACTTCGCTTCTTACTTTGAGCATTGCTATGATAAATGCTGCCTTTTCTTCTGGCTTCTAATTTCTGGAACACCATATGGGATATGATTTCCCATATCCCTATGAAAGTTTTCTCCCAGGCTTAGCTTTCCAGGCTCAAGTCATTAATATCACTAAGAAACCCCTGCAAAAAGGAAACTTTAGACCAATCCGCACTCTTCCTGTCTTTCTATATCGCTTCTTTTACACCCAACTTACAGCCACAGTGAAATTGTAGCATTGGAATATGCATCTCTATCTTTTGGGCCCAAGTCTTTAAAAATTGTCACCTCCTCAAAGATCATATTGTTATTTGAATTTCAATCCTCATTAGTTGTTGGTAAGAGATATTCAATTAATATTTTTAACTGTGTGAATGAATGGGTTCTTGTTGGAGGCCATGCATGAATTATGGGTTTGTTTGAGCCATCACAAAACCAGGAGGTTGCTTTTCTAGGAATTCCTGGGTGAAATTCCCAGGTTGGAGAATGCCTAGGTTATGCTGACCCCCTGCCTTAGCTCCCAGCCCTAGGTTCAAATGCAGCTGCCGCAGAGGTAGAGTTGGGAGGCCTAAACTGCTAGGTTCCAGCCCAGTTGCTTCTGCCATCTTCTTCCTGTTTCTTCAGAAAGCTCTTTACACTGAATCTTATTGGTGTTCCCACTCATTTAAATAAAACCCTCAGACTTCATTTTGGGGCGTTAGACCCAATCTCTATCAGAGTTGGTCCCCATTGGATCCCGCTGGTTTACTTATTTTCATGTCTCATCGTATTTCTTAAATTTCACATACCTTTAATACTTCTAATCTGACTCACTGCCCTAGCTCTGGGAAACTGAGTAAATGTCACGCAGATGGTGACAGACTCTAGACTTATAACTGCAGTTAAGAAAGTAAATAAGCTATACAATGTGTCAAAATGCATTCTACCATCATGTATAACTAATTAGAACAAATTAAAAAAATAAAAATAAGAAAGTACGTAAGCAATGGAATATACAATTTTTAAATCACACTTGTATTTTTCATACACTATAATACTCCACTGTCTATTTAATAATATTGCTTTCTATACCTCCAATTGAATTCATTGCCGGTCATCTCTACTCAAAGAGCAGGGTGTCTAATAATCAGCTGCATTCCCTATCCCTGCATTCTTTGCATGTGTCAAAAGGCAAAGGATATTCGTGAAGTTATTATAAATTTAATAAAATGTAAACTCAACTAGTATTCATATTACTAGGAATATTATTCAGTGGAAATTTGGAGAAAACTGCATTTTATTTCCCATGTGTCAGGGAAAATAAGAAAATTTTCAATTTGAAATGCCATATACCAATCTCTATAATTTAAGACACATTTTATAATATTGCCAAGAAATATAACTTTTTTTTCAAAATGCATATATTGCTTGTTCACTAACTTGTATTTTAGATACCTTCCCAGAAGGAATAGAACTATCATTACAGTGAACGGTTTACCACATGGCAACTCTACTTAGTGTTTTCTGCTCTTTTATACTTATTTTTTCCATGGTGCATTGCTTTTTACATCTGTAATTGTTCAGCATTTCAGCAGCTGTCTGAGGTGTGTGAGAATGTCAGAGTGTAAAAATGTGGCTGTCTCTGTACATTATAAGTCTGCATTCATTACACAGATGTCGATCATGCTGTCATCTCACAGGGGCACACCAACTTAAAATTTCCCTAGTTCAGTTTTTATGTAAGAAAAAATGTATTATGCAAAATGAAGAATTGGCAGTCAAGAGGTAAATGCTGCTAAATGTCAGTTGACAAAATCATGCATGCTTGCACACGAGAAACTATATGTTTTTACTATATGCCAGTATATTAGCTGGAAGAACAATCTTCTAAAGATTAGCAAAAATCTGACTACATTCTATTATTCCTTCGAAGCAAGCATCTTTAGGAGAACAAAACTTGATTGCCTGCAACTTTTTCTAGTTAGGGAAGGTTGTCTGTGTTTAACAATATAACCTAACATTTTTACTATATCATCACATTAATACATCTTGGGGGAAATTTTTAGACAAGTAGAAAATAATTCATGAAAATATCAAAACATTTCAGCTCAGAAAATTTTAAAATGCATGATGAAATACTTTATAAAATTCACTATAAAATTCCAAACTAATATTTAGCCATTTTCCTCTAGTGATTTTTTTGTTGTTGTTGTTTGCTTGTTTTGTCTTTGCTTCTGTTTTGGTACTGGGGACTGAATAGAGGAGTACATTTCCACTGAACTTCTTTCAAATCCTTTTACATTTCATTTTTTTAAATTTTTATTTATTTTTATTTTTTTTTAACTTTGAAACAAGTTCTCACTGAATTGCTGAAACTGACCTTGAACTTGTGATCCTTCTGCCTCAGCCTCCTCAGTCACCTGGATTACAGGTGTGTGTCACCATGACCAGCTTCTAGTATTATGTAGAGTTTCATTCTTTTATTTTCAATTTATAAATGCTATCACATACACAGTGCTGTACAGGATATTTCATGAAATAATCACTGATCATTGACACATTTTTAATAAAATTCAATTATGCAAGTTGTGAAGTATTTTTGTGTTTTCAGATTAATCCGATTGTTCCGGTTTTCCATTGTATCACCAGTATGATAGTTTTCTAAACTATTTAAAGTTTAGGATATATTTTATTATCTGGCTGTGTAGTTCTTCATTTTTTAATCATTATTGTTTATTTGGATTTTACATATGTTTTGTCCATGTAAGACATTTCTATCAATAAAAAAAAATGGCCTTGGATTTCAGTTGCAATTTCATGAAAATGTGGCATTTATTCAAAATGAATTCCTTTCTAGTTATCACTTAATGAATAACAACTATCCTCAAAACTTGGTGACTTAAAATAATAACCATTTTATCACGTCCTATGATTTTGTGGGTCAATAATGTGGACAAGGTGTGGCAAGGCAGTTTTGTTCCATGTGGTTTCCACTGCTACCATCTGGTGCTACTCCACTGTGATTGGGCTGCTCTGCGTATTAGAAGACAGTTTTCTTCATTGCACTGAACACCTTAAAATATGTGGTTAGAAAGCTACCTCTCCATTTAGTCTCGGGGCCTCATCATTATGGTCTCTTGATTAAGATTTTTGAACTTCATTCACAACATGCTAGGGTCTAAGAGACCAAGGCAGAAGATCCAGCCTTTTAAAAGCTACATTTTCCTGTCTTGTATATTTAAGAAGAACAAATAAAAATAAAAGCTAGGTATTACATAGCAAAGATCCCTTTTGCTATATAGTTATGCCCCAGCACCAAAGGGGATTCGTTCCAGCATCCCCACAGACACAAGGATGGTCCAGTTACTTATATGAAGTGGAATAGTGCTTGTATAACCTATGCACTTCCTCCCATATATTTAAAATCATCTCTTGATTACTTATAATAAATAATACAATGTGAATGCTATATAAATAGTTTTTACACTGTATTGCCCCTCTGCCCACAAATTATTTCTACTCTCCCAACATATCAAAAAAATATTTACTCACTCTCAAGACTCCCAAACTCTGGTTCCATTACAGTCTCGGACCAAAATGATGTAAAGGCAAGTTTTCCACATGGAATGGAATGTATCATATAGGGTATAAGACAAGGCTGGCATTGAACCAACACACATTTGTGATGCTACACTGGATGGTGAATTATTAAAGCACTTTTGAAAAGTTTTTCTGCTTATAATCCCTCAACTCCCTGCTCAAGTCTTCATCATCACCCATACCTTGTGCCACTCTCCTTGATTCAGCTATTAGTGTTAATGCTTTCGGGGATATGTCTCCAACATCAGAGCTTTTTAACCCCATAGTGCCTCTCCCTGGATCATCTAATTCAATATTATTAGTGTCAACCTTCATAAGAAAAGAGTAAAATTTATAAATAAAAAGGTTTAAAACCGTACTATATTTCTTAGGCAGTAAGTAGATTTGATGAGATTCAGTTCTTTTTTTTTTAACATTTAGTTTTTAGTCATAGTTGTACACAATACCTTTATTTTGTTTATTTATTTTTATGTAGTGCTGAGGATCCAACCCAGGGCCTCACATGTGCTAGGGGAGTGCTCTACCTCTGAGCCACAATCCCTGCCCGAGAGTCAGATCTTGATAGCCCCAGAGAATCACTGTCTTCCTCATTCGGTGGTACCTTCATCAAGAGCTATTTTGCCTGAACTATTCTTCACTATTTATGCCTGTTAGGGGTTATTTCCATGGCCTCGATATTCAGTGCTGGTGTTCACTGTGCACATTCCTCATCACTCTTTCTGGATGACCGTTATACTATCATTTGGAGAAGCTAAGTGGTCCTGCCTTCTATTAAGATGCTAACAGGAACGTGTAACGCGCTGTGGGACTATCTTCCCCACTCTTTCCCTGGGTGTGCTGATTGCATGCCTAGACCTCTAGATGAAGTTAGACCCCTCTGCTGAAACCTTAGCCATAGCCATCACAGAAGACCTTTTTTTCCCTCAATGTTGTGAAAGAGTGCAAGTTCAGAGGACAGCATGCTCTATAGTACTTCTTTGATTATTTATTATCCTCTTAAAATCTTTATGTCTGCACTCTCAATCTGTGGTGCACCTCACTCCATGTGACAATATCATCCAGTGAAATGATAAAGGACAAATATACTGTCATTTTTGCATCCACCAAATAATCTTTGTTTGCCTGAAGATTGAAGTGATTTTACATAAAGCGCTTTTTGAAAATAGGCATTTATTTATCAGCTTAACTATAACTTTGTTTTTGACATTTCTACTTCAGTCTATATATATGGAGATTCTTTAGTCAGAAATTCAAGAACTGCACTCTAGGATATGTTTGACATATTATGTCAACATGAAGTAGCTTCTGACAGAGTCATTTACGACCCATTAATTGCAATTAACACCACCCAAATCATCATTATGTGAACTGAGCTGAAAGACCTAAACACCTGCTCATTTGTACAGAGCACATCATGTTAGTTATGAAGAATTTTATTAAATTATTTTTTAATTATTAACAACATATGACTTTAAAATGAATGATCTTTGGAACAAAAAAATAATTTCAAAAATGTCCAATGCTTAGGTCCCACTGGAATTTAGATTTTTGGAAAAATAATATTCTTTAATTTATATGTTCATTTTCAGTTATGAAAAGTGGACCCCATTCTATTAGTCAGTCTTATGAATTTTCATGAAACATAATAAAATTATGAGTTTTTTCATACTTAAAAAAATAATGACAGATCTACCAATTTTTCTGAGGATATCTGAATTACTGTTCTATCCCTGTCTATATAAAACATCTTACCTTTTGGAAAAAAAAAAAACAAGGTCTGTAATTTTTTATAACAGTAGTATAATTTGATTTTTTATTATTATATTAGATCAAACTTAAAGACTAAAATAATAGTAAATGTATTTCTTAAAACCAAATATTAATGTCAATAGATACCCTAATGTGAAAAATAATCAGTAAGTTCATATTAACATATCAATATATGACACTGATAAAAGTTATTTTGTAAATAACTTTTATCAGTGTCATATATTAATATTATTTCCCCCTTTCTATTCCATTTGAAATTTTTGTTTTATACAATTTCTTCTATATGAATGCTTGATTCTGACCCCTGTTTTCCTCAGTTAAATTGTCTTTGAGTTTTTTATTATAAATATGTGACATACTTACTGAATTCATATCCATTTTGAAATTCTTTTAATGGCACTTCCATCATCACAGCCCCTTAAATAAAGCAAGTTGCCTAATAATTGTTCAGTTGTACCTTCCCATTTAAGCTCCTTAGATTGGTCTACTTTTATCATAAGTTGGAAAAGATTCTTAGTTCAATATATTTCTATGTCATGTCTTAATTTCAATGAATTTTCTTTAGCACACATTTAAGTCTGGATTTATAGGAAAATGTTAATACAGAATATCTTTAGTTTTTCATTATATCTTTAAATACTGTTTATGTTCAATACCTCCTATTCTCTTCTCCAGCAAAATCAATTACCTGTTACATTTTTTTCTATGCAACACTCATTCAGTCATCTGTAGCATTCATGTCAACATGAGTTTTATATTACATTTTGTTCCACAGTTATTAATTTGTTTTGTTTTCCTACTTTCTATATTATTATTATGTAACTACTCTTTCTAGAGTGAAGTAGAAAATATCCAATACTGAAAGGGGCTTTATTAAGACAACAGGGTAGATTTATCCTTGTGTTCCTTGTTGGTAATATTCTCTTTTCTCATTTTAAGTTTACCTGATTGGGAGATATAAATAAATGTTTTTATGTTAGTGATTATTGTCATTTCAAGAAGCCTAAAATCTTTATCAAGACAAAATTCTTTTTCCATGGACACTTTGAATCATCCAAAGAATTCAACATAACAATGAGCACCTATGTTTGCCCAATTTAAATATGATATAGTGACCCTATGAAGATAAAATGGTTAGAGCAATAAAAATTCTTACTTCACATTCTCTATGCATATTCAGAGTTCTTTATTTGAAGTCATTTATATAACATGTATTGCTTCCTAGAAATCAGTGGCTTATAATAAAACATTCTTTTACACCCTCCAAAACTGCTTATAACCAAACATTTGAATGTCCTCTTTTATGCCCATCCACTGTAGAATAATCTCAAAAATTTTCACCAATATAGGTTGTACAAAAAAATTAAAGCATATAATTTTAAATGCATTAAAATTCAAGTGAAAAGTAACACAGATGAATGTTACACTTGCTCTTTTAATCATATACTACTCATCTAGAAGAGCTATTGACCCCAAAATGAGCAAACAGTGCTAAGGTTAGCAAGGTTTTTTTTTAAGACATTCAGAAATTTACTCCTTTTTATGCAGTTTCACAAGTCTTAGTTTGTTTTGACTAACCTTTAGCATGCGTATAGTCTAATGCCCAATATCTATTTTATATCTCTATCTACCTAGTTCCTGATCTACTATGTCTAGTAATTGCTAATATTAAAAATATTGACTCGGTATATGTTGCTGTCTACATTTTGATGTTTAAAAAATAAAATGGTTCATAGTGTGTGTGTGTGTGTGTGTGTGTGTGTGTGTGTGTGTGTGTTTATATATAAATATTTTAAGGTACAGATCATAAGATTTCCTTTAGCCTTCATTATTATTACTTAAATAGAGTTGCCCAATACATCCTTAGGGCCATCATTGTATTGTGTATATGATTCTTAATTGTATGTCTTATCTCTCCAATTATAATGCACCTCTTTTTGTAAATAGTGGTTACAACTTATTCATCTTCATATCTCCAGTTCTTAGTATGCCATTGAAAACTATTAAATGAAATAGTTTCATAAAATGTATGGAATAGGCTCACCACCTCATAATCTAGGACTTATTGTTTTTGTAGGAAAGGTATCAGTACCAGAAACCTGGGTCAAACCCCTGTTTTATTACCTAAAACTGTGAATTTGGGGGCAAACTGATGCCATAAAACAAGGTTAAAATTTTTGTATACCTCAGAGTTTTTGAGAATCAAATGATTAGTGATTCATAAACCACATAGCACGTGCTGAATAATTGTAATCCATTATATTTATCGAGGTATGCCAGTAAAAAATAGTATGCAGTATTCTAAAGGGCAGCATTAATATTTGTAGAATAACTTTGTAGTGAGTTGTCATCAGAGTAGAATTTAATATTTTGCTTGTTGGTGACCCAATTCTAGTAATTAACATTAAGTGGAGTTTATAAAAAGATCAGTGGTAGATTTATATGACACAGCCATAAGGAAGATTTGAAACTCCTAGTGCTTTGTAGTGCTAAAATGCAATAGCTCATTAAAGCATATTAACACGTCCACATGTTTCTAAAGAGAACATCGTGATCTGGGTGTCTATTACTCTATCAATGTTTACAACTCAATTTAGTGCATCTCTCTAGGCTATCATTTTATCTTTAAATCTCCCATACTGGGTACAATGTTGTCAGATAGACACTCAATAACTGCATTTAGGGTAAACAAAACAAAACAAAACAAAAAACCCCACTTCTGCAAAACAATGGTGTACTAATCAAAAACTCGAGTTATTAACCACAAAATAATTCTTATGTCATTAAAATTTGTGTTTTTAATGTTACTTGGTCTAATTTCTCAAATTGCTTTTATTTTTGCTTCCTTGTCTTTTCTTTAATGGTTCCTTTGTATTTCATGAGGAATAATGTAGTGAGAACAAAAATGAGAAAGGATGTCTGACCAATGTAAGCTTTATGTTTTACCAGAGGTAATTTTCTTAATTATTTGAAAATTTTTGTTAAGATTCAGTGGAAATACTTTTAATAACAAGAATTGGGATGTGAATAAAATTTGAATTTCAGTATTATAAAGATATACAATCATCAGTAAAGACCCTTAAAATAGCCTCAAGAATATTAGTGTTCATGTGAAAATGAGAGAATGTTTTAAATGTTAATGAATATTAGTTATAAAAGAACAGAGTATGATTGGACCAAAAGGCATAAAATATAATATTATCTATCTTTGTCTGTTTTTAATTGATTAACTTCTCTCAACAACAACCTTTTATTAAATTTAACTCCAGTAAAAAAGATTCATGTATACTCTATTCAATTAAATGCCTAGGACATATGAGGGGATCTATTTTAAGACCAATACAAAAATACATATCAGTAAAATTAAAATTTTTGTTGAGAAAACATTTAATTATATAATAAGTTAATATTTTGCATTTATTTGAATCATAAACAGATCTAAATCATAGTAAATAAATTCTACTCTAGATAGTTGAGAACTGGAGAATTGGGCATTGGATTCATTTCTAGAATGGTAGTTGAATTTGTGTTTGCAATTTTTGATTAATGGATCTGAATTGGTCAACTAGTGCTTTCATAACAGAATACCACAGACTTGGTGACTTAAACAACAGAACATAATTTCTCACAGTTCTTGAGACTGGAACCCAAGATCAAGGTACTGGCAGAGTTGATTTATGTTGTGACCTCTCTCCTTTTCTTGAAGATAGCCACCTTCTCTGTGTGCTCTTACATCAACTTTTCTGTGTGAGCATAAGTCTCTTGTGTCCCTTCCTCTTCCAAAAAGGACACCAGACATATGGAATCAAGGCATAATTTTTGTGACCTTATCTAACCTTAGTTAACATTTTAAAGGGCCTGGGCCTAAATACCATCACCATTGGTTTTTCTGCTTCAACATATAAGTCTTAGGGAATACATAAGAAGACCTAATATCACATTTCACTTTCAGAACAATTCAGGAATATGGACATGTAGATAAGATACTGATCATTCAGAAGATTCATAGGGAAAATCAACTGCAGAACAGATGTGAATTAAAATATTAAGGTATTTTTATTTAAATTAGACACCTGTGAACTATAATATTGACCATAATTGAATATAAGAAAAATAGGAAAGATAAATATTTGGCTAGGATTTTCTTAGAATTTACTCTCATATTTCATATATATTTTGTCAATATTTAAATAGTAGACTGAATAGAACCTTACAGTTGAAACAATTTGTTTTAAGGGAAAATTCATAACACAATAATAATGTTATCAAAGCTTGTTAAGGGTAGGGCTTACACTTTTAAAAATATCGGTCTTCATTAGATCCCTACTTTGGTACAATGTTTGACATTTAACAAACATTTTATACATATTGAATGAATTACTTATCAACACAGTATTGAGAAAATAAATCAAATTTGTTTTCTTAAATATATTCAATTATATAATGATACCTCTTATTATTAATTGATCATTTAACTTAATAAAAGTTTATTTTGTGCTCCAAAGGCCAAGGTATACCAATAAATAGAATTATTAGTTAGACTCAGTCTCTGTTTTCTAGGAGTTCTTAGTACAGAGGGAGATACATTATTAATAAATGACAAAGTGCTATGATAAGTCATCAAAGATGTTTCCAACTAAAAATAAAAGCATAGAAGAATGAGCAACTAACTAAACCTAAAAGTTTCTGAGGAACTTCACAGAAGCCAGTGACAAATGAATAAATTTCAAAATATAAACAGATAAGAAATTGCAAAAAGTGTTATCACTCTCATATATTATAGTGATTACACTGCTAGTATTTGCAGTTTGTGAAACAACTATCAGAGTGATATGCCAAAATATAGTGAGTTTAAAAAATGTTTTATGAAAAGGTGTTTTTTAGTGACATGGAAAAGAGATGGTTGTAGATTAATAGTGTAGAGTTAGGCTACAAAAGACTGAATTTTAGCCTTTACTATAGCATCAACAAAATTGTTATGTTAAAGGCAGGATAGTAAATACCATAGGCCTTCTGAGACATATGATCTCTGTCACACTTGCTCAACTGCACCATTTCAGTGTGAAGCAATGTATAGTACAGACAATATGTAAATAAGTAGATGTGGCTGTATTCCCATAAAACTTTATAAATATAAACAGGAAATGAGCTAGTTTCTTAAATCCTGTTCTAGCCTGTGGGTTCAGAAAGAAACATCAACTTTTATTGAGTATTACAGGAAAAACAGTTTGAAAATATTAACTTAATTTTTTAATTTCCCCTTCAAATAACATTTCTTTGCAAGCTTCCATCACCAAGGCCAAGCCATGAAATGTATTATCTCAAAGAAGAAGAGGTCATTATCTTGTGTAATAAGAAACCTAATAAGCCAAATTTCATTATTCCTTTTATCAAATCAAGACTGGAACTGAAAAACCTGATAACAAATGTTTAGATAAGGGAGAACCTGACCAGACAAGAAAGAGAAAATAGAAATATTAGCCCTTCCAGTCCTAGAGGATTGTATTAAGAATAAGTGACAGAAGAGCAGAAGAGCAAGGTACTCAGAATATGTCCACTGCACTTCTTCAGGATTCAGTATTATATAAAAAGGTTATGCTAAGGACAGAGGTTATTGCATGCCAATTCTATTAGAGATCACTTTCTAGGCACTGTGCACGCAAACACACAGACACACGCACAAATCTAGAGGATAGACCCAAAATAGTATAGTGCTGTATACATCATAGTTAGGGGGAATCCAGATTGCATTTCACTAGTTGCTTATGTTCCCAGAACCAGTACATATTCTGCAGAATCTCCTGATGCTCCAGAGAGGAGACAAGAAGATAGTGACAAATCAGGTAACAGCTTGCATGATGCCTACTATTTCAAAGGAAAGTCAAGGCTGCAGCACATCATGGTGATTACAGTTAAAAACAATATGTTGACTACTTTAAAATTGCTAAGGCACTAGATCTTAAGTATCCCTACCACACACACAAATAAAAATGAACAATAAAATAAATAAGTAATGTAACACTTATATTAAATAGCTTGATTTAGCTATTTTCCAATGTACAAATATACTAAAACATCATGCCATTTATTATAAATATATTAATTATTAACTTGCTAATTCTAAAGAAATAAAAAAGTCAAGGGTGTGTGACAAGACAACAAGTCCAGGATTCTGATGGAGGTCATGGCAGAAGTCCTGAGAATCTGGGTCAACTTACATAGTACTCAGTCAGCAGTACTGTAGCTGGATGCACTGTGAGGTACCAGACAAGAGGGACTTAAGAGTCAACAAAGCAGAAGCCACTAATAAGGGTAAATGGCACCTGCCCCCATATCCCCAAAAGTCCAGGTGGGAGAATATGAATAACTAAATTTAAAAGGTTGATCATTTTTCTCTATGAATAAGTAAATAAATCTATGCATTAAATTACTATTTAAATTACTACAATGAGCCAGGAGCAGTGTCCTATGCCTGTAACCCCAGTGTAGAAGAAGGCTGAGGCAGGAGGATCAAGAGTTCAAAGCCAGCTTCAGCAACTTAGTGAGACCATGTCTCAAAAAATTAACAGGACTGAGGATGTGGCTCAGTGGTTAAGAACCCCTGAGTTCAATCCCTGTTACCAAAAATAAATACAACCATCCATACAAAATCTAGATTTTCAAAAGCAAATTAAAAATTAGATTGTTTTTGATTTGGGGGGTACAGGAGATTGAACCAGGGGCACTTTACCACTAAGCCACATCCCCAGCCCTTTTAATTTTTTTTTTATAGGATCTTGCTAATTTGCTTAAGGCCTCACTAAGTTTCTGAGGCTGGCTTTGAATTTGCAATCGTCCTGACTCAGCCTCCTCAGTCCCTGGGATTGCAGGCATGTGCCACCACTCCCAGAAGATTGTAAAAAATAATTAGTTATTAAATAAAGATTCTTATAAGATTGAATTAGCTATATATCAAATACAAAAGCTCTAATTTGTTTACACTTCTGAGTAGTTTTAGTATAGTGTAATTGATATTAAATTCTTCTTCAAAAAGTGTCTAAAAAAGTGACTTTTAGGAAGTCAAACAAATGAAGTAAAAACAAAAATCAAGGAAAAGAAAACGTAGAGAAAAATTCCTATGATGGAAAGAATAGTCAGAATATTGGTACATTATGATGAAAAGCAACTGAAAAAAATACAATAAAATAGTGTACAAGGTTTTATTATTTAATATACAATCATTAATATAAGTGATTGCTATTAATTAAATATTTCAGTTAATGTGATATTCTTTCTTTATAAGGAAACTAAATTATTATGCCATTTTCTTTATTACTTTTTTTTTATTCTTTTCTTGACTCACATGATCTAAAATCTGAATTGAAGTCAAGTGCCAGATGAAAGTTTAAGCTATTTCCCAGAATCTATCTAACTGATAAAATATTAAGACATATTGATGGATTTGGTTGTGGAATAGGTAGTAGAGGGAAAATGAGCTGAAGGATATCAAAAATGGCAACCCCCAGCAGAGGGAAATGACAACGCTCCAAAACTATCTGACCCGGAGAAGGAGCGAGAAGGAAGGCAATCATCAAACCTCTCCCAGTAAATCATTTCCCAGTAATGAAGGGCCCTAAGAGGTGGTGTGGGGGGGAAGGAAACATTCATCCCTTCCCAATACAACAATGGGTCCTGAATCGAGGAGGTGGATATTGAAATGCTGGGTCCTGGATTTTCACCCTTTCCCATTGTAGATGAGTCCAGAAGGAGAGAGCAAACAGTGAAGCTCTGGGTAACAATGGATCCCAGAGAAAGAAAATAAGCAAGGAGAACCTAACTCTGAGCTTTCATCCTTTCCCAATAACAATGAGTTTCAAATTTTTACAACTCTGTACAGACCGACATGTTTTGCCTGAGCCTCTGATGATTAATCACTCATGTTGTAACTTTTAAAACACAGAGCGCTTCTGTATCCAGGGGCCATATTCCATTTTCCACTCCGAAAATGAGCCCCTCCGATGCTTGTGATTGACTTTACTTCTGAATAAAGAAAAGCTTAATGATCCATTTAAAGTTTGCTCCCATTTGTGGTTACTTGTGCTTACAGGAGCAGGGGAGATTGACACTGATATTTTGTTTGTAAATAAGTAAATGAAGATACCATTAAGAAAAGCAGTAAGTACAGAAATAGCAAAATTTAAAAGTTGAATAAGAAGTGATCTATTTCAATTGAGCTATGTCAACTTCAAGTTGTCTAGGAGCTACCCAGACTGCCAAGGAGCTCAGAATAAAGGAAGAATAGAGACATGACAATCATCCATAGATCAGTAATCATCAGAATGGATGAATCCAAAGATGAAACCACTCAGGAACAACATCTAGAGCAAGACATCAACCAGTGAATGAACAGAAAGCACCACATTTTTTCAATGTGAAGAACAAGAGAAAACTGTTAATCCTAAAAAGAGCAAAAGAGCAGTTATATTTATTGATAGAAAAACCTGAAGGAGCAGAATTGTGAAATTCAGAGAAAGAAGAATTTCACAAACATAGTACCTGGGTCAATGTCAATGTCAAATATTTACAATAGGTCAAGTTAAATGATGGAATTTGGGAGTAGATGTCAATGTCAGTGGCCAAGAAGTGAATTAGTTTGAAGAAATTGGAATGCTTGGGGTTTTGTAGTTGTTATTTTTACTTTTACAGAGTCTGGACATGAAGAGAAATCAAACAAAAAAACCATAGAACAGGAAGAAGGCCAATGCAAGAGGATTCGGATAAACATGTTTAATTTAAGTGCACCAAACATTCCACTAACATTTAAGTGGAAATGTTAAAAAAAAAAAAAAGCAACAGACAAAAGGCAAGTAAATATTGGACAGAATTCAGAATGGCCTTGGAATTGTGATGTTTAGAAGTCATTAAGTTATCATTGCCATTCAATTCTATCGCTGTATTACATTCAATCCACAGTACTACAGTAGGCTAAAAGAAAGAAATTATAAATCCCCTAATAGGAAACCAAACATGAGACAGATATTCTTTGGAATTTTTCTTCAGTTTATCTCATTTCCTTGTGAATAAAATAGTTTAGCAAGATGTTTACCAGCAAACACAAAAGAAATCATGTTTCTTTTTAAAGGATATATAAGAGTAAGATGTATGTCAAAGACATCACAGTTTTATTGGAAAGCAAAATTTTACTTCAAAATTTCTTAGAATTAATAACCAGTTTATTTTTGACTTTTACAAAACTGCATGGGGAATATTCACCACCTGCAGAGGCAGATCTCTTACTATAGTAACCATAATAAATGAAGATTTAATTTAGAAACCTTGAAAAGGAAACTAAAATTTAATGGCATGCACTAATAGCTACAATGATGTCCTTTATTTTTCTTTATGATATGGAATATCTGCATGGTATAGTTTTTAAAGCCAGAGTTAGCCAGAGAAGATTTGGGTACAAATTATGGTTCCTTACCAACACCTATTTTATGTGCAGCCACATCAACAGTTAGAATTAACTGAGAGAGTAGGGTTTTGTTTTGTGTTTTTTTAATCTATATTTGAATGGGTTATAATTTGAAGGAATAGGAAAAGTATTAGAAACATAATTGGTACTAATAATAATACCACTTACTATTACCATTTTTATATTAATTTTTCTAATGCATGTTTTACTATAGTCTGTATCTCTCATGCTTTAAATTTAGGCAGTTTGTTTCCTACAACTCCAGTAAGATTGGCAGCCATCATGAAGTCCAACAACAACAAGTGCTGGAGAGGATGCGGGGAAAAGGGTACACTTGTTCATTGTTGGTGGGACTGCAAATTGGTGCAGCCAATTTGGAAAGCAGTATGGAGATTTCTTGGAAAGCTGGGAATGGAACCACCATTTGACCCAACTATTCCCCTTCTCGGTCTATTCCCTAAAGACCTAATAAGAGCATGCTACAGGGACACTGCTACATCGATGTTCATAGCAGCACAATTCACGATAGCAAGATTGTGGAACCAACCTAGATGCCCTTCAATAGATGAATGGATAAAAAAAATGTGGCATTTATACACAATGGAGTATTACTCTGCATTAAAAAATGACAAAATCATAGAATTTGGAGGGAAATGGATGGCATTAGAGCAGATTATGCTAAGTGAAGCTAGCCAATCTTTAAAAAACAAATGCCAAATGACTCCTTTGATATAAGGGGAGTAACCAAGGACAGGGTAGGGACGAAGAGCTTGAGAAGAAGATTAACATTAAACAGGGATGAGAGGTGGGAGGGAAAGGGAGTGAGAAGGGAAATCGCATGGAAATGGAAGGTGATCCTCAGGGTTATACAAAATTACATATAAGAGAAAAGAAGGGGTAAAACAAGATAATACAAGTGGAAGAAATGATTTACAGTAGAGGGGGTAGAGAGAGAAAAGGGGAGGGGAAGAGAGGGGAGGGGAGAGGGGATAGTAGAGAATAGGATAGATAGCAGAATACATCAGTCACTAGAATGGCAATATGTAAATCAATGGAAGGGTAACTGATGTGATACAGCAATCTGTATACAGGGTAAAATTGGGAGTTCATAACCCACTTGAATCAAACTGTGATATATGATATATTAAGAACTATGTAATGTTTTGAACGACCAACAATAAAAAAATAAAAAATAAATAAAAATAGTACATAAAAAAAAATGTGTACCCCGCTTAGGGGTGACCAATCACCCCTGCCCAGACTGTTCCCGCCAATGAATGTACTAATCCTGTCTCAGAGTTGTTGTTCAATTTTCCCGTGCCTCATGATGATTTGTTCTGATGTATGCAAAGCCCCCTGCCCCCTCCAAAAAGTGTACTTAAGCTCTGCTTGACCTCTGCTCTGGGCTCTGGGCTGCTCTCCCTTCTTGAGTGAGCACGGAGCCCCAGCGTGCTGGAATGGATCCCCAATAAATCCCCTTTTGCTAATTGCAAAAAAAAAAAAAAAAATGTGTGTGTGTGTGTGTGTGTGTGTGTAAATTTCCCTTTGCTACTTTAAATTGATTATGCAATGGTCCATATACTGTGAATATACTGTGTTTTTAAGATCAACCAATATGAAAATATATAGATTTACTCTTGTGAAAACCATGATCTCTGGTTTGTTGCTAGAAGGTCAAGATAATTTAATGTTACAAAAATGAGAATAATGTGGGCTGGGGTTTTGGCTCAAGCGGTAATGTGCTCACCTGGCATGCGCGGGGCGCTGGGTTTGATACTCAGCACCACATAAAAATAAAATAAAGATGTTGTGTCCACCAAAAACTGAAAAATAAATATTAAAAAATTCTCTCTCTCTCTCTTTTTCTCTCTCTCCTCTCTCTCTCTTTAAAAAAATGAGAATAATGTTACTTTGAAACTCTCTTTTTCTCTCTCTCCTCTCTCTCTCTTTAAAAAAATGAGAATAATGTTACTTTGAAAATGAATGATATTGCAGAAATTTCACATCTTTAGCAAATACTTCAAATACTTTCCAAACAATACAACTTTTATTTCCTCAGATTAAAAAATTAAGTGGAAAAGCAAATTCAAACAAACTCTTCACATAGAGTTGGCATGCTTAATAAGGAATTTATTACAATATTTGTGAAGTTTTTTGACTAAAAGCTTAAACTTTCTTCTTGAGGTGATAGTTTAAGATAACTTTTAACTTGATTGTTTTAGACATAAGAACAATGAGATGCCTATACAATATCATTTCTGTGTTATATTGAAACACAAAATAATATACACACACACACACACAAACACACACACCATGTTAGAGGTGTATTCATTAAATTTCATTTCTGGCTCTGTTAAAGTAATATTGCAATTTACAATCTGTGTTCAGAACACAAGAGGGGAATTATAATTCTCAAAAGAAATGGTTATATAGCTAGTACTACAGATTTTATCCTCTAGTTAGTGGTTCTCCATAAGCTAGAGGATATCCTACCTCCTCTAAAGAAAACAAGAGCAAAAGCTCTATGAAAAAATGCATTGGAAAATCAAGTTAATTTTATTTATTTGCAAAAGGAATAGATCCTTTTGGTTGTTTGTTTATTGCTGAAATGTTAAGAAGCTTTGTTGCTACCCCTATTGTAAAATGGATGTATCAATTCAAAGCAAATCTTCTCTGCTGATTCTGCATTGTTGTACTGTGGAATGGCTAGTATAAACACCATGTAAACCTAGCAATATTTTAGAATACATAGTATTAATCAACCACCAGGGAGCTCACCCTATATTAGACCCCCTGAGGATTCTGAAAGTATTTTTGGTAGAGCTATTCTAATGCCTCTGGCAGTTAAGGGTTTTGGTATGTTAAACTCAACTGCAATTTTCATTGAGTGAGGGGAGAGATGCTTTGGAATACATAATGTGGCAAGATGTAGCTGTTAGGTGTGGACTCTGTTGTTCATTCCTACATTTATTTTACTTGACAGAATCCTACTTATGTCTTAGGATTTTAAGTCATGAAATCTAAAAGGAGTAGGTTTTTGACAGTTAAGTGGAGCACATATTTACAAATAGAAATGAAAAGACAACCAAAAGATGTCATAGTTTTCAAGTTACTGTGTGGTAATTGGTCTTGAACTTGATGTCATGCAATTATTGTGTTGTTTTGTTTTTTTTATTCTATCACCTAATACTTTTGGGATTTCTGGAGACAAAATCTACCATTTTACTAACATTAGCCATTTTGATTCCTACAAACAATCCCTCAACTAGCAATCAATCCATCTTTTTCAAAATACACTGATAAACAGCTATCAAGTGGAGTAGAATGAGAACTGCCTAAATGTCAATATCTGCACTGAATTTGTAGAATTAAGGTAATTGGGATAATTTACCTAAGATAACTTACAAAATAAATAAAACCAAATGTTCTCTACCAACTTTTCCTTATGCTTGATTTTCATTTCTTCATTTTAACCTAATTTAGGATATAGAGATAGAATGAAGAAAAAGAATGAGAGGTAAAGGGAAAACAAAGAGAAGTTGTTTCTCATTTATACAGATGGCAATTACAAGCAAATGAAAATGCACCACAGTAAAATTATCTACCAATTTAGTTCTTTTCAGTCTCTGCTCTTTAAAAATGCTTTATCATCAAGATGTTGAAAAATAAAGGAATGTTATGGCCATAGAATATGTAACTGAGAATATACATGATAAATATTTATTGTGTTTTACATTGTGTCTGAATATATACAAAAGTAGAAGTAAAATTCATGAAACTTTATATGAACATTTAGAAAATATAAAATGTCTTTAAAGTTAACACACCTGATTTAAATAAAATAATGGCAGAAATTTGTGTTCTAATTGTATAATATGCAGTGATTTCGTTATCTTTATATTGTCTATCCATACCACATTCAACTCTGTAGTGATGGCTAAGTAACTAATATTTTACAGATTAATTCTAAAATTATAAAGCACATGAATAAAATTTGTGGCATTATATTTATAAGTATTTTAATAGATCCAGATGGTGAGATTGGTCTTGAAGCAATGATTAAACTGTCTTCATACTACATAGTGCGTCTCAATTATTCTTTTAACTATTTTCAACGTACTTTATCATAAATTCTTTTCTGAATTTAGAATTTTAGACTATCTTTTCAATACTCTGCTTCTTTTCATTTTAAATTGAGTGCTCGTGCAGTATGGATTATACAGAGGGTACTGAAGGGCTGAGCATGGGGGTAGAAATGATAGTAGAATGAATTGGGCATTATTACCCTATGTGCATATGTGATTATACAACCTGTGTAACTCTACATCATGTATAACCAGAAGAATGAAAAGCTATACTCCATTTATGTATAATGTGTCAAAATGTATTTTACCGTTATGTATAACTAACTAGAACAAATTTTTTAAAAAAGTTGAATGCTGAGTATTTCCATAAATGTGCTGTTTGTATCCCTTAATATAAATTGTACTACAACAGTTATTGTTGAGTGCCATTCAGTTATTCTTAAGCATAATTCTAAATTTAAGTTTTCTTCTTACTAAAGGGGTAATTTAAGAGACTCATTTCTTCTTTTCTTTTTCTTTCAATTTATTTATTTATGTATGTCAGCGGAATGCATTACAATTCTTATTACACATATAGAGCACAATATTTCATCTCTCTGGTTGTATGCAAAGTATATTCACACCAATTTGTGTCTTTATACATGTATTTGAATAATAATGATCATCAAATCTCACCATCATTTTTAACCCCATGCCCCTCCCTTCCCCTCCAACCCCTCTGCCCTATCTAGAGTTTGTCTATTCCTCCCATGCTCCCTCTTCCTATCCCAGGATGAATCAGCCTTCTTATATCAAAGAAAATATTTGGCATTTGGTTATTTGGGATTGGCTAACTTCACTTAGCATTATCTTCTCTAACTCCATCCATTTACCTGAAAATGCCATGATTTTATTCTTAAGAGACTCATTTCTACAGATGTAGACGCATTCTTCTCCACCTAGCAAGAGAAGTATAAACATAGTTGCTTTTCACTAATCACTAGGGTATGTAAAGAACTCAAAAAGCTAAACACCAAAAAAACAAACAACCCAATCAGTAAATAGGCCAAGGACCTGAAGAGACACTTCTCAGAGGATAATGCACAATCAACAACAAATACATGAAAAAATATTCATCATCACTAGCAATTAGAGAAATGCAAATCAAAACCACTCTAAGATTTCATTTCACTGCAGGCAGAATGGCAGCTGTTATGCATACAAACAACAATAAGTGTTGGCGAGGATGTAGGAAAAAAGGTGCACTCATACACTGCTGGTAGGACTGCAAATTGGTGCAGCCAATATGGAAAGCAGTATGGAGATTTCTTGGAAAATTTGGAATGGAAACACCATTTGACCCAGTTATCCCTCTCCTTGGTCTATACTCAAAGGATTTTAAAACAGCATACTACAAGGACACAGCAGCACAATTCACAATAGCTAAATTGTGGAACTCTAACCCTTCAATAGATGAATGGATTAAAAAATGTGGCATATATACACAATGGAATATTATGCAGCAATAAAAGAGAATAAAATCATGGCATTTGCGGGTAAATGGATGGAATTAGAGAAGATAATGCTAAGTGAAGTTAGCCAGTCCCCAAAAAATGCCAAATATTTTCTTTGATATAAGGAGGCTGATCCATAGTGGGATAGAGAGCAGGAACAGGGAGGAATAGACAAACTCTACTTCGGGCAGAGAGATTGGAGGGGAAGGGAGGGGAGATGGGCTAATTAATTATGGTTGGATGTGATGATCATTACTATCCAAAGTACATGTAAAAAGACATTAATTGGTGTGAATATGCTATGTATACAACCAGTGGTATGAAAAATTGTGCTCTATTTATGTAATAAGAACTGCAATGTTTTCTGCTGTCATATATAAATTTTTAAAAATTACATAAAAAATAAATAAATTATGTCCTTAAAAAACAAGGGAAAAAAAGAAAAGCTACTAACAATTAATATTAGCAAGATCTCTCATTCAGTTAAAAAAAATAGTTGCTTTTGCATTTATTTTACTGATAAATGTCAAAGTATTTGTATTAGTTGGGATACTCTAGAGGAACAGAATCAAGAGGAAGTATGATTATAAAAAAGGGATTTATTAGATTTGCTTTCATGACCAGAAGCTGGACAATTCATAATGGTTTTCTGCAGGCTGGAGAGATAGAGGAACCAGTAGCTGCACAGTCTAAAAGGCTGAATTTTCAGAACAAGAGGGATTAATGATGCTATCCCAGTCTGAGACCAAAGGCTTCTTGAAACTCCCTGGAGAATCACTGGTAAAGTCCACTTTGGAAGAGTGAAGGAGCAAGAGTCATGTGTACTCAAGTGGTCACAGCAGCAATTAAAAACCTGTTCAAAAAGAGTCAAGCTTGCATATGCTGCTGCTTCCTTGTTCTTCTAACTTTTGTTCCATCCAAGCCACCATCCTTTGGATGGTGCTTCCCATACTTAGGAGGGTCTCCAATTCAGTTCATTATCCCACATGCCAATATTTTCCAGAACACCCTCATTGACACTCCCATTAAGAAGCCTCTTAATCTTCAGCATCTCTTAACTCATCCAATTGACAATTCAAATGAACTATTTGTTGTGGTTTAGAGGTGGTGTCCCCAAAAGCTCATCTGTAAACAATACAAGGAGATTTGGAGGATAAATGATTGGGTTATAGACTTAACTAATCAGTGAATTAATTCTCCATGGGATTAATTGAGAGGCAACTGGAGGCAAGTGGGGTGTTACTGGAGGAAGAGGTTTCTTGGGAGCAGAGCTATGGGGTATATATTTGTATCTGAAGAGTGGAGTCCCTCTCTCTGCTTTCTGATCATCATGTGAGCTGATTTTGTCTGCCACACACTTCTGCCATAATGCCCTCCTCTCCTCTAGCCCCAAAGAATGGAGCCTGCTCTCTGTGAATTGAGACTTCTGAAACCATGAGCCCCTAAGTAAATCTTGACTCCTCTACAGTTGTTGAGGTCATGTCTTTCAGTCACAGCATTGAAAAAACTGAATAAAACACCATTACATTATTCCAATAAGCCAACGTTTTGTTTTGTTTTGTTTTTGCTTGGTTTGGGGAGAAATCATGAATAAACAAAGTGCAGATCCCTTAGTGTTAACAGCTCTCAGCAATTAGTGTTAGTAGTCCTGAAACCTAAGTGCCAGAGGATCTCCACTGTTGGTCTTAATAGTTCTCCCCATTTCTTTATAGCAGTTGGAGCTAATAGCTACATCTGGAGCTAGCAGCTCTCCCTGCAGCTTATCTTGAGACTAGTGGTAGGTTTTTAACCATTCTCCAGCTTCCAGCTGTTCTTAGTGGTAGGAGTTCTTACTGTTGTAAGCTTTGGCTGCTACAACTCTCAGATGCCATGAGTGTTACCAGTTACAAGTATGACCAGCTTAGCCTGCTCTACTTGATACCATGAGTAGAAAAATCATTAAAATATGTTTTATTAGGATTTATGCTGCAGTATAGAATGAGTAGTACATGAGATGGAGACTTGCCAGACAAACTCAATAAGGGTGAAAAGAATGCTGTTTATGTAAACAAAACAGGCAATCTTACATGTGTGCACAGTCTCCTACCTGTCAAATGCAAATTGTCCACATAGTCATGTCAGCCACCACAGGTATTGGGCCATTTTCTCTTGGTTGTCAGTAGTGGAGAAGGGGCTATTCAAGGATTGGAGGGGGGATATCTAAAACTGATTGCAGAGGGGTGGAGTCATTCAGAGGCTCTGTTTGGCAAGGTTATCTTGAATAGGCAAAGGTTATCTGAAGCTTCCATAGCTGAAGCAAATTCTATTGGAGCCCTCATGGGGTGTCTCATGTAGTGATGACAATAATAGAGGCTCCTAGAAGTACCATAGGGCATTTCAGGCTGCTGGAGGAATGAAGAATATTTTTTAAAAATTAAAAGTTAAAAAATAAATAATTAAAAGTACCTCCTAGGGAGGGTTGTGCCTTTCTCTTCTGTCTCAAAACCTTGATTTTTTTTTAATCTTCCTTATATATCCTTCAAAAACATACAAGATCCTATCTGTGTTTGTCATTAATCATATCAGCACTTTGTATTCAATTTTACATGTCCACAGAGATTTTATTTTGTGCCTTCAACTGTTGATAATGTAAAATCTAATCAGTCATTCTGATTTTTGTAGTTATTGAAGATGACCTGACTTTGCTGCAGAGTATGTTTTATGGTTTGGATATGAGGTGTTCCCTCAAAAGTTCTTGTGTTTGATGAAAGGGGGAATGCTCAGAGGTCAAATTATTATATTATGAGGGCTGTAACCTAACATTGGAGTAATCAAATTGATGGATGAATAATTTTAAAGAACTATACTATACTGGGTAGTAACTGTAGGCAGGTAGGGCAGGGCTGGAGGAGGAGGGTCACTGAAGTATGACCTTGCAGATTATACCTTGTCCCTTTTGTGCTCTCTCTGCTTCCTGACATCCATGTCCTGAGTAGCCTCCCATATTGGTGACTTCCACCACGATGTTCTACCTGACCTTGGGACCAGAGAAATTGAGTTAGCTGGCCATAGACTATACATCTGTGATCATGAACCAAGTAAACTTTTCCTCCTCTAAGTTTTTCTTGTCAGGTGTTTTGGTCACAGCAATGAAAATCTAACTAGCAATTTTTGTTACTAAGGCACTGTAGTATAGTTTAGGGTCTGGTATTGTAATGCCTCCTGCTTCACTCACCTTGCTCAAAATTGCTTTGGCCATTCTGGGTCTCTTATTTTTTCAAATGAATTCGTGATTGCTTTTTCTATTTCTATGAGAAATGTCATTGGGATTTTGATTGTAATTTTCATCAAATCTGTATAACTCTTTAGGTAATATGGTCATTTTGACAGTATTAATTCTTTCTATCCCAGAGCAAGGGAGATCTTTTCATCTCCTAAGGTCCTGTTCAATTTCTTTCTTTAGTGATCCGTAGTTCTGTACTTTTTATTATAGGGGTTTTTCATCTCTTTTGTTAAGTTGATTCCCATGTGTTTTATTTTATTTTTTGTCTATTGTAAATGGGGTAGATTTCCTAATTTCTCTTTCAGAAGTTTTAACACTAATATATAGAAATATATAGATGCATTTGATTTATGGATGTTGATTTTATATCCTGCTACTGTGATGAATTCATTTATTAGTTCTACAAGTCTTCTGGTGGAATTTTTTGAATCCTCTAGGTATAAAATCATGCTGTCAGCAAATTGTGATAGTTTTTCTTTTCCCATTCATATCCCTTTAATTTCTTTCATTTGTCTAACTGCTCTGGCTAGAGTTTTCAGCACTATGTTGAATAGAAGTGGTGAAAGCAGGCATCCCTGCCTTTTTCCAGGTTTTAGGGAGAATGCTTTCAATTTTTCTCCTTTTAGAATAATGTTGGCATTGGGCTTAGCATAGATAGCTTTCAAAATGTTGAGGTATGTTCCTTAGTTTTATTATCCTTAGTTTTTCAAGTGTTTTGAACATAAAGGGAGCTGTATTTTGTCAAATGCTTTTTCTGTACCCATTTACATAATCATGTGATTCTTATCTTTAAGTCTATTGATTTCTGTATGTTGAACCAACCTTGCATCCCTGGGATAAACCCCAATTGATCATGGTGAACTACCTCTTTAATATATTGTTGTATTCAATTTGCCAGAATATACTAGAACAATAGTAATAAAAACCACATGATATTGGCACCAAAGCAGACATGAAGACCATTGATACACAATAGAGGACACAGAGACAAACCCACAAAAATACAGTTACCTCATACTAGACAAAGGTGCCAAAAACATACATAGGAGAAAAGATTACTTCTTCAACAAATGATGCTGGGAAACTAGAAATCCATATGTACAAGATGAAATTAAAACTCTATTTCTCATTCTGCACAAAGCTCAACTCAAAGTGGATCAAAGACCTAGGAATTAGGCTAGAGACTCTGCACCTAATAGAAAAAAAAAAAAGCAGGCCCAAATATATATCATGTAAGCTTAGGAACTGACTTCCTTAACAAGACTTCTAAAGCACAAGAAGTAAAATCATGAATCAGTAAATAGGATGGATTCAAGCTATAAAGCTTCTTCTCAGCAAAAGAAACAATTAATGAAGTAAAGAGAGACTCTACAAAACGGGAGCATATTTTTACCACATGCACATCAGATAAAGCACTAATTTCCAGGACATAAAAAAACTTAACACCAAAAACCAAATAAACCAATCAACAAATGGGCTAAAGAAATGAGCAGACACTTCACAGAAGAAGATATACAATCAATCCACAAATTTAGGAAAAGTGTTCAACATTTCTAGCAATTAGAGAAATGCAAATTAAAACTCTAACAGTTCATCTCACTCCAGTCAAAATGTCAATTATTGAAAAATCAAGCAACAATAAATGTTGGCAAGGATGTGAGGGAAAAGGTACACTGATTCATTTCTGGTGGGATTGCAAAGTGGTACAACCACTTTGGAAAGCAGTATGGAGATATTTTAGAAAATTTGGAACAGAGCCACGATTTGACCCAGCTCTCCCACATCAGTGTTTACAGCAGCTCAATTCACAATAGCTAAACTGTGGAAGCACTCTGGATGCCCTTCAATAGATGAATGGACAAAGAAACTGTGGTATATATACACAATGGAATACTATTCAGCTTGATTGAAATTATGACATTTACAGGTAAGTGGACAGAATTGGAGAATATCATGCTAAGTGAAGTAAGCCAATTCCAAATGATTTCTCTAATAGGTGGATGCTGATCCATAATGGGTGGGGGCCAAGGGAAGATGGGGGTAAATTTGGGTTGAGCAGAGGGGAGAGAAGGGAGGAAGGGGAAAGGAGGAGGAGGGTATGGGGGAGAAGATGGTATAATTATATGTACATTATTACTCCTATGTATGGGTATGATTGCACAAATGGTGTAACTCTACATCATGTACAACCAGAGAAATAAAAAGTTGTGCTCCATTTGTGTAAACAACAATTAAATTAAAAGAAAGAAAGAAAAGCTAACTAGCAAAGTATTTAAATATTTTTCAACCTTCTTAGCTACTTTCTTTCAGTAGAATCTTTCAATATTAAGACACACATTTTTTTTTCATTAAGGAAAATTTTCTTGTATTGTAGTTTAAAAAGAACTAATGATGCAGCTGATCATTCTCCATATTGTCTTTTTACTTGTGTTTTTAAGCTCTTCAAAGTTTTTACTCTAAACTCGAATAATAAGAGGATCAAACTCATGGATTTGTGGTAAGAATTGGATAAGTTAATACCAACTTTGCAGAGCAATACCGAGCCTTATATATCCACTAAAAAACTACTCACTTATGTTATCAAGGAGTTGGGTTTTAGCTCTCATAATATGTTATTTGATTTAGTCATGCATGTTTTGCCTGTTTCAAAATGAAGTGGTTTTACTTGTTCTTTTTGCTGCTTAACTTGTTATAGCAAAATCTGTTTCCCTGTGTATATTTTTGCTACCAAACCTCTGTGCAGAGGTTCAATAGGACATGCTGTTATTTTTGCTGGTAGTTTTCATAAATAATATACTAAATTGTTTGAGATCAATGTAGCATCTTTATTCATGTATATGATGTTACTTATATGCCTAGAAAACTAGACATATAAAAAGACCAACAACAACAACAACAAAAAGACCAACTTCTTTAATATAGAAGTTCACATAAGTTTATTTTCAGTTCTGTGAGTCTGTTTCCCCAAGTGGTCTCTTTCCTAGTAAGGATGATACTAGGAACAAGTTTCTTACAAGGACATGAGCAGGTGGTTTCACTGAGGAATGCCTGAGCATATGAACATAGAATCATCACCAAAGTAAAGACTTTCCTTATTGACTACATTACCTTAGCAAACTTCAGTTCTAGGAAAAATGGTCATCTTTTCCTTTTTGTAAATTTTTTTTTATTTATTTTTTATGTTTTCCCTTTAGAAGCTATGAGTCCTTTCTTTTGGATCCTGATATACACATTTGGAACTACTCATGGAAAATTTACCATTAATTTTAAAAATGAGCTTTAGGTTTAAATCCAGCTACCAAATTTACTGTCTGTGCTTTGAATGTATGGCAAGGGAGCGGGAGTCGAGAAACTCAGGCTGGCTCAAATGATTTAATTAATGTTCTGTAACAAATTACTTAGGTAGTTTCTTCTCATCTTGTCTTTGGATTTTATTGACCCTGAACTCAGAGCCTCTGAGGTCACTTGGGAAGGAAACTTCATCTCAGTTTTTGGTTGTCTTCTGTTTCATCCTCTAAGTTCAAATCCAGTTTATTTTGCATATTAAAGGACATTCTGATCATATCTTTTAGTTTGTTTTTTTAAAACATGATCTGATTCCATTCTTTTTTCTTTCTTTCTTTTTATATAAGTATTCTTCATTATCTAAGTTTCAGTCCCAGGTATGAAAAAGTCACTTAGTAATTTAGCAGAGAATCTTCCTGACTCAGCCTTTGGGAGCTGCTGAGATTACAGGCATAGGACACTGGGTCATTTTGGAGCTTTCTTTTGAAGAGAGGAACTGAGTGAGAGGAAGGAATGGATACTTTTATGCCTTTTGAATTTTTTATGTTAGTATCAGTTCAAAAATATTTTTTAAATCTTGGAGTTTAGAAAGGTGTATATTGATTCTGGTTGCTGAGATTTGGCACTTTTGTTTATTGTACATTCTGCCTCTTTTGTTTATTGTACATTCCATTTTTTTTAAATAAACTAAGTAAAAGTCCACAACAAGAAAAAGAAAAGAAAAAGTCTCTTATAGTAAATCTGCTTAAAGCAAAGATTTTATTTTTATAAATAAAAGGGGGGGCACAATAAAGTTTGTTTGGAAGATTACCTTTAAAAAATAAAATTTAAAATATCTCATCAAGATTCTTGTGAGGACTGGCTGCTGTGGAGCAAACCTGTAATCCCAGTGGCCCTGTAGGCTGAAACAGGAGAATCTCAAGTTCAAAGCTAGCCTCAGCAAAAGTGGAATTAAGCAACTAAGAACTAAGCAACTCAGTGAGACCATGTCTGTAAATAAAATACAAAATGGGGATGAGGATGAGGCTCAGTGTTTGAGTGCCCCTGAGTTAAATTTCCAATACCTCCCCTCCAAAAATAAAAAGTTCCTTGGGAGACTTTTTTTCATCTGTGGTTTACTGTTTTATATTTACATGTTTTATAATAGCTTTACTTTTAATTCCAGCAGCTACACATCTTACAGATCTTTACTATCACTTCCTTTGCCTTCATGAAATACAACATATTTCTTGAGAATTTCAATTTTTATTGTTGAAAATATGCATCATTTCCTTTGTAAATCTGGGACACAGCATTGCTCTCTCTTTCTGTCAAAATCTTTTTCAACTCTTTGACCTGATTGAAGTACATATTGCTCCTATTTATAGGTATTCTCTGCTTATATATTTGCAAAATTCCAGCAAGAATTTTAGTTAAGTTACCTCACTTTTAAAACCTGATTATATATACATGGATCTATTTTATCCATAACTTAGAGGTTTATTCATTGTATGAGCCCATATTCATGCAGTAACAGAAAATCTTGCATTATGTGAACACCCATAACATTTCCCTGATATGTCTAATATTTGTTTAAAAAAAGCAAAAAACAAAAACCATAAAACTAACCTATAACTCCCCTGTTAGTCCTAAAAGAAAACTTTTCCTGTTAATATAAATTGAGTAAATAATACAAAATAAATATTTTGCTTATGTTAATGATCAAATGATTATTACCAAAGACTTACTAAAATCTAAAATATTTTAAGTGTGAATCTTTATTAATCTATTTAATATTATTTATAAGTAATTACAACCTGTGTATATCTACAAGAACATGAAATAAAAATGGCAAGTTGCTTCATTTTCTAGAAAATTCCAATTCGATTATGTTCATTTTTTCAGTAAGAAAAAAAATGAAATAATAGATTTATTCATTAACCAGGATAAGAGAATGATTGATTGATTGCTTAATATTTAAATTGTTCTTCCATGTGCATTGAATTAACTCTTCTGTTGATAGGGTAACTGTCACGCATAATGCCTAGACAGTTTAAATAACTAATTATTTCATTAAGAGAACTGCAGTACCATCATTGTTATTTGTTATTCATACAAATTATGTTAATGATTGTCATGTCATATTTTAAAAAGTTTAAATGAAGCCTCTTAAAATTAAGCAATAGTTTTAGGACAGTAATGTAATATACTAGAATATATCATTTATAAAATAAAGATTATATGATCTGTGATTTTAGAACATGATTTTTAATTCAAGGGTCCACTATTTACATATTAGGTATTTGCGATGTATTTATATTTATTTGACATCATTCACTAATGAAGTTTTATAGATGATAAAGTTGACATTTTTTTCTTTCTTAATTTGTTATACACATTATTAAACATTTCTTCACTGGTCCATTGTTGATGTATTGTATCAGGAATGCCGTTACCAGGTAGGTAGCTGGACTAACTGAAGCCAGTTGAGAGACCATACCTGTCTAGCTCTTCTCTTCCATTTATTGTATGCTAAGGTAACAATGTGGAGAACAGCGGTGACAGAGAATGGAAGAACAGTGTCTGATATTGGGGTCTCTGATGACCTCATGGCTATAGCAAGCCTGGTGACTGGAATGTTCCTATGCAAGGGTGAAAGATGCATGGCTGCTATAGTAATGCTCTCCATGAGAAGGCTATGCTGAAGAGTCTTATCAGCCTAGACCTTGATCTCAGGCACATAGTTCATGGGAATAGAGGAACTCTCCTGCTAGACAGCCACAATGTTTCACCAGCTCCACTACTTCCAAAGCTGCCCCCTTAACAGTAACTTTAAACAATGGACTTTCTTGAGAGCTACACAAAGCTCCTAACAGCACACACTGCAATAGTGGATTACAACTGTGGAAAAGCTAATAAATGGTTCCAGCCTTGTAACTTTCTGAATATAAAGAATAATGCTTGCATAGTCTTTAATCTGATAATAAGACATATATCAATAAGTATTGCTAGCTTAACTCTTTATATCTGCTTCTCTATCAGAGAGTAGCCCTCCATCTGATCCCAGCTATTTTATCTTCAAAATCTGTGTCTGTGAGTCTTTATTTTTCTAATCCTCCATCACCCCTCCAGAACCAGTAGATTGGCCACGTTGGTCATGACAACTGAATAGCCATATTCCTGAATTCTCAAATGTTCAACTAAACATTCTGACAGTAAGTATGTAAAAGTACTAAAGACACACAAAGTATTCACTCTATTTTATTCAAGAGGATACTATTATCAAAATATTTTGCTAGACACTATGGGGTACACATAGATACAACAACCATCTTTTTCCTCTATGTCTTAAATTTGGGGATGATAAAATGTGAAACAACACAATAGCAATACAAAGCAAAATAAAATGTGTGTTATAAGAAATTATAAATAATTGTCCTGGATTTCTAAGAGAAGATAAATCACATTTAACAATATAAGTAATCAGAATAGGATTTACAGAAGGAAAGAGGTTTTTTGAGTGGGCTTTAAAGATATCTTAAAGAACAGCTTCAAGGGGTGTTCATATAAATGGAGTAATGTGATTTCAATAGGTAGAGATGGAGTATTAGATGCATACTACTTAAAAGGGAAAACATAAGGCATGCTTAAGGAATACTAGTGTTTAGTTCAGAGTGAAAAAGCCACTTAAAGTGAAGTATGTTTTATCTGATCAGTACTTTATCTTACCCTCTGATTCTTTATCACTGTTATCTCTAGAGAAGGAAAATTCCATTCCACTGTTAATCCTAGAGAAACAAAAGCTGGGCAAGAAGGATAGGCATATATATATATATATATATATATATATATATATATATATATATATATATTCTCTCTTAAATGCTATCACAATAATACTCTTGATTTTCTTTGTATAAAGAAAAGTCTTTTTACAATACCAATACAAAATACAAGGTCTATATCCATGAAGTAATTAAGAGAAAAAGCACTATTCCAGTAAAATTTCCAAGCTCCATAATAATATGATGTATCTATATACCTATTCTACTTACAAATTTTCAAAAAAGTAAAAACAATAAAATATATATGTTGGGAAGTAGCAACTATTTGACAATTACTTTCCAGAAACTTCCATTAATATCTACTTCAGAGAGTGAATAAGTCATGATTGAAAGCATCTTTGTCCCTATTACTCCATCACCTGTACTTATGAAAGAACTGTAACAGAGGAGTCTTAAACCCCACAGTTATTCTTGTCCTTGATAAAATACTGGTGAAAGTGATAGTAGGACTCCTTATGAATTGTCAAGGTGTTCAAATTGGGAAGGTCTATTACTTCTACAGGACAAAAAAAAAAGAAAAACAATTGTGCAAAACCAAAGAGGTTTTAAACAGTGCTGGCTTGTCCCTTGTATGATTGTTATAGAAAGGACACGGTGGGTAAAAGGAAGAGCTTTACTCACTATAGGTAACAATTGCATTGACTCATTGCTCACTTCCTGAGACTTCTGAATTTTCACATGGTCTTGACTTGAATAGTTTGCTCTAAATTATCTAAGATAATTAAATATCTTAGATTTTTCATTGGATTCAAATTTAATGTCACTTGAATGTAAGCTAATATAAAAATATTTCTTGTGATGACAATATGTATATTGCATTAGGAATAAGAATGTTCTTGAGGATTTTATAATTATTTATAAAATTATCAAACATAATTAAAGAATAGTATAATGAGAATAAAAGTCTTTCTGTTTTCAAATCCTGATTTTGCCGCTAGCTAGAAAATGACCATATCATTTTGAACTTAAACTACATCATCTATATAAAATATGACATTCTCCCTTCCATAAATTGGGTAAGACTAATCATTATTTATACAACTTTTAGTATTATTATATGCATTGGGAGATAACAATTCAAATCATTGAAAAGTGAACTGACTCTAAAATACCACACAGCTAGCAAGAAGCAGATTCAAATTTTGATTTAGGCAGTGTCTTCAGAGTCCATGCTTATTCCACTATCAAGAGGAGAAACAAGCAATTGAAACCAAGAAGAAACATCATCTCAGTAAAATACTTAGAACTAAATATTTGAATCAGAATATTGAGCATTCTTAAACTCACTATTGAAGTTTTAGAATCTATATCAGCAATCTGTATTTATGGATCATATAATAAACAATATTTAGTCTTTTATTGCCATAGTGAGGTGATAGAAGAAAAACAATAGTATTAGTACCTTGGTTTTGCCTCAAAATAAATAAATAAACAAATACTTGTTAAGAATTATTAAATCAAACATCATAAAAATAATCAGTCAAATATTCTGAAGGTTATGATTCTACCTTTCTTCCTCAATGATAACCTACTTAGACTGTAAACCACTAGAAAAAGTCACATAGACCAAATCCAGCCACTAGGTTCTACTTATACCCTTTATAGGAAACTAACCTGGGACTAAGCAGTGGTATTTGCCCCTAGATGAGCCAACATTTTCCAAGCAAAATCTTTCAGTGTGTGTCACTGTAAAAAGTGACAAAAAGTTGTTCTCCTAAATTATAGCTTATTGTGCATATTTTTAGGTTATTACTGTTCAGAACATTCTTATTTCACTAATTATTTCTGAAAATAGAACTGTTTAATATATAATATAATCCTGTACTTTCTCAAGAGTCACAAAACACTAAAGAATTATATCAAGTAAACTGACTTTGCTCAGTAGTTTTTCAAGTAGTCATTTTGGAAAGGACAAAATTGGGACTGAGAGTAAAAGAATATTTTATACAGCATATTTTTTATTCATTACTATTCCAGTTCTTGATCCTAC
The DNA here is from genome assembly GCF_052094955.1 of Ictidomys tridecemlineatus. NCBI lineage: Eukaryota > Metazoa > Chordata > Mammalia > Rodentia > Sciuridae > Ictidomys > Ictidomys tridecemlineatus. Next base: position 151,129,385 of record NC_135482.1, on the reverse strand, counting down.
TATTCTTAGATATCATGACATTATTTTCTGTCCACAATATTTATTGTGCTGAATATAATGTATTATGACTTAATTCAAATCCATTAAACTACACAATTAATTGCATATTTAAATGTTGCTTTCTTGATTTTTTTTACAATGATTCTCAGAAATTTACACATTAAAAGTAAATGAAATGTCCTTGAGGGAAGCTCAGTAACTGGGCCTTAGTAAATATTATAAAAACAATAATTTCTTCATCAGTATGGAGAACCGGTTTCAAAAAGCCTGAAGAATATGAATTAAATGTTCTCCAGGAGAAATGGAAAAGGTTAAAATTCATCATTTTAACTGATAGGCTTTCTCCAGGAAAATAAGCAATGCAAAGAATACCAAATACAGTTTTAATTTTAAAGTCTTCCAAATACTCTTTCAAAGGGAAAATATAAGCTTAATTATTTTATTGAAAATAAGCTTTTATGAATTTATTGATTTTGCATTTAATTATCTTTAATGAGATACATTTCTGAGTTTAAAAAACATTAAATGAAACAACCTAGCACCATTCTTAGTTTAAATACAGGGCAACTGTAAATAGTAATTTTTAACTCCTTAATTTTTGATATGGTAAATCTCATGCTTAGATTAGATCTGAACTCTGTTTCATGGGTCCAAGGACATAGGATTAACTTTGATCTCAAGAATATATAATCAATTTTTTTAAAACCAAAATTATTTCTATTTTTAATTTTCTTAATTTTCAAGAGAACAAAGCAAGAAAAAAATACAAGGCCATTAGTATTCTCCTGGTTTGAGTAAGAAAATAGTAAAAAATATAATCATAAAGTTTGACACCAAGATGAGGAATTTTTCTTTGTTTCCAACCTTGGTCTGATTAATGCCATGCCAAGCATTATTGCCATCATAGAGAACTCTGCAATCATTCCCTTTCCTTAGAAGAAGAATGAGATAGGTCCTCAGCCCAAAATAAATGTCAAACTCCAGATTATCTACAGACAATAGGCATCACAAAGTATGTATAGAGCATAGACATTTTTTGTTGAGCATTTGCATTTTTCATCTAATTTTTTAATGTACAGGCAAAGTGGTTTTTGAGGAACTTGTAAACCATTTTCCTAGCTCAGAGTAGAAACATAATTCCTAGAAATATTTAAAGAAGGGGATAAGGGAACCTAAACTTAATGAAATTGATGGAACCTTTGATTTTGTTTCTAAAAAGGGACTTTGTATGCATGGTTTGAGATGGAGCTTTTGAGACTTGAAAGAAAAGACTAAATGGCAGATGGACAAGAGAACTCAAAGGCAGAGAATTCCTTTCATATTTGGGGTCTATATTAAACCAAATGATGTTGTGGAATTCTTTTGTAAAAGATGAAGGACTGGAGGCTTGATTTCTCCAAAGACATTTAGAGTTACGTCAATGAGAGAAAGACAGAGCCTGAGTGGCATCCTTCATTCCAACACCAAAGGGGATAAAAAAAACCAAAGGGGAGTCCACAATTTAGAGGAAGAAAAGTTTACATAAGGCTCACAGTTTCAGAAATCTCAGTCCACAGATTTCTGATTCAATTTCTCTGGGCCCAGTTGAGGCAGTACATCATGGGGGGAAAGCCAGGAAAAAGAAAACTGCTCAACTCATGGTGGAGTCAGGAAGCACAGAGGGAAAGGCAGAGGTGGAAGGGACCACAGGGAAGATGCACGCTCATAGAGCATGACTCTAGTGATCCACGTCTTCCAACTATGCCCCACCTGCCTACAGTTACCATCCAATCATTCAAACTAGGATGCACTAATTAGTTTACAGCTCTCATGATCTGGTTATTTCTCCTCTGAATATCCCTGCATAAACAAGATTTTGGGGGGACATATCATATATAATTATGATATTACATCATATGCCAACATTTAAGAGAAGTGGAATTTGCTTATTATAATACTAAATCAAGAAATTAATCTTCTTCTAATCTTATTTTTTAATATTAACATTGCTTTCTAAATATGACCTAGATTTAAATATTAACAAATCTGTAGTTGACTGTACCATCTTGGAAAGTTTGTTAACCTCTTTTAATTTTCTTATCTGTAAGCTGTATAATTATGTTTCAGGGGTTGTTGCGAGGATTAAATAACATGATTTGTACAAATTGTCTGGTAAATGTCAATTATAAATACATGACAATTACTGCCCTAATATTATAAGTTTCTGTCTAATCTCTTAATTTTATACTGCTTTCTGCAGCTTGCTAAATAGAAGGTCTGTTTAGTGATATTTGGGGCATATTAATGTGGCACAGCCCATTTTCTTAGTTATTATCTTGGAAAATTAGATGTGCAGCTTTTCTTTACTACCATTCCAACTTGTTTAATACCAAGGCTATAGAAGAGAGGAACAAGGTCAACAAGAGTTCTTAAACTCTCAAGCTGTTTGCCAACATAATGAGCAACTAATTTTCTCTCTTGGAAGTTTTCATACAATGTCTTCATTGGACGTGAGAATACCCCAAAATATTAGCTTAAAATTTTTGACAGTAAGAGTATAAATATATATATATATATGCATTTATAAATATATATATATAAATACATATATATATAGAGAGAGAGACACAGAGAGAGAGACGCAACATAGTTTACCTCCTTTTATAAATTTGTATTTATAATTTTTATTTCAGCAAGATTGAAGTGGCCTCAGTTACTGATAAGTTAAGTGGTTTTTGCTGTTATATTATTTTAAGATAGTTCAGTACAATTATATCCAGCACATTGTAGCTAACTAGATTTTATGTATGGTATAATAAAGGCAAAATTAATCACAACATGTCCCATTCTTGGTACTATATATTCTTTGTTCATAAAACCATGTATTTTTAAAGTTCCATTTTATTACTACCATGTCTACGTATTTAACTCAGATGGTTAGTGGATGCTGCTAATGAAGCCAAGGGCATGGGTGACATCCTTTTCCAGACCAATTAGTTCTACTCTGTCCACAGACCATAGCCCTAACCTAAGGCATATTGTACTAAAATTGAGTGCCCTCTATTTTAAGGCAGCCAGGATTGAAAAATATGTGATTTATCTGTCACAACTGGAAAAAAATCTCAGTGACCATATCTGTACAGGTCAAATTACTGTAGTCTAATGTAAAAACAGTGCATTATTATTAATTTAAAATTACATTTATCTTTATAAGTCCTTACCTTTTATTTTGCATTCCTTTGAGATAAATTAGTTCATTGATATTCAAATCTTTTTAGTTTGAATCTTTTTAATGTTTTCAATCCTTTAAATTTGAATAACCCTCAAATATGTAATTCAAATCACAAAGTGTGAATGGTAGTTTTACTATGGATATTCTACCTAGATTTGGAACTCTTGCAGTTTCTACTTTCATTCTCCACGATTCCAAAAATGAAAATATTATTTGAACTTATAGGTCAGTTTCTGTTGTAGCATTAAGTTTGATGGATGATCTCTAGCCACAGCAGTGGTGTTGTTAGGTTTATGATTCCCATAGGGGTGTTGAGCCTTTAGAACTGCACGTATACCTCTCACCATTAGTTAGCCCCTAAAAGTGTGACTGAACATTTCAAAACAGCTTATAAATCATTACAATTAACAACTTTCAAACTGCCCATCCAAAGCAATCGGCTTGACACACCATCTGTTACTTTTTCTTTAAAATCTTCTACTCTGTTTATCTAAGGCAGCCATTTAAACATTTTAAATGATGTTCCTTTTTAAGGTGTGTGATGGGCTGATGAAGAAGGTTTTGTTTTAATTATCAACAATTTCTGTGATGCAATATAATTTTTTCAGTGCTCAGGGCCCTTTACAAATCAAAAGGAATCCAACTAAAACAGTAATTAATGTCAAATGACTTGTCACAAAAGGCCCTATTTAATTAAAAAGTTCTAATCTTTGATTAAACCTCATCACACATTCTCCTGATTGCAAACTGTTGTCTGAAAAAAAGGAGTGAGATTGGGTGTATATTCTATTGTCTCTCTAAAATGACACCTGCAAATTATATAAATGAATATGGCTTACTTAAAAGTTGAAAATCATTGTTAAGTTATATATTCATATTAGTTTTCTTTTTAAAATTATAATTGGAAACTTATTTTTTATTAACCAGCATATAAGCTATAAAGAAAAAGATGCAGAAAATTACTATGATTTCAAAATATGTTAATAAGGATATTTTGTACCAACAATATTTCTTAGAGTTGAATTTAAAGAGTAATTTTACCCTTATAAAATCAATAGAAAATCTGTGAGAAACATGCAATATTGGACCAACTAATAATGGTATATTTTATGCTTATAATTAAAAATATTTCAAAAGGTAAGTGATATGTAAAATTCACTTACTTTTTTAAAATCTCATATTTTAATATATATTGTCTCTATTGCAAGTTGAAGTTGCCTGTTGGTAATCCTGTTTACTTCTGAATGTTGTTTTTAATCAAAGTTATTTCATTTATGATCATAGTGTTAGATTTAATTATAGTAGTGCTAAATTTGGACATCAGTAAGGGTGCATCTTATTTAGGTCTTTTAAAAAGGTCTAATATTAACTTGACATAAAAACAGAAGCTTGCTGGCATATTCCTGGAGTTTCTTACTGTTATATTTTCTCCATTTTGAAGGCAAAGATCTAGACCATGTGGATCCCAATAACATAGTACTCACTGAAGATTTAATACTATTGGCAAGTTGATCTTCTATACAGTGAGTGCTTGTTATAGAATCTATGTTGACATTATTTTTATTCATTGCTAACCAATTTTATACTTATCTTAAGTATCACTCTAGCCCAACCTCTGTTATTCTAATCATTTCTATTGTATCCAAAGGAAAGAAAAGAAATTTAAGAAAAGCTAGATAAAGATTAAAAGCATTCACTGAGTGCCTATTAGTAGTGCCCTATGGGTGGTATTTAATGTATATTATTTCACTTAACCTATCAATCAAATCACTTACCATATATGCCTTAAATAGCAATGTTGTATATTTATCACATATAATGTCTATAATAGTAAAATACATAAATATATTTCATTATATTGATTATATTTCATTATATTGATTATATTTCATTATATTGATTGAATTGTAACTAATCCTTTTTAACAGAAAATGCTTTTGCTTTTATCAATTGATATAAATTATTTTTAATTCTAAGATCAAGATAATGACTAAAGAAATAATATTCTTCCTGAGTCTATTAAAATAAAATTGATACTATATTAATTAACATAATGCATCCTCAATGGTAGCATTAAGTCATTTATATGTATGACTTATATGGATGAAGAAGTGTGCTAAAATTCATGGAACTGACACTTCAGTAAAAAATAGAATTAACTTCATAAAGATAATTGAAACAATAAAACAAGTTAAAAGACATATCATAAAATGATTCCAAAATTAATACTGTCAAATATTTAACATATGATATCAAAATTGATAGCCATCTACCTACAGTGAAAATACAAGTATAAATTCTTATTGAAGTTTGATGACTCTCTTCCTTCAAAATTTTACAGACTGCTATAATCTTTTTATATACAGTAATTTAATTAATACTCTAATTCTGGAGACAATTTCTATGATAAGTATGTAAAAGAAAATCTCCAACAGACTAGTTAAACCGGCAATGAAGACTTCATTCAAAACTATTATGACAGGACAGAAAGATTGAAATCAACTGTACTGAAATGAATGACTGAAGCAAGTTTAAATGCTAGAGTGAGCCAGTGTAAAGGTGTATGCTACACACACACACACACACACACACACACTAAAAAAAATACATAAACAGAGCTATTTATTTCTGTATCTATGCTGATATCTACGTCTATATGTTTAAAGCCATGAGTACAACCTACTACTTCCAGCTCCACTACAAAACCACAGACTTCGCCATACCTTTGCCACTTCCGTATTTCTTTTTCCCTTCATGGAGTGTGAAATATGACTTCCACAAGTTCAACCTGGTTCATGCAGCTAATCTCCCAACACTATTAAGTGGCTAGACCTGCACACAGGGCCCTCCACTGACTTGAGCATGCCTCATTAGGGGTTTGAGTTTGTTCAATGGATTTTTGAAAGTTGAAGGGAGGATGAAGAGTAGAGAGAGAGAGGAAAGCTAGTAAGTATATATATGACAAAAAAGAGGTTTAAAAAATTAGTGTTACTTTTCTGAGAGCAATTTGGAAATGTCCTGATTTTTATAAATTTTTACTTAGAAATCATTTCAAACTTACAGAAAAGTGTCAACAATAAGAATAACTTCACCTGTAGGAATACCTGTAAATTCTTCATTACATTTCTTTTTGGCAAATATTTTGCTACAGTTACTTTCTCATTCTTTGTCTTTTCTATATGACATGTATGTTTAAATATAAGAATCTGTAGAAATATATGCAAATATATTTGCAGTTGTGTATATACACATGAATGTCTTTTCTGGATGATTTGAATATAAGTTTTATATGTTATGGTTATTTATTTGTAAATATGTCAATGTTTGTTTCCCCAAAATATGGATATTGCGTTAAGTAACACCAATATAGTTATTGGTATTAAAATATAATATTGAAAGTTATTTTGTTTAAGTGTATATATTCTAATATTGTTAATTGATCCAATAATGTCCTTTGTACAATTTTTCTAAATTCAGTAAATAATCCTACTGAGAATCAGACATTACAGTTGGATTGTCATATCTCTTTAGTCTCCTCTCATCTGAAATATTTCCATGCTATTTCCTCATCTTTATGATATCAACATTTTTTAAAAAAAAATAGCTCTTCCAACTTACTGTTAGATATCTATTATTAAATATGCATTTTTGACATAGCTAATTTCTTTCAAAATAATTTCTTGTGAATTTCCACAAATGTATAAAATGTGTGAATATTTATATCAATATTTTAAAAATAAAGCATCATACTATATTATTAATATATAGTTATTAAGAAATAAATAATTATATATATGATAATGCAGCTACACTATGAAATTCTAAATATCCACTCAAAAGCACAAAGTTCTGGTATAGAAAAAAGTGTATGATATCTCATTGCTGGGAGAAAAATAAATTATATAAAAATTTAATTGGCATCATCTAATTGGTTTATTTGGTAGAATATTTATTCTTTTATACAAACTATCAATGAACAACATTTTTAAAATTTTACGGTAATATTTTGTATCAAAGACTTAAATTTAAAATAATATTAAAATTATATTCAAAACTAATCTAAATAAACTTCTTTTAATTCTAAAAAATTTTAAAACCTTACTATTCAACTGTTTCCTGACAATGAATATTTATAGCAATTCTACTGACATCTAAAAGTATCATAACCTCAAAATTTTAATATTGAGTGTAAGACTTAACAGCAAATTATCTGTATAAATTCTGAAAGCAATATCTATTAGTGTTTTAGGATATGTAGGATTACTAGTAATTAATTTACAGATAATTTTTAATAAGGTCAGTATATAGTCAAACAAATTACATGCTGAAATTAACTATCAAAATAATGTGTGGAAGTTACCTATGAATCAACTTAGAGGCATTCAACAGAGGAAGTCACATACAGGAATGTCCTTTCGATAATGAAAAAGCATGTCAATTTCTCCCTGCCAAAATCATGCAATGGGCAGCAAAATATTGCTGCTAATTGGTATGTATTTTCTTTTAGAAGTGAAAATTCTAACCTTTTACTTGACAGATATTTGGGTAAAATGCCATGTAACATTTGAGAGGTATCTGTGCTCTTTACAGTTGTTTATGCTGCCACACATTTAGGAGCAAACAAATGAGAAAGTAAACAAATGTAAAAATAGCACCTGATTAGCTGTTCAGATTAAAAAACAATGAAAAGAAAGAAAATTTCAAATAAGTAAAATATTAAATGGATTAATGGAATAAAATATCAACCCAGAAAGCACACTTCTAAATATTTACAATGTTTGATATCAAACGATGGTATTTGGGGTGGTTAAGAGAATAATAACTATAAGGAAATATAATAACTATATTTCATTAAAACATTTAAAATTCATAAGGGTTCACTATATTCATTGTTATCATAATTTAAGTACACATGACTGACAATTGTATTTTAAAATTAGAAAAATTCATTCCAAATATCAGCTGCTCCCCAGAAATGTGGAAGGGAGCACTATTAGAGATTGTATTAGTATTTTTGAGGTGCAAAAATTTAATCTCTGCAAAATTAACTGACTTGCTTTCTGAACTACATTAAAGCCAAGTTTTTCTGATATCACTTTCAACATCACTTATGAAATAATACCATCCTGAACAGCACATATACACTCTACCTCAGGATTGTTAGAAAAATTTAGGCACAGTTAAGACTGCCACTGGTCCTATGAACTTTGTTTTGTGTGGGAGTTGAGGGATGAATTGAACGAAGGGGCACTTAAGGAGCCAGCCTCAGCAATGGTGAAGAGCTAAGCAATTCAGTGAGACCCTGTCTCTAAATAAAAATACAAAATAGGGGGCTGGGGTTGTGGCTCAGTGATAAGAGTGCTTACCTACCATGCGTGAGGCACTGAGTTCGATTCTCAGTGCCACACATTGATAAATAAAATAAAGGTCCATTGACAACTGAAAAATATTTTTAAAAATGCAAAATAAGGTTGGGAATGTGGCTCATTGGTCGAGTTCCCCTGAGTTCAATTCCTGGTACCCACCCCCTTCCCCCCAAAATCATCATTCTACTGTTAAGTCATAAATTCTTATTATATAATCTTTATAAATTCTTAATGTTTATCTCCCAATTAGTTTTTCCATAATAAATATTTATATGCAAACTTTTTAAAAGTCCCTTTATCATATACTCTGTCTTTATTGTTTTAATATAAATTTCAATTTTTTAACTTTATTAATTTTTATATTAATATCAATAGAATACTGTTATATAACTGATCTTTCATTTATCCAGTTCTTTTGTGATTAGACAAAATGCTTTCCCAAAAATATCCAAATCTTAATTTCTGTAATCTGCTAATGGTCATTACCTTGAAAAGGGGACTTTTCAACTATAACTAAGGTTACAGATTCTAATGTAGCAAGATAGTCCTGAGTTATTTGAGTGGACCAAATCTAATAACATGAGCCATTAAAACCACAGAAGTTTCCCCTGCTGGAGGTCAAAGAGATGTATTAGAAGTCAGACTGATTTCCATCTTGAGGAAGAACAGGCTTTGCTGGCTTGAAGATGGAGGGGCAAGATGACAGGAATGCAGACCTCTGGGAAATTCTCCTGGCTGACAGCCAGCAAGGAAATGGGAACCTCACTCCTACCATCACACAGAATGGAATTTAGACACAACCTTGGATTTTGCAAGAAGGACCTTCCTGACTGTTCACTATTATAATTCCCGGCCCTAAAATTCACAACTCATTTGCTAGGTCAAAAAATAGGCTAATTATATTTCTCTTTGGATAATTTGTCCTTTAATGTCACTTGTGGTTGTTTAGATTTTCTTTTCCATGAGAAATAACCAACTGTTCTAGGTGATTTATAAGAGCTCAAAGTTTAATATTAAATATTTATTATTGTTAGGATAAGAAATTTAGAAGAGGAACTTATTTTACAGAAGATAAAACTCATCAAAGTGAGGTTAATACAAATAACTATTCAGAAAATTTTATAAAAAGAGATACAAAACCAGGAAATAGGTAAAACTGTGGAAAATATCCATTATTGTGGTACATGAGTAGAGAAAACCACAAATGTAGAAGGACTTAAATGTGTAAGTTAAAGCCTTTAAAAGGGATACATCACTACTGGTTATGGGAGGAAGGAAGGTATAAAATGAGGTTGACAATCAGTGTTGAGGGTAAAAATATGTATCATATATTTTTAAAATATTTGAATTGAGTCCAAATGCTAAATAACTGCTAGGACACTATAAAACTTTGGTTTATTCTATGCAATAACTGTAATACTTTGCCTACAAGTCAAGCAGTAAGCATTGAGATTTTTTGCTGTCTTGCTCTTCTCCTCATCAGCCTTGATGCCCATAAATGTCACTTGTGATGAAAGTGATAGAAGATCCCTCTTGTGTTCATCAATTAGTTGTTACTCCAACAAATATAGCAGACTCCTGTTTATCTGGCTCCCTATCCACAGGTTGGAAACCACCTGTCATGGTTCAGATATGAAGCCTCCAAAAAACACATGTGAGAAAATGCAGGAATGTTCAGAGGCAGATGTGATTAGATTATAAGAAGTGTAACCCAATCAGTGGATTAATCCACTTGATGGATTAATAATTTGAAAGAACTATTATACTGAGTGACAACTATAGGCAAGTAGGGTGTGGCTGGAGGAAGTAGGTCACAGGGGGTGTGCTTTAGGGGGTTTATATTTTGTCTCCTGACAAGTGGAACAGAGGAACACTCTCCCAACTCTTCTTTTTCTTTCTCTCCTTCATGGCGGTCATGAACTGAGTAGCTTCCCTCTGGCCAGGACGTTCTGTCTCTCTCAATCAGAACTATGAAATCAATCGACTATGAACTAAACTTTTGAAACTGAGAGCTCCAAATAAATTTTCCTCCCCTCAATTGTTCTTGTCAGGCATTTGGTCACAAATAAACTAATATAGACTAACATTCCACTTAAAGCAGCACTAGAAATCAAACCTAGGGCTGGCTCAGTGGTGGAGCCTAGTACATGTGAGGTACTGGGTTTGATTCTCAGTAGCACATAAAAATAAATTTTAAAAGTAAAGGTTCATTGACAACTAAAAAAAAGTACTTAATATTTTATTTTTTTCATCCTCCTTGAAATTCAAAGATCAAAGGAATATGGCTGTGTTGGTTTTTGCATTTTGTTTGACAGTCAATGGGCTAATCTGATTTACAAACCTGAGCATTTTTCATCTCTCCAATAAACATTTTTCCTCATATTTTTGTGGTTACAGATTTCTTTCTCATTCTACTTTTTCTCTAGTTTAGGAACTTCCATCATTTGTTTTTATATCCTGTAATGAATATCCTTCACTTATCATTATATTTATTTTTTGCTGAATTTATTTTTCCCTTCATCCACATGATTGCCCTGGGAACAGAAAAATATCTGACCCTTTTCATCTATTTGTCTGTTTTCTTCAATATTCTTTCTATTATTGATTGCCTGCACTGTAGTTTTTCATTTTACAGTCATGATGTTTTAAGTATTATATTATTTTTCCTTCATAGCCACCTATTCCAACTTGCATGGATTCACTATCTCCAAGAATCATTTTGAGAACACAAACTTAAATTTTTACAAAGATTTTCTCCTATTTCTGTATTAATTCTTCTACACAAGAGAATATCTACTTTGATTTGTTGGTATGGTCCTGAAACTATGTTCTACAGTGCTCCATTTGCAGAAGGACACATTTATACTGTTCCTCTTTGCAGAGGAAGATCAGACCATTGAGAGTAAAGAGAACTTCGTTCAGAGACTGCAGATTTTAGGCAAACCCAAACAAAGTAAAGATCTAATCATCTGGTCATTTTTCCATACCTTCAAACCAAATAAATATGTAAATACCATGCCATAGACTACTCTTTGCACTTCTTTTATATACAAGTTTTCATTCTAAACCTTAACTTACTTGGGGTGAAATACTCTTCTACTCAAGTGCATAAAATTCTTCTAACTTCAACTTCATGGATTACAAGAAATTCCATAGATTGCTTCTTCATGTATGACTCCTAAAACTAGGAAATATTTTAGGTGTATGTTTTTAATATAAAAACATACTGGAAATATATTTGGAATTCAAATGCATTCAGCAGATCCCTTGAAGTGTCTGTGACTAAAGAATGTAGTAAATCAGGAGGTACTTGGTAGTGAAATTCATCAAATATGTGTATGCATGAAACTCACTATTCTGCATAATTGATATGCACAAATAAAAATAATCTGGTTACTACTTTCAGAATAATGTTAATTTATATTTGTTGATGGTTGAGTTGTAAAATGAACCTCACCAATTTTTATGCCTTTCACTGAATGCTATTGCCTGTTCACATCAGCAGTACTGTTTACCTCTAACTAGACAGAATTACACAGCTCATCTTCCACCAATCTGACTGAGGAAGATCTCTGTATCTCAATGGACATGTTGCTGCTAAATCTGAATATAAAATTGAAAAACCTGCACACTGGACAATCTTCTACTTCTCTGCTAGTTGTGTGATTCACTTGCATCATAATGATTATGTTTATTAAGTTTCCCACTGTAAAAAAAGTTTCTGGTCATAAGCATGGGATTTTTTTTCTTTAAAATCTAAATTTTTCAATTATTAAAATATTATTATTATATAGTTGGCACAGTGGCACACACCTATAATCTCAGCAGCCCTGGAGGCTGAGGCAGGAGGATCTCAACTTCAAAGCCAGTCTTAGAAAAAGCAAGGCACTAGACAACTCAGGGAAACACTGTCTCTAAATAAAATATAAAATAGGGCTGGGGATAGACTGGTTCAGTGTTTGAGTGCTCCAGGGTTCAATCCCTAGTACCAAAAAAAATGCTCATATAGTGCAATGCATTACAAAATTTACCTCACCTTTCTTAAAATGCTTTTTCATAATTTTTCCAAACATAGGCACTTTAATATTTGTACACAATGGGATTCTAGTCAAGAATATATAATTCCTACACATGTTCATGAAAACATTTGTATAAACTAAAAATATAGAGCAACATCAAATTTAATGAGAAGGAGTTTTCAGGAGTCAGCAGATTCCTAAATAGATCCACGTCACAAAAGGGTTTAATTACAACTGTTCCTTATTGATATGCTTTCAGAATATTGTTAATTTATATTGTATAAGTGGCAAAGAAGTGCAATAAAATTCAAAGCCTTTCTTTTTTATGTCTTTTTTTTGATTTATGTGCAGTGAACCCATCCTTTAGAAAGAAGAAAATAGAGCACCTAGACTCATCTAATTATTACAGCCAATATGTTTTAAATTTAAACTACGTTGTTCTCAGAACAGTTGGCCAATATTTAAATAAGTACTCAAGCATCTAAACTGATGGTTTAATACTATATTTGTGATTATCACATATCAAAATCATACTATAAAAACCACTTTTGATGAAAATAAAGATGTCTCATTTTACTACCAAAGATAAGCTTAAGTCCTTCAGTGTTCAATTAAAGTAAATCCTGTCTTGGAGAACGTAATTAACCAACTTATGTTCATGTATGAATATGTGACAAGGAATCTCACTACTATATATTATAATGTGATTATAATGCACTAAAAATACTTAATTCAAAATAAAATACATATTATAAGTAATTATATTTTTATTTCAATATTATTTCAACATTCTGCATATTCTTCTCTCATCTTCTTTAGAAACAGTGGACATTGACTCAGAAATCTTTGGAAAGTCTTCACATATCTGAATTCAGAAGCTCCAAAAATTGATTCATCCATGGTGATTTTAATGATGCTTCTTTCCAAGTGGTTTCTTTTATTTAACAAAATTTCAAAAACATCAAGTAAACATAAAAAATTATTTTATTTAATGTGTACTTGTTTATGCATATTTAGTGGGAAAGAGAGGAAAAATAGGTGTTCTACCTAACACAAAATATGCTATTTCAAGGATTATAGACAATAGCTGTTTAACAGTGCTTGGTTTTCAACTGAAGTGCTCAGGGAATTTTTTAAAATATAAAAGGAAATAATACGCCTAGTTCACTGAAAAGAGGAATTTACATAAAGAGAACATAATTATCCAAGTAAGACCTTGTCACTGAAACTTGGGAGGGTTAATGATTATGATGATAATTAAAATGCAGAGGATTCATAGAGTACTTATTTGTTTTCTGAAGAGCTCAGCATACTTCTCGCATATTCTTCTCATTGATCTCTGTGTGATAGCTATATAACAGGCTGTTTAAATGCCTTAGAATAATGGAAAGAAATGCTTGTCTTGTTATAACCATAAGTGATCATAAGCTTTTGGATTTTGCTTTACCTGAAAGGCAGGACCTCCTGTGACACAGCTTTTTGAAACATCTTTTCAGGCCATCATTATAAAACTGACTCTGAGGAAAGAGTGCCACCTACTGAATCAAATTTCCCGGGTGCCCTCTAAGGGATGGGCTCTCAGCTTCAGCATTGTCCTAACTTGCCTAACCACAAAAAATAATGGTATTACTGCACTGTGCATAAAATCATGACATATTTTTGTTCCTAACATCAACCACATTAACTATATAGCAGTCACATCTATAAATTAACTATTTCATTCGTAAGCTTTTCATTTGTTTTAAAATGTACATGCAAAGATTAAGCGAACCTAATTTTTCTGAGAATTTCCCAAATACCTGAATGTCTGTATTGTCAAAGTGACCACAAGGGGGCGCGAGCACGCAACTTCTTATGGGGCAGGAGGCTTGAGGTTAATTAATTGAACTCTTCATTTCTAGCTGACAGATAGGGAGAGAATATAACTATACCGTTTGAAACGTCTCAAGAGATACACTTTACACAATCTAATCTAATCTGTATCCTTCTGACTTACTAACTTAGAAATGTATAGAAATAATAAAGGTACAAGTTGTAAATTTAGTTCACTTATTGTGTGAATTGCAAATTAAGTCCTTAAAGATATAACTTGCATGTTTTTGTTGGGTTAATATTGTAACTTTAATTTTTCACTGGTAATATTTACATACTAAAAAAGAAGGCACATTCTTTTGAATCACACGGTCATATTTTAAAACATCATAAAATATACAAAATATGAGAGAAAATGCAAATATAATATTTCCTGACTTGAATATGTTTTCTAATGGCAAAATTTCATGGTTTTAATAAAAATAGAAAATGCTTAATATTTGATTTTATATACTCTATTTAGAGAGAGACTTTACACTTAAATGTTTGTTATGTAGAAGAAATTGAGTTCTCAAAAATTTTTTGAAATTAGAAAATATTTCTCCTGAACTTTAAAAATTATAGTTCATTTGAATTGCTTATAATAATTTATACTTATTAAGGGAAAATGATAGGTTTTAGCAATTGTCATGTTAGTGTGAATTTCTCATTTGTTAAAAAGTAAAGCTTTCATTAAAAGCCAGCAAATTATCAATGACTGTGTTTTTTTGAACTGGGTCACAAATATCTCTAAAAGAAAACAGCAAGTAGAAAAATTAGCTATGAATGTAATACTAGTACTTTGGGGTATTTAAATGTGTCATGGAGACTTTGATACTTCTCATATGTATTATTTAGCTATTAAATTTATTTTTGAAGGTTCTTTGTTCATAAATAAAAATGTATGGAACCAGTTAGTGAAATGATGGTAAAAATATTATAAGAAAGGGAATAAGGATGGAGCATTTTCTTTTATATAAATAGTGGCTGTGTTGAAAACATCCACATCAGAAATGTCTCCTAAGAGCCGTATTTTATTGAATTCAAGATAACAGAAAGCAGGATAAATTACAGAAGAATGTTATAACATGGGCACAACACTATGATCCTCTAGATTCCTGAACTCTATACCACAGGTCTAGTCTTCCACAGTACAGAAATCAATCTATGCTATCAAAATCAAGAATATTTCTGATGATATATGTATATCATCTTTTTTTTTTCATTTGAGTTTAATATTTTAAGCATAGTTTAAAACACCATCTCAAATTACTATTTGTAGACATAAAATCTATCTGTGGAAAAATATAGCATATAGAAAAAAGATGATTAAAAATTAATCATGATTATCATAACTGTTTAAAGACAAGCAAGTAATTGGAAAATTGGAAGTAAGATATCAGTTGATTTCATTTCCTTTAAAAATAAAATAAGTGTGGAACATAAAGATAAAAATTAATTACTTTGGGTACATAACAGTTTTCAACAACAAAATCCAATGCTTCAACATAAGTAAAATGTATTTGCTATATATCTCTTTTGCTCTCCTTTGGCAGATGCCCTGTGGTATTCACTGTTAGTGTGGTGGTTCTTTTTCCATACACTAGGGGGAGGTGTGACATAATTACTCTGGAGGGGTTTTCAGCAAATTTTTGTCTTTAAGGATACATTTTCAAATCACTGGCTCTCTTTTTAGACATTGTATTTCTAGTATTCCCCAGCTGCACAAAATCACATCCAATTAAGGCTAATCAATAAACCATAATAAGTGGAACAAACTATGTAATCATTTATGAATATGAAAAATGAACTCCATTATGTATTACTATAATACACTCATAAAAACAGTTTTTTAAAATTAAAAATAATACCCTTTCTTGGAATTATTTTTTTCTTTAATTTTTGCATGATGGTAAATTTTTAAGTAAGGATATTTTATGACTTTCCCTGAATTAGTATGTAATGCAAAACACTTTACATTTGTCATATAAAAAGTAGTTATTAATAAATGAATGTGTAATCATTAGTTTTTATTTGTTAGCTGCTGCTTTTGAAGACTCAAAGACTCAACTTCCAAAGTACATGAGTTAAACAGAGGTAATAATCCCAAAGAGATACAAAGCTATAGTTTCACTTGTCAGTGTGCTTAAGCACCCACTCAAAGAACCAAAAATTTCTAGGAGCTTCTATGACTCTATTCATCAACAGTAAATATCTGAAAAACTGTCTATTTTGAAAATGCAAAGACATTTTAGGATTTGAAAGTCTATCTTTGACTTTTTAAACTGTTAGAGTTTCCTATAGGAGTGGTAAATTTGGATACAAATCAGACTGCACATTCTGACTATAAGTTATCTCATTGAAGCCTCGGGGAAATAAATAGCTCCTTCACCTGAATCTTTAAGCAATTATCCCAACAAAAATCTTCAGAACTTTATAGTAATTGGTCTGGATTTGATTTTCTTTGAATCCTGAATGATTCATGTTACAGATCTGTATGTTAGTCATTCACAATTTATAAATGGCAACTTAACTTCAGTATTTATGAATTGCAATCAATACTCTAGCAATCAAAACACTCACCTTTTCTATTTCAATACTTCAATTTTCTTTTTTGCCTAAACTCTTTCCCAGAATGGATCAGGAGCAATCCAGTCTTCACTTGTGGTTGTTTTTGATAATCTTTTAGGAGAAAAGAACCTTTGAGATTCTAAAATTGGGGAAGAATTTGGAGTGTGTGTGTGTGTGTGTGTGTGTGTGTGTGTGTGTGAGAGAGAGAGAGAGAGAGAGAGAGAGAGAGAGAGAGAGAGAGAGAGAGAGAGGACTTATAAAACAGAAGTCTTAAAAGATTGACTGGATCTACCTTCATGTTTTTACAATTTAGCTTCTATGCATAGGACTTTGGCATGGCAAATGTTGTTATCAATGGTTACTTGGAATTAAAAAGATAAAATTCAATTGCCTTGTGGAACTTTAAAAAACAAGGATGGAGATGGACAAAACACTAGAACTATTATGTGCTGTGGGGGCATTTAATTGCCTTGAACCTTGAGATGGAAGGAGGATAACTCCAAGTATTATTTAGCCAGGTTTTAGTTTTAATAAGCTAGAATGCTTGTTTAGACAGAGACTTTCTCCTCAGAAGAGAGATTGTTTTCCTCTAAGGACACACGGCCTCTTTCAACTGGCGTCTGCTTTTCTTCTGAAACACTTTCATAATCAAGGGACTTTACTTGCATGGGAGCCTGGGGACAGCTGATTTTTCTCTAAGGATGAAAAAAGTTACACATTGATTGCTGTTGCTCTGGGCGTGTTTGCTCCAGCGCCGGCAGAAGCTGGCTCGAGAGCACCCTCGAATTCACACATACACTCACTGAAATACGTGTCGAGCCCGTCAGAAACACATTCACACACACACACACACACACACACACACACACACACACACACCCCTCCGCACCTCATTCTGATGGGTCCACCTGGAGTCAGGAAATCTGCATCTCCCTGGCATGGGTGTGTGTGAGATGAAAGCTTGTGTGTATGTGTGTGTACAGAAATCCATTAGAAGACCGCAGCTACCTTATTCTGGAAAGCATGCTGTGATTCTCATTCCAGTGTATGCAGAACAACAACAACAAAAAAATCAAATTGATATCAAACTTTTTTAAAAAATTTCTCTTTTCCGGAGGAAAAGAGTGGAGGAGCTTCTCCCGGTAGTTAAAGACCCGGGAGACCCGGCAGCGAGGCCCTGGGCGCCGCCGCTAAAGCGTATAGCTGGCTCGGCTGGCAGCATTGGTTTCCCATCTAACTGATCTAATCAATGACTCTAAAGCACTGGGGCTCCTGGCCCCGCCCCCGCCAGCCTCTTCTCCGCCTCCTATTGGGCGTGGGCCGAGGAGGCAGGGCCTTGCTCCTCACGCGGATTGGCTGGCAGGGAATCAGTATCAATGTTTAAGCGGCGGCGTGAGGTGAATAGAGTCAGTCAGCAAGAGACGCTAGGGAGAGAACAGGGACTGCGAGCCCGGCGGATGCGGCAGCGGCGGAGGGCGGCTGGGGAGACGCTACTCCAACTGTTGAATTGAATTTTCACCTTTCATTTCCTCCATTGCTTTGCTTGCGGGGATGGATTTATTTGGTTTGAAATCCGCACGTCTTTCTCAGGCTTTGGGGTGATCCTGATGGGCAAGAGATTGAAAGAGACCACCCGTGACAGAAAAGGAAGAATTTAAAAATAAAAATAAAAGCCCTCCACAACAGACTGCACAATTAGCTATGCACACCGATGCTGGACTTTGAATAGAGAATATTGAGAGGAAAATCTTGAACTATGATACGGGGCTAAGCTGAGAATAATCTCTGGAAACGTGATTTTTTCCCCCTTAAGACTCTGAAAGATTTGGGGGTGTCTCACGCCTAACCGAGATAAAGCATTTTTTTAATAAAACAAAACAAAACAAAACAAAATAAATACACCTAGCAAAGCAGACGACTTGTTTTCCAGAACCTCGGACTCCGGCAGAAAGAGGTAGAGTAAAAGTGCTCCTGGATTCAGCATCACCTTCCTCCCCCACTCCCTTTCTCTCGTTTTTTTTTTTTTTTCTTTTTTTTCCCTCCGAAACATGAATCTGGTTTTTCTTTCTGTAGAGTGAGTCAGAGAAAGCGGTAGGAAGAAGCCGCAACTAATGTCTGTGAAGGGAGGACCATGAGGCGAGAGTGAATACGATTCGTTCCGCTGCTTCTGACTCATCCGGCAGATCAGAACACCTGCATTTCTAGATGTGTCATTACCGTATATCGAGGCGTCTCGAGAACCCGAAATAATGTGTAGACAAACCTTTGCCTAACCTCCCCTTGGAGGTAGCTTCCCGGGGTGGGCTCCTCTGGCAGGACCGCCGCGGCCCGCAGCTTCTCACCCCCTGCCCTCCCGAGTCACCCAGAGAGACTCTGTGATAGCGAGACTGCAGAATGCATCACGCCAAACCTTGATGTGTTTCTTTCATCTAGCCCTTTCCTCCTACTATTAATTTTTTTAATTATTTTTAGGAAAAGAGAAAAGACCCGCACCTTAATCTCTTCAAATATTCACCACTTTTATTCTTCGCCAAGGTTTTCTTTTCTAGATGAAGAGGACTGGGAGACTGGGCCATTGGAAGGAGGTGCTGAATAGAAAGAAAAGAGAGGCACTTGACAGCCCAGCCCTGTGAATGCAGAGACTGTTTCCCTTCTAGCGAGAGACAGGGAGAGTGTGTGTTGGAGGACTGGGAGGGTGGCTCCCCCTTCCTTTTTATTCGGCCTCCCCCCTCCCCCTTCAAATCTGCACGTCCAACCATGAGTTGCCTGTTGATTTCCTTTTGCCTGGGAAGGAAAGCAAACTGGAATTAAACTGCATGGAGAGAAGTCCTTGCTCACAGGAAGAGAATGGGATGGTAGTGGCGGCTACTGGCTTCGCGTAGATACCAGAGTGTGTTCCACGACCAGAGGCGGAGATATATCTCTATATTTTCCCCTCCCAATAGACTCACACCGCAAATGCTGATCAAGCTGTGGCTTTCTTGATTTCGGGGGAGAGCCTTTTCCGAGGAAGAGAGGGAGGAGCCTGGTAGGGGGAGGAAACTACAAATCGGGACACTAGTTCTATGTGCTGCATTTCCTCCCCTCCCTTTGGCTGCTCGGAAAGGAGAAGAGAAAAAAATACGCTTGGCTGGGAGATGCAGTCCGCCGCCGCCGTTGCCTCAGCCAGCAATGCAAGATTAGATCTCTAAATGCAGCAAAACACTGCCTGAAAACAGACCAGCCTGCGCAGCAAGCAGACATTTCACAGTGCGCCGACGAAGCTTCAAAAAAATATATCTGTGACTCTCTGTTCGTGCTCCTCATTCCCATCAATTTCATCACGGGAGACGAGTAACAAGTAAGGATTTCACTTTCCGATCTGCCTGGAGACACACCTCCCCGAACCCTCCCCCACCCGATGTGAAGAGTATTCTGTAGGCTACCGGCTGGAGTGGATTTGCAGCGCCCTAGCGGGAGCCAGGAAAACCTACCGATTTTCTTTAGCTCATTATCATCCCTCCCAGACTCGATTTCCTTCTTATCGCCGGCCTCATCGCTCAAGTTTGAGCCTCCTGAAGTCCAGGCGGGAGAGACAAAGCCCCGGGCTCGCCCTCAGCCGCAGGGAGCCGCCGCCTTGCTCCAAGCCGCTGCAGCTCCGCTGCGCCGCTGCTTCTCCCCCAGTGCGGATGCTGTAGATCAACAGGTTCGGGGAACTTGAGCGGAATAAGGAGAGACTGCCTGCTGCCGCAGCCCGGGTGCGGAAGGAAGGAAGGACCTACAGACTTGTGGCTCGCGTCGCGCGCGCGCCCTCCTCCCGGGCCCCAGGCTGGCGCGCACCCACAGGCTTGCCCCTTCAGTCCGGCTGCTTCTGCCCCCACCCCACCGGTCTGGGATGTACCTTTCCATCTGTTGCTGCTTCCTTCTATGGGCCCCTGCCCTGACTCTCAAAAACCTCAACTACTCAGTGCCTGAGGAACAGGGGGCCGGCACGGTGATCGGCAACATCGGCAAAGATGCTAGACTGCAGCCAGGGCTTCCGCCCGCTGAACGCGGTGGCAGCGGCGGGCGAGGCAAGTCGGGCAGTTACCGGGTGCTGGAGAACTCGGCACCGCACCTGCTAGACGTGGACGCCGATAGTGGGCTGCTTTACACCAAACAGCGAATCGACCGTGAGTCCTTGTGTCGCCACAATGCCAAGTGTCAGCTGTCCCTCGAGGTGTTCGCCAACGACAAGGAAATCTGTATGATTAAGGTAGAGATCCAGGACATCAACGACAACGCTCCTTCTTTCCCCTCAGATCAGATCGAAATGGACATCTCCGAAAACGCGGCCCCGGGAACCCGCTTTCCCCTTACCAGCGCACATGACCCAGACGCGGGCGAGAACGGGCTCCGCACCTATCTGCTCACGCGCGATGACCACGGTCTCTTTGCACTGGACGTCAAGTCCCGCGGCGACGGCACCAAGTTCCCAGAGCTAGTCATACAGAAGGCGTTGGACCGTGAACAACAGAACCACCATACACTTGTTCTGACTGCCCTGGATGGAGGCGAGCCTCCCCGATCTGCTACGGTGCAGATCAACGTGAAGGTGATAGACTCTAACGACAACAGCCCGGTCTTCGAGGCGCCCTCCTACTTGGTAGAACTGCCCGAGAACGCCCCGCTGGGCACCGTAGTCATTGATCTGAACGCCACTGACGCTGATGAGGGTCCCAATGGTGAAGTGCTCTACTCCTTCAGCAGCTACGTGCCCGACCGCGTGCGGGAGCTCTTCTCCATAGACCCGAAGACCGGCCTTATTCGTGTTAAGGGCAACCTGGATTATGAAGAGAATGGGATGCTGGAGATAGACGTACAGGCCAGAGACTTGGGACCTAACCCAATCCCGGCCCACTGCAAGGTCACGGTCAAGCTCATCGACCGCAATGACAACGCGCCGTCCATTGGTTTCGTCTCGGTGCGCCAGGGGGCGCTGAGCGAGGCCGCCCCGCCCGGCACAGTCATCGCCCTGGTGCGGGTCACTGACCGAGACTCGGGCAAAAACGGGCAGCTGCAATGTCGAGTCCTAGGTGGAGGAGGGACAGGCGGTGGTGGCGGCCTAGGCGGTCCCGGGGGTTCTGTTCCCTTCAAGCTTGAGGAGAACTATGATAACTTCTACACTGTGGTGACTGACCGCCCGCTAGACCGAGAGACACAGGATGAGTACAATGTGACAATCGTGGCGAGGGACGGAGGCTCACCTCCACTCAACTCCACCAAATCGTTCGCGGTCAAGATTCTGGATGAGAATGACAACCCTCCTCGTTTCACCAAAGGGCTCTACGTGCTGCAAGTGCATGAGAACAACATTCCAGGAGAGTACCTGGGTTCCGTGCTCGCCCAGGATCCCGACCTGGGCCAAAACGGCACAGTGTCCTATTCCATTCTGCCCTCGCACATTGGCGACGTGTCGATCTACACCTATGTGTCTGTGAACCCCACCAACGGGGCCATATATGCCCTGCGGTCCTTTAATTACGAGCAGACCAAGGCTTTTGAGTTCAAGGTGCTTGCTAAGGACTCTGGAGCACCCTCGCACTTGGAGAGTAATGCCACAGTGAGAGTGACAGTGTTAGACGTGAATGACAACGCGCCAGTGATCGTGCTGCCCACGCTGCAGAACGACACCGCTGAGCTTCAGGTCCCGCGCAACGCTGGCCTGGGCTACCTGGTAAGCACCGTGCGCGCCTTAGACAGCGACTTTGGCGAGAGCGGGCGCCTCACGTACGAGATTGTGGATGGCAATGATGACCACCTGTTTGAGATTGATCCATCCAGCGGCGAGATTCGCACGCTGCACCCTTTCTGGGAGGACGTGACACCCGTGGTGGAACTGGTGGTGAAGGTGACAGACCATGGCAAGCCCACCTTGTCCGCTGTGGCCAAGCTCATTATCCGGTCGGTGAGCGGCTCCCTGCCAGAAGGGGTACCCCGGGTGAATGGCGAACAACACCACTGGGACATGTCTCTGCCGCTTATTGTGACTCTGAGCACTATCTCCATCATCCTCCTAGCGGCCATGATCACCATAGCTGTCAAGTGCAAGCGCGAGAACAAGGAGATCCGCACTTACAACTGCCGCATCGCCGAATACAGCCACCCTCAGCTGGGCGGGGGCAAGGGCAAGAAGAAGAAGATCAACAAAAATGATATCATGCTGGTGCAGAGCGAGGTGGAAGAGAGGAACGCCATGAACGTCATGAACGTGGTGAGCAGTCCCTCCCTGGCCACTTCCCCCATGTACTTCGACTACCAAACCCGCCTGCCCCTCAGCTCGCCCCGGTCAGAGGTGATGTATCTCAAACCAGCCTCCAACAACCTAACTGTCCCTCAGGGGCATGCAGGCTGCCACACCAGCTTCACAGGACAAGGGACTAACGCAAGCGAGACCCCTGCCACTCGGATGTCCATAATTCAGGTAGGAGACTTTTAGCGTAACTGGGACTGAATTCACTTTATTGCTGGTGTTGGAGCTGTCCTGAAACCTTTAGAACAGGACAAGCCATGCTGCCAGCAGCAGTGAGGGGAATTTTAAAACTGAAAATGGTTTAAACTTTAACACTGTGTGTACATCAGATTTTACACATAAACCTTCACATATAATAGTCTGAAATCTGTAAGATGTAAATGTCTTAATTCTGTTGCTTTTTTAAAGTTTATTTTTGTAGATTTCAAAATGTTAGCAGTGTACAGTAGTCCTAGTTCATTTTACTTTATTTGTTAGTCTACATTACTTTTTGAAACAGGAATTCCAGAGTAGAAAAAAGGTAATTCTCTTTAAAAGACTTTAATTCATTTTAAAATTTTTGATGCTAAAATGAAAAGTAATTATATCTAAATATTAGCTTCTAAAATTACAGAATAGGAACTAGTCAGAATTCTAGAGCTTGATTCAATTTCACTAAGTCACCACTCCCCAAAAAGTTAAAAAGTGCTTTAAAGGACACAGATCTCATTTATTCTTCAGATGAAGCTGCAGCATAATGCATTAGTGTAACTTGTGCTTTTGAATTGTGAGTTAAACACTTGAAGTTATTCCAAAAGTTTGAATAAATCCAGTCTGGGGGTAGTGACCTGTAAATATCTAGGAAAAACTTAAAATTTGTTGTATCCTGTGTTTTTTTCTGATGTTTTTTGAAGTCACTGAGGAATGAATAGAGCCACAGGATCATTATGCAAGAGAGTCACAGAATCATTTTGTGCTAATGAAAATGGAAGGCAAAGTTGCACTGGATTTTAGGTTGCATTTAGTTTACATAGTGTGATTTTCAGTATTTCTAAGTGATGTTTATTATATATTATTTAGTATGATTCAAATCTACTAATATATGACAAAAACTAAATGACTGACAAAGCATAGATACAGATTCTTTAAAAAGGTGGCTGTATTATGACCACTCTGTCTAGTTTTCTTTTATTCACATTGAGTTGTGTCTCAGAAAATCTTAATTTTTGTTCATTATGAATGTGTGTTATTATAAATTACTCTGGATGAGCAGTGCTTGAAGTTTAAAATTGAGCTTAACTAAAAGTGACACTTTGGGAGGAAAATTAGTGCAAGGTAAATGAAAAATAATTTGTTCATATTACTATGCTTTGAAAAGCAAATAATTTTTAATGACACTTGACTCAGTAATGTTTTTATTTTAAAATTGAATATCAAAATTTAATAATCCTATTCTTTCACATAATAAGTGTTCCACATGCTAATTTTCAGCAAAACATATTTTCTTATAATAGCACAATATCTTGGTAAAACAAACCCTTATTCTTGATATTGTTTAATACTAATGTATCAATTATAGTATTAAATCCTACGTTTATAGTGTTAACTCTATATCAGTAATCATGATTTGGGGGAGTTCTATATAAACCTAAAAGGAATTTCCCATTTTAAAAATGTGGTTTCTGTGCAAGTCTTTCTGTGACTGTAAAATTGGTATATTGATAATATTTCTAATGGGGAAGATAATGCTTAAATGTATATATGTGTATAGGTATTTTTTGCAGCACTGGGGGTCAAATTCAGGGCACATGGGAGGCAAGCAATCAACCACTGAATTATACTCCAGTTCTAAAATATATATTAGAATCTATTGCAGTTATTTTATAAATACATTTGTATTGTAACATTTCTTATAGTTATATCATTAACAATGCAAAGATGTCACAAAGGGTTAATGCTTAATCCTTCACTTCAATTGCTATAAGTTGAATTTCCATTTAGTTTCTAACAACAAAAAAGTAATTGGTGCAAGTTGAATTCTCAGCAAGTCTGATTTCTTGGTGAGACTAGTGGGGAACAATGTTTGATTAAAATATCCAAAAGTTTTTAAGAGACAGTGATGTCTGTGCTGTGTTTACAACATGCTGTCCTTGAAGCTGATCACTGCTTAAGAGTGATAATGATGATGATTCTTCTCATTAACATTAAAAAGTCAAAATTGCAAACACACACACAAATATACAATTTAAGCAAAAAATAAAAGGCAAACTGTATTGATAGTCTCCTTTAGAATCTTAACCCATGCCAAAGACACAAAGTTTGATTTTTTCAAAGTAAATTAAATTCCCATATTGTTTATGTCCTGAAAATATTCTCAGCATCAACTGTTAAAATAGCTTTTTGTTGTATTGAATTTTTGCAGTCTTCTAAGGGGTTCTTTGTAAATTCCTAATATATTTATGTATTTTTAAACGTATCAGTTTTATCTCAATACTTATTATGGAGAACATAGTAAATTAACTAGTGTCTTTTTAAATTGTGAAACTGGTATCCTGCAAACACATTGTGCTAAAGTGGCATGCTTGAGTGAAAGCACATTGGTATAACATAATCTTGTTTCAAATGCATTTATTACAGCGTGTACATAATATAGCCCAGGAAGGAAACATAGCATTAATTTCATGTGTATTTCTGAAGGTAGACTTTGAATCCACAAAGTTCACTTGTACTCACAGCTATTAGGTGTGGTTCATCTTTTTGTTCCAGCATTTTGCAAGCTGCTTAGAAGTTTCAGAATATAATTCTACCAAATGAATTGGAAAGAATTTTATAAGTGTGTTTCAATACCCTGGTACAATGTGATGATAGAAAATTTAAGAACTTTGTGACTTATAAGGTTCATGTTACAGCTAAGGCTCATGTTACAGCAAAAGTTAAGATTTATTTAAGCATCAAAGCATTTGTGTGTGTTTCATAGCATCTAAGATATAAATTTTAATGTCTGCAGGTTTTTCTTATGCACAAGAGTGCTTTTACTGAATGTGGATCTAGAATAATCATGTAACCTGTATAGAAACAAGAGTTTCTGAGACAGAATTTTACTTTAGGTTTTTATCAAGTTCCTTGAATAAATTAAAGCAACCTATATAGTGTTTAAACAATAGATTTTAATAGATTAAAATTACCCACAGTAGTGTCAATTATACCAAACATAGTTAATAATTAAATAATTTGTTCATTTTAAAACTGCAAGACTGATTTTGAAGCATAAGATCAAAGATTTTATGATGGGAAAGGCAGATAGATAGTTACACAAATTTATAAAATCTTTTCCATAGGAGAAATTTCCATGTGCATTACTTCATGTGATAATATGCAACCTAAAGTCAAGTGGAGATTATTAATAATAAGAATAACTACTAATTTTGGCTTATCAAGAATTTCTCATTATGTCTTAGGGTGACTTATCAACAGGTGTTTTCGATTAAGGCTTCCTAAGAGGTGAGGAAGCTGGGGACTTCTCACTGATAGGATTTCCAATTTTGTTTGAAGATCTCTTTCCATTTTTTTTAAGTACTACTACATGTCATTTTAACATGATTTCATAAAAGGAAATGTATTGAACCAGCAAAATAAGATTTACTAAAATAAAATTTTTAAAGAAATATATTTTTTGGTGTTTCGAAGATCAATTTTAATGATTCATAATGTTTAATGATTTTAATGATTCATAAACATCCTTTATGATAGGATGATAGAATTCTTTTGAAATATATGTATGACCTTTTCAATAAAAAAGAATTAAGCACATGGTAAATACATAGATTCCATCCAAACATATAAAAATGAGATTGATCTGTAGAGAACTAGATATCATAGTATAAACAATAAATTCAGTATTTCAAAATGAAAGGTAAAAGTAAAAGTCTTTCTTTAATAGCAACATTATCCACTACCCATCTTATTCCCACTTCTCCAATACAGGAGGTTCTGAACTATAGAGATTCATTACAATGATTCCCAAACTCCTGACCTCCTTCACACTTCATATATCATTAATATAGGATATTAACGATGTTAGTAACAAATATACACTGTGAACAATTTCATTTGTCATTTATAATTTTGCAGGTATTATGCTGCAACTTTTATTCTAAGGAGGCACCTTTGATTAGTTATGTTTTAATTTCTATAAACTATATATAATATGTATTAATAGGGGTTGTGGTGGTTTGAGTGTATCATTCCTGGACTGTTTTTCCTCTTGAAATGTTCTGAAAACATATGAGGAGTAATTTCTAGTTCAGAGGAACAAATCACAGTCATTAAAGATTTTTCTTTATTATGCATTAAAAATAGTACAAATAAAGTAGCAAACTTAATTTAAAATGTAATTAGCCATTAAGTGTTTAAAGTTTCTTTGGAGAAGAGTTTTAAATTATTTTAAAATTTCAAAATGAGTACCATTATTCATTATATTCATTAATACTTTTATTCGTAGTTACATGTGTGTCTTCAAAAATTCCAGCTCCGATATAAATCTATGGGCATTTCTCTATTTCTCAGTAAAGAAAAACAAAAGAATCTTATTTTTTAAATAATAGTTGATAACACTTCATCAGGCAATAATTTCTTTATTCGTTAGCTTTTAGTTTTCAATGAAATTTCCAAAATTCTAGCTAGGTGATATTTTGTCATATTAATGAAGATAATAATTCACCAGGCTTTTAAAAGTGTAGGAGTAAGATAAGTTTTAATTTTACTTGAGTTGTATGAGCGAGTCCTATAATTTCAATATATATTATCACATATGAGTCTGTACCAAAAACTTGGGATTTTATTCTTGGCATCCCCATGTAATTTAAAGCTCTATGTGATCACAGAAAAGTATGCTTTAAAATGCGTAACTATATGAACATACATTTTATCTATTAAAAAAAGTTACATTTCCTTAAAGAGATAGCAACTATTGACTATATTTTTCAAGGCATGCATAAAAACACACAAAATATACTTTCCAGAGAATTTTTCCCATAAAATTGATACAATAATACATTACTTGCTTCTTTATAATACAATTCTTATATATGAGGTTAAAGCATTTATTCTTAAAATAATGCCAAATATTATCTCCATTAAAATTATGAATTTTAGGTATTTTAAGGAAAAAGAAACCCTTCACACTCTTTAGATAAGCATTTAATACTTTATAAAATATAATATTTGTATTTTATGTTTTAACACTATTGTTAAGTGTCAGATTTCAATTTTTTTCTGTTAGTGTTGCTTATGTAATATAATGCAACAGAAATAAATCTGTAAGGATAGCAGGTATAAATTAAGAAAAATATTTTAAAATTAATAAATATATATATATGTATCTATATATATACATTTATTGTGGTTAAAAAAAGTTTGGCTCTGCATACATTTAGGAAAAGATGAAAAAATATTTTGGCAAAATTTAATATGTGTTTATATGTATATGTGTCTTTATATGTTCCGTATGATATATGTGAATACTCAAAATATTGGCCTATTATTATATTTCTTATAGTTCAAAGAAATTCTCCTTTTTAAGGAGAATTTCAAACGTATGTTTTCTTGAAAACATGTTAGAACTTGGTGATTTAACCATTTTAAAGTTTCCAAAATTTGAAATTCCATAAAACACAATCATCCTAGAGATGAGGAGATAAGGAACGACTACCTTTCAGCGATTGGATTTTATATAGGTTAAAAAGGTAAAAAAACCTATTGTCATTCAATTTTCACATTGTTTGGAGCATGGCTGGAAGTGTTGTGAAAATGTATGTTGTGAGCCTGATGATGAAAGAACTACAGAAGGAAGAAGTCACTATAATTGGGCTCATGCCAGTTAGGAAGTAAAACTTAACTCCCTGATGCTGAGAAGTCTTGCAATACACTCAATAGTGGGTAAATTCTTACAAATGCACCTGCTAATTATGATATTAGTCACTGCTCTAGAATGTATTCCCCTCAGTGATACTTCTGTTTAATAAATCCCACAGGGTATTATCTTGAAGTCATCTTTTAGTAAAATCATTAGGGAAGAGATTTTTTTTTTCTGCATTAAATTCCTTCAACCAATGATGGTAGAGTTGTTACAGAACAGTATAAAGTTCAGTTTGCCTATCATTTTGAAGATAGTGTGACTTTTGCCACCCACCTACAAAATACTTTCAAAGTTCATCAGACCTACACTAATCTATTGTCAAACTACTTTAGTAAAGGAGACTTTGACAAGAATTTCCTTCAATGCCATACAGTATTTTACAGTTAGTCATAGCTTTCACCACTAGCTTTGACAGTGATGTATTGCTATCCTTTGGTCTCTTGAAATAAATCATCTATGATAAAGAAGTCCTTAATGGCATAAACATCCTTGCTGTGACTAAGCAGAAGCAGACTCCTGCTTCCTTGCTACTGCAGAAGTTTAAGTTCAATATTTTTAAGGTAAAACACAAAAAAATCTAATAAAATATAGATGCGAAATTGTGGCTATGTGGGTGGCATCTTTACTTGTGTACATCAAGTTCTTCAAGTGAGATTAAAAAAATTGGTTTCAGACAGTGTTTCAGAGAATCTATTCATGTATATGTGACACACTTTTGTTTGCTCTAGTCCTAGTGACATTCTGATTACTGGTATTTGTAGGCCTTGCCCTGGATCTATTCCAGGCATTTTTATTATACTGAAATGGTTCTTATGGTTCATTGAGTATCTACCATAACTGTGCTGAATGTGATTGGTGAATTTGCATATATTTATTCAAAAAATAAGACAGTTAAACAGCATAATTATGGGAAAATGAATCATAACAATAAAAGACTATTTAAGTTAACAAGCTTTGTGATCAAAGGATAAATACAGGTTGTATAAATGAAACTTTATATGTAACTAATCTACATAGACAGAGTTTGGTCTGATTAGAGGAGTAGAATATATTAAAATAATTTAATGATATTATAAATGCATTTTATCTCAGTCATTTTGAAATATTGAAAGCTTG
This sequence comes from Ictidomys tridecemlineatus, assembly GCF_052094955.1. Classification (NCBI taxonomy): domain Eukaryota; kingdom Metazoa; phylum Chordata; class Mammalia; order Rodentia; family Sciuridae; genus Ictidomys; species Ictidomys tridecemlineatus. The sequence continues at coordinate 151,099,084 of NC_135482.1, read as the reverse complement.
TATTATCTTTATATATTTTTTTATATTTCTATTTAAAAAACAGTCTCATGAACCATATTTTTCATTTAAGAAAAGTGGGCACAGTGAAGATAAATATAATTTTGTAAGCCTCTGATTGGTTCTGAAATATATCTTGTCTAAAAATTATTTAATACTTTTCAAACGTGTAACATTTCTGAATTTTAATTAGTAAAACACATTAAAGTGACAATTTAAAAGACAGTTTCTTGTTTACTGTCTTTATCAGCTAAAAGCAGCCTTTGTAGAGTTTGAAAACTAAAGCATTAAAAGTCAATTTTAAGTTTCAAAGCTGTGCATTCACAATTATTTTGTAGATATTTACTATTTTTAAGAAACATTGGTTATATGTTTGTAAATTATATTAATACATGATATAGATGATAACCTTATATTCTGAAAGGTTGTAATATTGTTTCAAACATGCTTTCAGATAACAAATTTAACTTACAACATGACTAAATAATCTTCCATTGACTATGGTGCTATATATATTTTTTTTCAGCTTTCTTTATTATGGAGAACATAGTAAATTAACTAGTGTCTTTAAATTTTGAAATTGGTATCCTGCAAACACATTGTGCTAAAGTGGCATGCTTGAGTGAAAGTATGTATATATCACATAATCTTGTTTCAAATGCATTTATTAGTGTATGTTTATAATATAGTCTAGGAATGACACACAGCATTAATTTCATGTGTATTTCTGAAATAACTCTTTAAGAATATAATTTAAGCATAAGTCATTAATTTATACACATCTTCATAGTATTTCTAAATGAATTTTCAAAAATTATATGTATACATAATTTCCAGGTCTTCCAATTCAATAAAACACAAATTGAAATATATACATGTAAAAATTTGGTTATATCCTATTCCAATAGTTTCTTTTTAAGAATGTAAAAGCAACAGGCTTTTTTTTTTTTTTGAGACAAATATAGTTTCAGTAGTTAAAATATCTTTCTAAATGTTATAGTTCAACTTTTGGCAATCCATATCTTAGAAAAATTCTTAAATTTATATTTGTAGTATGAACATTTCCATCAGTTTAAGAAGCTTAACATTATACTTTTCACCCTTAAGATAGAACATTCTTTTTCTCATCACAGAGAGAAAAGCCTCACCATAAATGCGTTTGCAAAAAGCAATTTATTTTATTTCTTGCATAGCATACTTTATCAGATTATTCTGAAATTATTCTATGACTCAATATTTGATGTATATTTGGTATTCTTTCACAACAGCAGAGCAAATTGTATATGCAGAACTGAACTTATAAAAGCAATTCACCTATGGTTTATCATGAGAAGAATTACTAAGCACATTTGAAAAGTAGCAGTATATGCTTTTTATCGATGTTTGCAAAATAATATGCTTCAAATCTTCATAAAATTTACTACAAAAATATTTTCCTTTCAGTATTTTGGATCAAAGGTGAGTTTGCTTTGAAAAGAAAATATTTTCTAGCTCAAATCTAATAATTTCTTAATGATACATCAATATATAAATATTAGTCATAAAAACTTCACATTTTAAAAATAGTTTATTTTGAACCTCAGTATATCTTCTAAAGTTTGGTGAATTCTGTTGCTGTATTTTCTGGGAACACAAATTTCTTGTTTTCTATTTTGCTTCTGCAGTTTTTTCATCTATTTTATAAAATTATATCTCAAATCAATTTTTTGTATTAAAATGTGATTAGGAGAAGTTATAAGTCATGCAAAAATGATAAATGAATTGTCCATTTTTATTATTGTTTTCATTATGATAGAATTAAGAATTTCATAGAAACTTACCTTCACATGCCTTTAAGGCAAGATATTTGATCATTTGTTTTATTTTCATTACTATTTTATCTTTGTATGATGTCATGTCACATTCATGATCATTTTTTGTTTTTGTTTCAAGTCAGTACCTTATTTCATATTATAATCTTGACTGAGTAAATCAGAAATTCCTGGATAAAAAAAAAAAGTAATTTTGAAGGTATACATTGACTTTTACTCGTCAAGGTATCCATGGAATGCCTTAATATAGAAATCAGTGAAAACATCTTGGTATTACTTCATAAACCTAAGTGTGGAGTAAGGTACAAGATTATTGATATATAGAGATTATCTACATGTGTGTATAAAATATCATATATATTTATATGTATAAAACAGCAAACATTGTAATATCAACTCATAGAAAAAGAAAATATCTCTAACCTTGCACTTTTACTGTTGGCAGAAGCATGGGTAGTAATTATTCCAGGTCCCGACCTTCTTAGGAAAGCTACTATTTATCCCTTGAAGTTAATAAGGATGGAAATAAGAAAACTATCCTATTAAAAAAAATATCCCACTCACTGGGATTTTTAAGGGTTACTGTCAAAAGTGTGTTCTACACTCTGACCCTGTTATAAGATGTGCCAATACCAACAAATGAAGCAATGTGCCTAAGTGAAGAGAAACTAAAAAAGATGAGGATTACTTTTAAATAGACGTTTTTCTTCTGATTTTGAGCAATAGCCTTTTCACAATTTTTTATAATCAAGACAATTACATAGTAATTTGGGTTAGAATGCATGCCCAGTTCCCCATCTCAAAACCCAATTTGTTACCACCTGTGGCTATTTCTATTAAAAAAAAAAAAAGAAACATAATTACTATGAGTCTCAGCAGTCTTAGAGTAAATTTTTGCAATTACAATACCTCCCTTGGGCAGATGTGTGAAAATGGTAGATTAATTCCTGCCAGGATCTTTCTGTTCCTTGTGCATTTGTAGGTTCCTTGTCTCCTGCTTATTAGAGTGGCTCTGTTTGCTCTGGTTAAAGGTTATGTCAGTGTTTCTGTAGTAAATCTCAAGAAATAAAAATCCACAGATCAGACACTGAGTTTTGCCCTAGGTGAAAAATTGACATGTAACATCTCAGGAAAAGAGTATATACTATTTCCCATTACTCTCCTCTGTAGTCCAGTTAAACTGGAAGTAATTTGGAGTAAGACCAATTAGTAGTGTTCAGAACACATGACTTAAAACTATTAGGTTAAAAAAAAAATATGGCAAAATAATCTGTAAAACAGTAAAAAGCCATGGAAGTAACTTAGGATTTAAGAGGGACAATAAAGATACTAAAACTGGATGGATAAAAGGAGGTGTGACACCTTGCTACTTTCCATTCCCTCCATTTTGTTGCAGGGGTGGCAGTGCATAACTCCATTTCTAGTATGAAGTTCGCATTGGTCCACATGCAAGATACTACATGATATTAAGTAAGAATATTGTTGAACCTCTAGATTGGTGTTTTAATTCTCTATTTGTAAGACTGAGTTATTTTATCTCAAAGAAGTCTAGATAGCAGAATACTTGAAGACAGGATTCATATTTGGCAATGGAGTTGAGATCACCTAATGGTTTCTGGTATATAATAGGCACATTAGAAAATATAAACTCTTGGCAAGGAAATCAAAACTTCTACAGTTAGGTAATTTCCAATGATCACCAATGCTATCCAGCTGAAGTATGGACTAAGGATAAAGTCTAAGGTAGGTAGGTAGAGATAGATAGATAGATAGATAGATAGATAGATAGATAGATAGATAGATAGATAGATAGATAGATAGGGCCAGTTGGTAAATCATTTATTTTAAAATGATATGTTCTGATAATTTTAGTTTATACTCATCACCTTTGAAATAACTACCAAAAAATTCTTATATGATTTTATTGGTTACAAATTAATTTAATGGAGAAAAACAAGTGAATAAGATTTTCAATCATGAACATCAAGCTTTCACAGAATCACTTTATATTATAAATGCAACCACATATTATAATATATATACACATGAACCTGCATACTTGAATTTTTATATCAAGATATGATTGCATTGACTATAGAATATATTTTCCCAATTTTTAGTATAGTTCATGAAACACTAAAATTATGCAATTAAGATGCTATATTGATTTACTTAAGCTTCAAGTCCCATCCAGCTTTAGTAAATTAGTAATCTATTTTGATAATTTTGTCTGTATTAAATAATTTTTCAGATATTTATGTTTGTGACAGTACTGCATAAAGTATGAATACCTCTGTCATTTTTTAAATAAAGTTAGATTTTACCTAAATCAAAAACAGTTATTTTGAAATTACATCTATTTTTTATTGGTTGTTATATAATATTATGATTTTATTACTTTGATACCTACCACCTGCCATTTGATAATAAGAACATAACATTGACAATTACCAAATATATATAATAGTAATAAACCAACTTACATGATTTTCCCCCAAATTTCAAAATCTACTTTATGTAAGTGGTAATGAGATTTGCATACACTTACTGAGGAAAAATAAACTAAGTATTCAAATAAACATCATGTTTCATCATGTTTCTTTCAAAAATTTTATTTAAAATACTTCCCCAGTCTGTGGAGTTGTCTAATCCCTAATCACTTACTTGATTGATAAATAGTGAAATCATTTTTTTAAAATTCATTAAAACTGTTTGCCACTTTTAAGTTATATTTTGATGTGGTCATTATTTATCTGGAATTTTTAATTTAAAATTGAAATTAATTTACAATTTTAGTTTTAATTGCAAAATCCATATAAGTAATACAGGGGTTTACTAGAATAATGCTCTCAAGCAAAATGAATTTTCAATCCATATTAAAAATTCATTTAAAGCTAAACATGTGGTTCAGTGATAAAGTATTTGCAGAACATGCACAAGAGCCTAGGCTCAATTCTCAGCACCACAAAAAAAAGAAAAAAGGAAAAAAAGAAAGGAAGGAAGCAAGGATGGATCCTCACTTGCCAGAGTAGCTAAGAAACAGGAGAAGGAAAAAAAAGAAAAAAGAAAAAGGAGCTTTGAAATGTAACTTTACCATGTTTAGGAATTATTTTAAAAGCTGTATACAAGATATGTGTATAAAAGATTTAACTAATTGTGTTAATTATTATGTAAAATTACCATACAAATGATGGATTCTTAGTGTAAAAATTATATACACATTTATATACAAGTTTATCTATAAATTCTCTCTGAAATATTTGGAATTTTAAGGTACACCAGCAATCAGTGTTACTTATCCACCTGGGGAGGCCATCAGATATGTGTTGGCTTTGTCTCCTTGCAAGAGGCCTTTTGCAGAGCAAATGTGCTCTTACAGCATAGGACAGAAACTGGACCTGTCATACTCAGTCTGAATTTTACTCATTCCTCTCATTGTGGGAATTTTTCTTAAACTAATGTACATATACATGCCTTCTTTCAAAAAAATATAGCTTAGATATTTACTGGAAATACAACTTCCAAAGAATGTTGGTAAAAAATATGAACATTTTGCAAAATTATCAGTTTTCAGGCATTTGTTAGTTGTGTATCAACTATGAAATCTGAAAACACATTTTGTCTGCTTAAAAACTTTAAAAAGTTCTTCAAACATTTGAAAAGTGTTATCTAAAACATCTAATGTTGAGAGAAGCAAAAGGAAAGGAATTATTATTTCTATCTTGTACTGATGTGTTCTAATTCTATTCTTGTCTTTTTCACATTGTCTCATATATGAATGATATCTCAGTGGAAGATGTGGCTTTTATGGGGACATTTAATATATTGTGTATCTATATATATGTTAAATATTTCTAAATTCAGTATATATGTTTATGAGACAAGGTGGTGCTCACTGGATTTATGTTTAACTTTATACACATATGCACCTGGAATTCATATAATTGAATTTCCATAGTATCAGTATGGGCTGGATTAAATAATATTATGTTTGTCATTTTAAAAAATGTAGTTGATAGACAAAGAGTTGTATAGTAGTTAAAATTTAAAAATTAATCCAGGCTTGAGGATATATTTTGAGTTAAAATGTTTATTTTCTTTTTCATGAAAGAAAAATAAAACTAAACTATAAAATAAACTTCCCAACATAGCACCCTCTTTTTCTTCTTCAGGCAGGAGTGTGTACTAGTAAGGTATAGTGAAGATAAAATCTTCTATCTGCCACTCCTAAAAAAATAGAATGTTAATTTTTTTCTTTTATTTCTTGGTAAATCTTTTTCTTCCTGCATTTATGACAATGCAGGTCTGATAAGTTTATCATATAATGAATAAAACTTTATATCCAACTTAGTCAATAAATTCCTTAAAATTATTTTTAGTTGAAATTTCCCATTGAGACTTTTCAAACTTGAACTTGATATTTGTGTTAATTACTCATTATTTTACTAAAAAAATCTAATCTCCAAGGAAGCACCTGTTATTGAATATTGTTATTGTTTGGGTTTTTGAGGTGCAAGCACAGTATTGGTAATGGAAGTGCTCTAGGAGTGAGGAAATTAAAGGGGCTCTGGTTGAATATCCCCAGGTAATATGATATAAGTAATTGGAAAGTGGATATATCATTTCACTTGGTTAATTGTAATAAACCTATTATCTTGTTAAAGCATTAAGGTAGAATCAACATGTTGGGAAACAGATAAAAGGTGCATGAAAGCATTTAAAATTCAATCATTAGGTTTCATTGCACCCATCTGCTCCCAGGAAATATAATTAGAAATCTGATTTGATGACCTTTAGCTGCCATTTTGGGGCCATAGTTTTTAAATCTGTGTTTTCAAGTTGAACATTTTAAGTTAATTTGATAAGAACCATACCGGATGCATTTGTAACCTAATTACCTTTTTCACAGACAACTTGAAAAACTAAAATCATGCTTAATGGGCTGATGTAGATTTGACAAAGAGTCAAAATACTTATTTAAGCTTGAATCTGGTTAAAAGCAACTACTATTCAACTTGATTAAAGTTTCTATTAACTAGAGCAACTGCTCAAATTTTACTGTTATTTTATGCACAGACTCCTACCTCTCATTAATTATTCTATGGGTTCATGTTACACAAAAATTATACTTATAACATCTAATTATGCTAAAATTACATACCATAGCAAAAGAAAAACATCAATTCGATTATTTAGCATTTCAAGTGATTATCCTAAATTTCAAATTTTGGGTACCCCCATGTTTTTTTGCCAAGATAAGTATGATTTTACAGAACCTCTCTAGAATACTTCTTATGTATTCACTTAGAAGGTTGAGATATGATAAATTATGTGTCTAGCATAAGAAGTACATTATGCAAATTGATTAAGATTTCTTGTCAGCATTTATGTACTGCTTTGCTCACTGAAGTTCATGTAACTTGGAAAAGAGTCATGATTAGACAGGTGTTTCTTTGGCCCATGAGATCAAATTTCTGAAATATTTACATAGTGGCAAGCCAGATGTACACAGTTTAACCTTATAATCCCATTTCACAGCTTTTCCAAATACTTAGAAACTTATTAAGTGTGAAGCTGATTATTTTGGCAGCATATCTCCATTAAAAGGATTCAGATACTCCTTATTTACAAGCCACTGCTGCTAATGTAATCTAGTATATTAAATCAACAGGGAAACTGAAAGAGGAGAATTCATCCAAGGGCTAATTGACAGGGAAGCTTTTTCTAAAGCTTTATAATTTGGTTTTTATTGACTCCATAATATCAGAAAACACATAGCACAGTGAATGATGGATACTATGCTACTACCATTTGGGTGTTAAGTGGTTATTGCTCAGATTCCTTGTACTTCTACAATAATCTTGATACAAGCCACAAAAGACCGTGTATCTGCTCTGTGCATATATTCCTTTCAGCATTATCTCAAGTGCAAAACTTACAATCATTTGACACATGGAATTATTTTAAATACATTCATCTGGATTTTTTAATGAATAGAGGCAATACAGAATAATGTAATAATGTGTCATGGTTTTCATTATGCTTATTTATTGGTTCTGCAATAATGGAAAGAGAGCTTATTGTTATGCTTTCATCTTGAGCTATTTATGCAATATGGTAAAGGATACACCATTTTATATTGGTGATGTTCTGTCCTCTCACCGAAAAGGGTATCAGCATTCTTAAATCAAATTAGACCAGGAAAAGAGTTCCATAATTTGTCTTTTTAATAATAAGTGTATAACTTTTATAAACTACTTTACTCAACTTGAGTAAACTTGTGTACTTTCAGAGAAAGAAAAAACTATTTTTCAAGCTATATATGACAACTCATTTTCGTATTTTGAAAATAAAAAGAATTAGAAAGCAGGTTATGAAAGAAAATGGTAACTCTTTCACTTTTTCATTTCTTTTAGGGAAAAATTCCATACTTCATGTTTTAGATTTAAATAACAATGTATCTAAATCATCAATAATAAAGTGACATATGCAGGGGAAATATGGAATTAAGGAACCTATAAAGAAAATATCTCCATGTACAACTGAGATGTAAATATTCGAGATTTTTGGACCCAGGATTTTTATACTGTTTCAGATATTCTAGAAATGAAGCTATGCCACTGAGACTCAGACACTGTTTGTCTGATGTATTTGGATTCAACTACTTTATCATTGAACTGGGAGTATGTAGTCAGCCTCCAGGGATAAATCGCCTACATTTGCCTGCAGAGCCAGATACTCCTTTCCTCCTTGATTGTTTTAACAAGTTTTTTTTTTTTTTCCTAGTTTCCCCTTGTAAACACAGATTTTACTCTTGGGGTGTGGGAAAACTATCAGAAAACACTGATAAAAAATCTGTGTTTTTGTAAATTGTTTTCCAATTTTGTGTCTGAGTTGTTTTTTGTTTTTTGGTTTTTTTTTTCAAATTTTGTATGTATTTCTTTCATAATTTTAATAAGAACTTTTACTACTGGAAAAGTTTACTTAAAAATCTATACCTAAAACAATGTTTGGGGTATAGTAAGAATTTATTACATCATTGTCAACTGAAAATTCAGAAAGTTGAATTTATCAAGTTTAATTCCCTATAATTGACTACTCAAATATAGATACTGCTAACCTTTTGTTTTGTTAATCTACAATTTCTTCTCCCCAAATACAAAGTCCAGAGGACTTATATCTGACTATTGATATTTTTTATTTACTGTATTTAATATAAATATTAATTTTTCACTGTGAGGGTATTAATATATTCATTATTGAGATGTTTTATCAGTTCTTGCAGAGATAGTTATTAATGCTGAACAGGTACTCAAAATATCACTCTATAATAGGAAAGAGGGCTTACATGTCTAATTGCAAAGGATTTGGAAAAAAGAACACGAACAAGTATATACTTCTACTTCATATATGAGTATAGGTGCACATGTTTTAGATTTTTCACAAGAAGTTGCATTTCCTAAACATAATATAGTAAGCTACATTTTACTAAAAATATATAAAGAGTCATATATGTATTTCTATGTCAATAATGTAATTTCACATTATCTTAAAATGGTGGAATTCTGGACCAATCAAAGAATATGATTCATTTAAGTTACTTAGACTATGTAGATAGTTTACACTGAAATTCCATTCCCAAGATTCCTGGTTGAAAAAGAGACAAACTCTTCAGTCCAGGGCAAGTTGTTTCACCATTTTTTTTTTCTGTTTTCTTATCACATATGATAACACTTGGTACTCATCTGGTTGTTGTAGGAATTAAAAGTGAAATATTATTTTCATATAAGGCATATGGTTGTTTCTTTTTGTTTTGTTTATTGATGGTAATGTGGATTGTGCATGCAAGGCAAGCACTCTATCAAGTGAGCTATATCTCCAACCCCAGGAATATGTTTAATACTAAGTATTGACTAAATAATAATACATATCACTATTATGATTGTTAGGAACAAATATCATAAACTATTTTGAAGCACTTAAACTTTAGAATACTGATAGGTAGATATCTTCTTTGTAAATGATATTTCAGTTGGCCTAAATTAGTAGTTGTTGGGGCTGTAGTTGTGGCTCAGTGGTAGAGCACTTGCTGGCAGGTGTGAGACCCTGAGTTCGATGCTCACCACATGTAAATAAATAAATAAAATGAAAGATCCATTTACAACTAAAAAATATGTAAAAAAAATTAGTAGTTGTTAAAGAACAGAATTTTATTTTAGAACAATGATTAGAAAGTAATTTTACCAGAATACTAATTCATGTTATTGAAAATTACCACTTGCACTCTCTAAACCAGGTTTTGTCTCTTTTGATTTTAAATAGACAATTTTAAAAGATAACCAATTTTTGGTGGAGTATCTTACAAAAATTGGTATCTAGATATCTTAAGCTTCTTAAACTAAGTCAGGTGTAACACATGACTGTAATCCCAGGTTCTTAGGAGGTTGAGGCAGGATAATCACAAATTCTAGGCCAACCAGGGCAGCATAGCAAAACCCCTCTGGGCAGGGGGAAATTCTTCATCAAGATTAATTAAAAACTGTGCTTTTTAAGCAGAGATATCTTGTAGGAAGACAATCTGACACTAGGTATCAAATGAAGAGATATATGTCCAAAAAATTGTTGTAAGACAATGAATTTTAGCAATATAGATACATAAGATTGGATCTGTATTCAGTCATACATCTTTTCTCATAAGGAAATTAAAGTATAGAAGTTTTTTACCCACATGTACACAGACAGCTAGGAGCTAATATGATCTGATTCAAGAGTTGAGGGTACTTGCTCCCACACCACTTGAAATCTCATGATTAGCATGCATTTATCATATTAAAAGAGTATATAGAGCAAAAGAACATCATATAGCATAATAATTGCTTCTCTGAAGTACTGAAACTTTGTACCTACACTGTTACATTTGGAGGAGAATTCTTTAAAGATTCCACATGTTGAAAGTCAAAAACTTGCCAACCAGGTTGTCACATACCTCTAATCCTAGCAACTCAGGAGCCTGAGGCAGGATGATTGTAAGTTCTGGGCAGCCTCAGCAAGTGTGACCCTCAGCAACACCTTAGTAAGAACTTGTTTTGGGGGGGAAAAAAAGACTGGAGATAAGGCTCAGTGATAAAGCACAACTAGGTTCAATTCCCACTACTAACAAAACCATAACAACAAAACTCTGGCAGAACCTACTGTGTAACACAGTACTACAGGGTTTCAGACTGGGGACCTAGCTATCATTTTAAGAGGTTCTCTAGATTGATCCTTTATAGTAGAAATATTTTTACATGTTGTAGACTGCAGAAGCCATGGAGGATGCTCAGATTTAATCTTAATACTGACTTTGCTTCTTTAATTGTAATTGAAATTGTCCAATAGATTTCATTGCTTTTCTTTGTGTTTAATTCAAAGCGTAATAGTTATAGGAACACAGCCATTCCAGGGGTTGTGATCTGGCAATGGAAACTCTGTAGGGGTCATTTATTAAACATTATTGGAATGAGCATGATAAATCCAGGAGGATCACTAGTTCAAACCAGCCTCAGCAAAAGTAAGGTGCTAAGCAATTCAGTAATGCCCTGTCTCTAAATAAAATACAAAATTGGGCTGGGGATGTGGCTCAGTTGTTGAGTAGCCCTGAGTTCAATACCCGCCATACCAACAACAACAACAACAAAAAGTTTATTTATATTACTTATCTTGGGACCTCCAGATGGCTTTTCATGAAAATCCACAGATCTCAGTTACCCCTTCCATTAAAATAATAATGATAATTACAATGCCTGCTAGGTGAGGTTGAAAGGAAAGAATACAATGTGTTGTAATACCAAATAGGTGTGGGAGCACTGAATCAAAAGAACATGTCCTGAGTAGAAGTGTGAGATTTTGGAAGTAAACAAGGATGTTTCTGGGAAAAAAATGGGTCTTTACTCTTATCCTAAGTATACTCTAGAGGAATTTGTAATATACTTCAGGAAACATCATACGTCTAAGTGCATTTTTTTTTTTTAGGGGTTCCCGTGGTGATACAGTTTCTAAGTTTTAAATAGTTTGGAATTTAATGTAAACATGCTCCATATCACTAAACACTGAGATCCACTTAAAAATATATGAACAGTGTTTCAATCAGATGCTTTTGAAACTGTAGACTCAGAAGGGAGTCCAGATCCTACAAAGAAAGAAAATGACTAGTTTTTTTTTCCTAAGCTATGACCTAATTAAGCATATTGCATTTCCAAATTTTTTTTTATAATCTTTTATCTTCAGGAGGCAAGAGAGTAAAACATTTAATTATATGGTTAAGAACAGAGTTTTAGTCTTTCTAAACCAAGAGTCAACAACTCTTTTTGATAAGGACCAGATGGCAAGTATTTGAGGGTTTGTGGGCTGTCATAGTGTGTGTTCCAAATACTTATTAGATCCTTGAAGGCAGCCATAGAGGACATGTGAATGAGTGGGCATGGCTGAATTCTGATAGAATTTCATTTTCAAAAACAGATAATGGACCACCAGCCAAATACTCTGTAAGGCATTTGACCATCGATAATATTTCTTAATTTTTTAAAATTTTCTTTATTTGTATGCAAAAATTTGTACTTTGTCAGTTGTAAAAATTTTTTAACAAAATCAAAATGATAGTATATAATTTTAAAACTAGATATGAAGAATGTTGGCCTATTGTTTCATGAAATGAATGTCATGAAGTAACAACATTACTTCTTTCACTAGAGAAGGCTTCTTGGAATTAAAGCCTTAAAGCAAAGTAAAAGCTGTAGATCCATGAATTAGATATTATGTGACACTCCGATAAAGATTAGAGATATTTTATTTCATTTTGTGCTAATGTTTAATTAAAAATATTAACCTTTGTGGAGACACTTTGCTTTATTTTAATTTCAGGTATGAATGCCTACCTAAAAAAAGACCATTTCCAACGAATGAATCATACATTTTAAATATGATACTTACTCTTATATTTCAGAGAGGAAATGATAAATATTCTAGTAACCTAATACTAATTTGATTAATAATTAACATTTTCCTCAGAATTGGAAATATCTTTTCCTTTGTAATTTCTGAGAGTATGTACCATTATTACTCATTTATTATGCCCTAAATTTAAATTTCCATAATTGTTTTCTCATCTTGTTTTTTTGTTTGGAAACTAGAAATTCAAAGCCATTAGGTAAACCTAGAAATTTTTTTAAGTAAGTATGTTACCTTTGAAGCCTATATAAAAGTTTAAAGGCTTCAAAATGTCCCAAAGCATTTATTAGTTATTGAAACACATTTTAGTTGATTAGTTGATTGGTTTGTTGATTTATAAAGAATTAAAAATTCTCTATTCCAATCAAGAGTTAGAAGGAAAAATAATAATTGGCTGTATCTTTAGATTGATGACTTAATATTTTGAGGCACAAGACTGATGAATTATGTTTGCCAAAATCATTGTATTTCTGAAGTTGTCAATTTCTTTGTGAAAAAATAAACGAATGAAATATATAACAGAAATATGCTCTCTTACACATTTGGTTTACTTAATTTTTTTATTTTGCTTTGGAACTTTACATAATGATTGACTAAAGATAATATCTTAAATTTCTTTTGCATTTATAAGGTAAGTGTTTAAAAGTGCCTATTTTGACAACTTATATGAGTATAATGATGGTAAGTAATCATATGGTTAATCATACTGCATGCATTAGAATATTTGAAAATAAACTGCCATTATTATCTTTTATGTTATTATTCAAAGAAAGCATATAGTTACTAGAATTATATATGCTGTTCAACATATTAAGATAATTTAATATGAATATATAGAAAGACGAAAGTACAATTTCTTTAGAGACTTTATTAGGGATGATAATAGTACCAATTTTGCTTAGTATGTAACAGTAATTTTTAAAAGTACGTTTAAGGCGAGTTACATTAATTTCTCATTAACTCATTTTCAAAAATGCAGGGATGGCTCACAATTTTTCTTCATTTTCTTAGTCAGTACCACACCTGACTGGTGCTGAAAGTCTCTGGCAATTGTCATTATTTTATAATGAACTGAGATTATGACAGGTAACTCTATGACGATCACTTAGCTGTAGTTTCTCTGTTTCAAACATAATGTGAACAATAACCACTGTGTCACCCCTTTGGCAGTTGAAAGAGTGAATAATAAACATTAGTAATATCGTTTTGCAATCCTAATGAAAGTCAGTACTCCAAAACTCCCAGGGCTGAATGTTTACAATGGTAGCATCAGAAGCACATTTTGATTCAGTCTAGTATAATTTCAAATCCTATCCATAATTGATTGCTAAATGAATCAGTCTAAAAATTGGTCTGAGTAAATAACTCAAAATCTGTAAAAATTTTCCTTTTACTTATTAGCAAGTTCCTTAAAACTAATACAATAACATTTTAAGGAAATGTTTCTACCAGAAGACTTATAATTCATAGTGATGATAAGTAAAATAATGCCACTAATTTATCTCCTTCCCTTCTCTCTATGTTGAGACCACTAGAGGAAGCCATTTCAGAATTGTAATGAATTTTTATAGGCCACATATAATTTTTGAGTTTCCAGTCTTGGAGTCCCAATTGTAGAGAATCCAGTTTTTAGATATTCCTTCCAGTGGGAAAATCCTTCAGTATTCTTAATAGAGATGGAAAGAGCATGGGAGAAAGAAAGCAGAGCACAGTCTCCAGAGACGAAAAGTCTGGCTAAGAAATGGCAAAAAAAAAAAAAAAAAAAAAAAAAGCAGTAAAGAATTCTGATCTTCTTCTCTATTGCAACTGGAATAAAAAGGGAAGACAGGGTGTTGTATGGGGCTGACATGGATAGGCAGACTGCACTGATGGGGAAACTGAGGCTGTTAGAAAGAACAGTATTTTAGTGTGCTTTGATTTCTTTCCTAAAGGCATATGACACTTTACAGATGCCAACAGAAAGCACCTCTGATGTTCAGTGGCAAATTGGGGGCTCCTAGAATTCAATACACAATAGGAATGAGTAGTATTCAGCATTGTGTTCTGTCAACAAATGGCACTTAAATTTTGATTATCTCAATTTTATTTGCTCTTGCCAAAGATGATTCCTCAGTATTTGTAAATTACATAATTACATTTCAGCACACGGTTTTTAAAGTTATCAATGACATTTACAAGAGTTAACAACAGTTACTAGAAATTTTAAGATCACCTTACCAATCTAAGTCATATTCATTGAGCAGTAAGTAATTTTTTGTTTGCAGGATGTTCCCATTTTTAATTTAAAAGAATACCATTTTTTTTGCTCAATGTGGTGAGACCATTCCATGTTTTTATTATGACTTTAGTAACACAACACAAATGTCGACTACACTATACTTGTATAAAATGTATTATTTTGAAAACCACTGGTAAATACAGTTATTGCCATACTTCATGCACTTTAAAAATTCCAAAGCCATAGGTGCTGTCAGATAACTTTATAAGTAGTGGCTTAAAATGCTCTTGCCTACTTCAGCGATGTAGAAAGAACCACACCATATATTCTGTTGAAGGCAAAGCTATCAGAAGCAATGTCTGTATGAAAAGGCTTAAAATGAGTTATTTGCCTCTTAACACTCCCTTGAGTTTAGTCTGCTGCAAAAGGAATGCTTGTTATCAGTGTGAAAAGCAGTGCTTTTGAATTAAGGGAAAAGTTCAACTTGTGTTGTTTTCAACCCAATGGCATCTATGTATGTAATCAACCTTATGTCTCCAGTTCAAAGGGATTTTTCAAAATTACACTCCCCATTCCTTAACCCTGAACATTCAAGTTTGATTTAATCCTGTATCTAGAGTCATTCACTTTTAGACAAATCTGTTTTATTACACATCAATCTGAAATTAGTTTGTGAGGTAAGGTGATTTCTTAATGATGACTTCAAAGAGTAAAAGGTTTACTTTCATTTTTTTCCTTAAAAAGTTTTCCTCCAGATCAATATATCTACAATTAAAACCACCTTCATTTTTATATTGCAACCAGTGGGAGAGTCACTTTTTATTGAATAGACATTTATTCACTCCCTAGTTTATCACAAATTTTTAAGAACAATGTTGACACAAAAATATAAAATCGTATACAGATAAACATAAATGCAATCTAATATATAATTATTAAGGCAAATGTTTCTAGAACCTGGTTGTATCTTTATTTCTTCAGAGTCTAACAGTACATTTTTTAACTTACAGCAGTTTTCATTTTCATAAATTCCCATTGACTCTTTTTAATATCTTTATTTCTCTTCTTCAGGGTTGAAATTTAGATGAGGCAAGGGAAGTATTTAAGGTACAGAATTTAAGGAGGCATTTACTCTCCGTGTCTTGCTTTTACATTCCTAAGCATATTTTTAAAATTTCAAATATGTTTTTAAGTTCTTTATTAAATTCTATCATCTCCCTCTTAGCACATTTTTTTTCTTCCTAAGTATGGGTTAAATTTTGCTGGTCCATATAATCCCTAATGGGATTTCAGATATTAAAACATCTATATTGTTGAATACTGTGTTTTTGTATAACCTATGTTCTGAGCTAAACCTTTTTCTGGGAAGTGACTTTACTTGCTGAGCTGAAGAGTGGTCTCAGTCCTTCAGGCCTCCTTCCTGGTAGAGAAGCAGAGAAAGGCAGAAGACATCTGGAATACGAATTTCTAGTCCGTTCCCTCCTATGTCTCTGTGACAGTCATTCTGGAAATGCCAGAAGACTTTGTGTGTCAGAATTGTTTCCTTCATAGAAAGTTTTCTGATTGTCGCAGGACTCTGTAAAGAATTAAGTAAAATAATCCTGAATAATTAAGAATCAAAGTGTTTTATTTTATTTTTTTAGTTGTCAATGGACTTTTTTTTTTTTTTTTAATTTCTTGATCCAGTACCTCACACACTCCAGGCAAACTCTCTGCCACTGAGCCTTCAAGATTATTTTTTATATATTTAATTTTCATGGTGTGATTACACTAATCATACTTTGAATTCTAGTAACATTTACTTAAATATGTGTATGGGAGTGAAAAACTAACTACACAATGCAGCTTCCAAACGTTCATATTCTTCTTCTCTCTTCCTTTTGCAGGGACATGCTTGAAGACTAGATAATTTTTCTTAGACTTCATTAAAAATGAGATTCAAAATGATGAGGTCTTTATTTTATGCTTTTCATGCCACAGGTATTTCATTTTGTAGAAATCCAAGAATCATTTTTAAATTTCCCACAGTTTCATCTGGTTATTATTATTTCATGATCATTATTGTGCTGCACATAGGATTTAAAAAATTAAAAAGTTCTAATGGAAATTGCATTATTTAACTGAGAAATTTTTATACATTATCTCATATAAAACATACAACCCCACATGTTGGATAATATTATCCCAATTTTACCAGCAATTATGTAAATTATTTTGACAGTAATTTGCATACATAGTACCTCATAGATGCTGGTCATTTTACATTCCATGTCCTTTGATTTTTTACAAAGGTATGCCATGATATTACTCCCAAATGCTGGGTCAGTCTTACAGGGTATTTTTTTTCTACATTTAAAAGCTTATGCTTTCTGAAGATTGATCCCAGTCCTCCATGATCCAGATGTTTGTTTTAAAAGGAAAACTAGCTACTGCTTTGCAACAAATGCAATTCAAAATCTTTACTTAAAATGGTTATTTTATGGCTGACTAAATGGGGAGCTGCATATAAGAAAAAAATCATCTTTAAAAGAAATAAAACTTGGGTTAAATTATTTATATTTAAGGTGACTATTTCATAAAGCATTTGCTTGGTTTTTCTGGTGGAATTAAACAGATCTTTATATTCCAAATCAATTTGTATTATTTTCAAATGAAGATGAACTTCTCACATAGGTTTTAGAAGTTTACCTTATGTCATTTCAAGGGACAAAGAACAAGTTCAGAAACACTCTTTATTCAAAATGTTTAAGAAACTATGTTATTTTAT